>NW_028225180.1:10789821-11082317 GCF_052327205.1 Somniosus microcephalus | reverse complement strand
CGGCAGAGTTAGCAAGTCAAGAGGAAAAAAAGATGGTGAAAGGTAGGAGAATTAATCAGCTTCGAAAAAATATTTACAAATTCATTTACTTTTTTTAAAAACAATTTCCCCTCCACACACACAGAAAGTGGGAAAAATAAACACACAGAAAGTGGGAAAAATAAATCGTTAGGGTTCAAGATGGCGGCCACTCACCTCAGCTCAGAAGGATTAGGCCCGCCCACACACGCAATGTAATGCCCCCCGTGACGCTCCGATTGGTCAACCATCAGGTTAAACCCCTGTACGATTGGTCAACCATCACGTCACTCAACGCTAATGAGCGAAATGTTGCCATTTTTTGAAACTTTTTTGTATACTGTCTGAACAATTTTTGTCTGACCAAAAAGTAAATACACCTATTAGGCTCCCTGAATGATAAGCTTTCTTTTGATATATAACTTATGTGTAGGTACGCTCTTTCACTTTTGATTGTATAGCCGGACAGGCAGACAGACAAACAGAGAGAAAGACAGAAAAACAGACAGACCGTTTTATATACATAGATATATATATATATATATATATATATATTATTATATAGATATACTAGCAGGGGGTGCCCGGCATTGCCAGGGCAATTTTGGGGCGCGCGGTCTCCCTGCCCCTGTCTGTCCCCCGTCTCTCTCCCTCTTCCTCTCTCCCTGTGCTGTCCTCTCCCTCCCTCCCCTCCCCCTCCCTCCCCTCTCCCTGCCTAGCGCCTGAGGCCCGGTGCTGTTGTGATACCGGCCGTGCGGGGCCTAGCGCTTCAGGGCCGAGACGGACCCGAGCTGAGCTCCCCCGCGGATTGCGCGGCTGACGGCTGGCCGCTGCTGCTCCTCCGACTGTTGTGTGTGTCAGGCCGAGCGGTTGCGAGGCACGGCCCGAGTGAGCCCAACTTACCTGCCACTCCGGCGGGGCGGGAGCGGGATCGGAAGCCTCAATGTGGGGGTTTCTTTTGCTGCTGCTGTCCCTGTGGGAATGGAAAAAATGGCGGCAAAGATTAGGGAGACTGGAGGATTAGGACCCACCCGTGACACACTGATTGGTCAACCATTAGGTGAGTGAACTGTAGGATTGGTCATGCAGCACGTCAGTCAACGCTAATGACAGGTAGGATTGGTGAACCGCTAATGAGTGGATTTTTGAGGATTTTTGAAACTTTTTTGTATACTGTCCTAACAATTTTTCTCTGATGAAAAGGTAAATACACCTACGGGAGTCCCCTAATGATAAGCTTTCTTTTGATATAACATAAGTATAGGTACGCTCTATAACTTTTGATTGTATAGCCGGACAGACAGACAGAGAGACAGACAGAGAGACATACCGGTTTATATATTTTATATATCTATATATATAGATATATAAAGCGGTTTGTCTCTCTGTCTGTTTGTCTGACTGTCTGTCCGCCTATAGAATCAAAAGTTATAGATTACACATATGTAATATCAAAAGAAAGCTTATCATTAGGGGAGTCTAATAGGCGTATTTACTTTTTGGTCAGACAAAAATTGTTCAGACAGTATACAAAAAAGGTTCAAAAAACAGCAACATTCCGCTCATTAGCGTTGAGTGACGTGATGGTTGACCAATCGTGCAGGGGATTCACCTGATGGTTGACCAATCGGTGCGTCACGGGGGGCGTTTCATTGCATATGTGGGCGGGCCTAATCCTTCTGAGCTGAGGTGAGTGGCCGCCATCTTAATTCTTAACTATTGATTTATTTTTCCCACTTTCTGTGTGTTTATTTTTCCCACTTTCTGTGTGTACCCCGTGCAGTTCTCTACTTAGCTATGGGGTGCTTAAAAACCTGAACTTTAATATTTAGGAATCTCTCTTTATTGTAATGGATGCACGGAGCCGCGGCTTAGCAGCGCGGGAAGCCTGGGCATCGAGTTCAGCGGATTCCCGGCGCGCCTGGAACCTGTCAAACCTGCTGAAGGCTGTTCATTTCCGTGACCACGTCACCGACTTCGCCTCGGCCAACGGCATCGGGGTGACGGCCGAGGCCGCCAAAAGCGTCCAGGGGAATGCGTTCATTCAGGTGCCGAGGCCCGGGCCCTGGGGCGGAAAGAGGAACCCACAATGACGTCATCGCACAAACCTCCGGACTGCCTAGCCAGTCCTCGTGGTGTCCCCGCTGGGGAAAGACCTGTTCCACAGCTCACCAACATCAAGCTCCGTTGTCTGCTGTATTTAATCGAATTCAACATTAAAAACCAGTTTGTTGTTCTTCCGAGTTGAACTCCATTATTGGTTAGGTATACGACAATACCTACATTGGTGACCCCGTATCCGTGAAAGTTTTTCGTGGAAGAAACGCACAGTCTGAACCTCGTCTTCACAGAAGATGACCGACGTGCACAGCCGAATTCATGTGAAAGCTTTCACAGAGGAAGAGTCCGACGAACAACAACCGGCAAACAACAACCGATGACCACCAATTCCTACATTGGAGGCCAGACGACGTGAGTACGGGAACTCATCAATTCCTACTTTGATTGGTGACCCCGCTTTTCATGCGCATTTTTCACGAAAGCAGCGCAGCTGGACCCCTATCTTTGTGAACGATATTCACAAAAGAAGCACGCCATGGAAGCACCAGCCATTTCGCTGTCGCTACCGCAATTCAGGGAGCAACAACCGCTCTCGTGCTTTATAAAGGTAGAAGTCTCGTTCGCCGAGAACATCGATGCGGCGCAGACCACGCACCTGCTTACGGTCTCCGTATTCGACATTTCCACCGCCACATGGATCGTCCGCCTCCACGACATCTCCCAACGCAACAGCAAGTATGAATCCCTCCAAGTGCGGGTTCCGCAGGTTTTCGGGCCCTCAAGATCAGAGCACGCCCCTGCGGAGATGCCACGAGGTTTTGCCCCTCACGGACCACGAGGAGGCACTCCTCACGATCCACGAGGGCCCATCCCTCGTGACCCATGAGGATCCATCCCTCGTGAACCACGAGGACCCATCCCTCACGAACCATGAGGACACACTCCTCACGACCCACGAGGACCCAACCCTCATGAACCACGAGGACCCATCCCTCATGAACCACGAGGACCCATCCCTCATGAACCACGAGGACCCATCCCTCGCGAACCATGAGGACCCATCCCTCGCAAACCACGAGGACCCATCCCTCGTGAACCACGAGGACCCATCCCTCGTGAAACACGAAAACTCACTCCCCGCCGATGACGCACCAGCCCGTCAACTTGCTGGTTGTGTTTTCTATGACTCTTTTCGGCGTGAAAGCGAAGCATTGCTGCCCTCTCGGCAGTTTTCCACTTAAATCACCAACAACTCGAAGCGTTGCCGCCCTCCTGACAGTTTTCCTCCTAAAGCAACAACAACTCGAAGCGTTACCGCCCTCTCTACAGTTTTCCCCTCGACAAAAGCAACCATCTACTGACACTGCAAACATCGACGACGGGTTCAACGGGCATCCCGCGGCCGTGAACGGCCACGCGAATGTTGCTGTCATCACCGATCACTGATCAACGCAGCAACGGTTCACTCACTTCTGTGTTACCATCTTAGCACTACGGCACGCACCGTTCCGTGCGTTCCAGACTGCCGATGAGTTCGCTCACCTGTCCGCGAGGTCACCGAACTCGCCCGCCAAGTCCACCTGGATCGCCCGTTCGGCCTTCCTGCAGATTTCGTCAGACTGGGGACATTTTGCAACATCAACAGAGCCATGGTCCGCGTATGCCCAACCTGCCAGTCACTGGCAGGCCAAGCACGATCGCCCACCGGACCGCCAGCCACCCAGCAGTCTCCGTCGCGAGACTGCAGGAGTCGTTCGGACAGGCTCGTCAGACTACCTCATCTTTTGTCGTTCATTAAAGCGAATTCTGGGGGGGCGCATGTAGCGGTACCACCGAGTGTCCCTCACTTATTATACATAATTCCCTTTAACTTACCTATGTATATATATATTTACCTGTTCGGGCCGTTGCCCCTTTAAGAACGCGAACTAACGCAATGACATCACGTCGCGCATCATGTGACTCACCTAAACGCGAACCGGCCCAGATCGGCCTCCCGCTCCCGCGGCAATCACCAGCCCAGCTCGGCCTCCCACTCCCGAGACTTCAGCCACAGCGGCCAGCTCCAATGTCGGGTGCTGGGTAAACGCGATGACATCACGATGCAAGTCACGTGATGCGCCAAGTGCGGGAAACGCGAGCAACGCGATGACGTCACGACACAAACGCGGTGACGTCATCGCACAAACCTCCGGACTGCCTAGTCAGTCCTCGGGGCGTCCCCGCTGGGGAAAGACCTGTTCCACATCTCTCCAACATCAGTCTCCGTTGTCTGCTGTATTTAATCTAATTCAACATTAAAAACCAGTTTGTTGTTCTTCCGAGTTGAACTCCGTTATTGGTTAGGTATACAACAATACCTACAACAGAAAGATAGAGAGAGAGTGGTAGAGACACAAAGAGGGAGAAATATAGAAAGAAGGAGGCAGAGAGACTGAGAGAGAGATAGAGTGTAACTGAGTTGCCTTGGGACGTTTTAGTACGTGAAAGTTGCTCTATTGTAGTTGAGAGGTGACTATTGAAGAGCCTGAGGCAGGTATCGGGGGATGAGACACAATCTGAGTGGTGAACTGGGCCCGGCCTCATTCTTCAAACGCACAGCACTAACTGGAATGATAAGCAATTCAGTGCAGGTGGCTCCATAGCTCAGGGGTTCGAGCCACTGGTCTTATTAAACCAGGGGTTGTGAGTTCAAATCTCACTGGTGTCTGTGCAAATTTGTTAATTCACAACATGTTTACTTTTAAGTATGAAACAGCTCTGAGACCAACATAAAAACAGGCCCTCTTCCTCCGTTCAATCCCTCTGTGCTCTCTCTCCCCTTCACCTTCTCTCCACACATCCATCTTGCTATCTTCCCCGCCTCGCTCTCTCTCTACCCTTTCCCCGCTCTCTCACCACTTGTTCTCACTCTCCACTCTTTCCTTTCCTCTTGGGGAGAGTTGAAGGAGGATGGGGAGAGGAGAGGGTGCAGGGGAGTAGAGAAAAGGGAAGGAGATAGAGAGACGGGAAGTGGAGAGGAGGAATGCGAGAGAGAGGGAAGTGGAGAGACAGCATGAAAAGAAGAGGGAGGGAGAACGTGGGGAAGGGGAGAGAGAGGCGGATGGAGGAGGGGGAAATGAGAGAGGGGAAACAGGAGAGACAAAGTGGGAAGGGAGAGAAGAGAGGAGGGAAGGAGTGAGAGAGGGGAAGGGGAGAGATGGAAGGGAAGCGGAGTGACAGAGTTAGAAGGGGGAGGGAAGGAGTGAGAGAGGGGAAGGGGAGAGATGGAAGGGAAGCGGAGTGACAGAGTGAGATACGGAGCGGGAAAGGAGAGAGTGCGGGAGAAGAGGTGAGAGAAGATTGGATGGAGGAAGAGCAATTAGACTGAGGAAGGGGGAAGGGGAGTGAGAGAGAAATTGAGAGAGGAAGAGTTAAAGAGAGAGGGAAAGTGAGAGAGACACAGAGAAAGAGGTAGAAAGGGAGTGACAGAGAGTGACAATATAGCGGTACCACCGAGTCTCCCTTACTGATTATACATAATTCCCTTTAACTTACCTATGCATATATATAGTTTACCTGTTCAGGCCGTTGCCCCTTTAAGAACGCGGCCTAACGCAATGACGTCACGTCGTGCATCACGTGACTCACCTAAACGTGAGCCGGCCCGGCTCGGCCACCCGCTCCCGCGGCAATCGCCAGCCCAGCTCGGCCTCCCACTCCCGCGACTTCAGCCGCAGTGGCCTGCTCCAGTGCCGCGTAAACGTGATGACGTCACAACGCAAGTCACGTGACGCCCCAAGCGCGGGAAACTCGAGCAACGCGATGATGTCATGACGCAAACGCGATGATGTCATCGCACAAACCTCGGGACTGCTTAGTCAGTCCTCGTGGTGTCCCCACTGGGGAAAGACCTGTTCCACAGCTCTCCAACATCAGTCTCCGTTGTCTGCTGTATTTAATCGAATTCAACATTAAAAACCAGTTTCTTGTTCTTCCGAGTTGAACTCCGTTATTGGTTAGGTATACGACAATACCTACATTGGTGACCCCATATCCGCACCTGCTTACAGTCTCCGTATTCGACATTTCTACCGCCACACGGATCGTCCGCCTCCACAACATCTCCCAACGCAACAGCAAGTATGAACCACTCCAAGCGCGGGTTCCGCAGGTTTTCGGGCCCTCAAAATCGGAGCGCGTCTCCACAAAGATGCCATGAGGATTCGCCCCTCGTGAACCACGAGGACGCACTCCTGATTACCCACGGGGACCCATCCCTCGCGACACACGAGGACCCATTCCTTGTGACCCACGAGGACCCATCCCTCGCGAACCGCAAAGACCCATAACTCACGAACCACGAGGACTCATCCCTCATGAACCACGAGGATGCACTCCTCACGACCCACGAGGACCCATCCCTCGCGAACAACGAGGACCCATCCCTCGCGAACCATGAGGACCCATCCCTCGTGAAACAAGAAGACTCATTCCCCGCCGACAACGCACCAGCCCGTCAGCTTTCTGGTTGTGTTTTCTACCACACTTTTCAGCGCGAAAGCGAAGCGTTGCCGCTCTCTCGGCAGTTTTCCACTTAAATCAACAACAACTCGAAGCGTTGCCGCCCTCCCGGCATGTTTCCCTTAAAGCAACAACAACTCGAAGCATTACCGCCCTCTCTACAGTTTTCACCTTGACAAAAGCAACCATCAACTGATGCTGCAAACATCGGCGACGGGTTCAACGGGCATCCCGCGGCCGCGATCGGCCACGCGAAAGTTGCTGTCATCACCAATCACTGATCAACGCAGCAATGGTTCACTCACTTCTGTGTTACCACCTTAGCACTATGGCACGCACCGTTCATTGCGTTCCAGACTGCTGATGAGTTCGCTAACCTGTCCGTGAGTTCACCGAACTCGCCCGCCAAGTCCTCCTGGATCGCCCGTTCGGCCTTCCTACAGATTTTGTCAGACTGGGGACTTTTTCCAACATCAACAGAGCCATGGTCCACGTATGGCCAACCTGCCAGTTACTATGACGCGGCCTGCTGTTTCGCCTCGGCGCTCGCTTCGAACCACGGGCTGCAGAGGTCACACGTCGCCACGGTCTTTCGCATGGCTGAATGCGTTTTGTTCGCCATGACAGCACGGTCCTTCGCATTGCTGCATAAATTTTATCCGCCACGACGCACGCAAGGATCCACTCATGACCAGCACCTTTCGACCTCGCCCGCGAAGTCCAGACAGCATGGCCGCCGAGACCTTCGGACATCCATTGTCGTTACGGCAGGCCAAGCACGATTGCCCACCGGACAGCCAGCCACCCAGCAGTCTCTGTCTCGAGACTGCAGGAGTCGTTCGGACAGGCTCGTCAGACGACCTAAATTTTGTCGTTATTTAAAGCGAATTCTGGCGGGTCGCATGTAGCGGTACCACCGAGTGTCCCTTACTTGTGATACATAATTCCCTTTAACTTACCTATGTATATATATAGTTTTCCTGTTCGGGCCGTTGCCCCTTTAAGAGCGCGACCTAATGCAATGACGTCACATCGCGCATCATGTGACTCACCTAAACGTGAGCCAGCCCAGCTCGGCCTCCCGCTCCCACGGCAATCGCCGGTCCAGCTCGGCCTCCCGCTCCCGCGGCAATCGCCGGCCCAGCTCGGCCTCCCGCTCCCGCGGCAATCGCCGGCCCAGCTCGGCCTCCCGCTCCCGCGGCAATCGCCGGCCCAGCTCGGCCTCCCGCTCCCGCGGCAATCGCCGGCCCAGCTCGGCCTCCTGCTCCCGCGAATTCGGCCGCAGCGGCCAGCTCCAATGCCGGGTGCCGGGTAAACGCGATGACATCACGACACAAGTCACGTGATGCCCCAAGCGCGGGAAACGTGAGCAACGCGATGACGTCACGATGCATACACGAAGACGTCATCGCACAAACCTCCGGACTGCCCAGTCAGTCTTCGTGGTGTCCCCACTGGGGAAAGACCTATTCCACATCTCTCCAACATCAGTCTCCATTGTCTGCTGTATTTAATCTAATTCAGCATTAAAAACCAGTTTCTTGTTCTTCCGAGTTGAACTCCGTTATTGGTTAGGTATATGACAATACCTACAACAGAAAGATAGAGAGTGGTAGAGACACAAAGAGGGAGAAATATAGAATGAAGGAGGCAGAGAGACTGAGAGAGAGATAGAGTGTAACTGAGTTGCCTTGGGACGTTTTAGTACGTGAAAGTTGCTCTATTGTTGTTGAGAGGTGACTATTGAAGAGCCTGAGGCAGGTATCGGGGGATGAGACACAATCTGAGTGGTGAACTGCACCCTGCCTCATTCTTCAAACGCACTGCACTAACTGGAATGAGAAGCAATTTAGTGCAGGTGGCTCCATAGCTCAGGGGTTAGAACACTGGTCTTGTAAACCAGGGGTCGTGAGTTCAAATCTCACTGGTGCCTATGCAAATTTGTTAATTCACAGCATGTTTACTTTTAAGTATAAAACAGCTCCGTGACCTGTTAGATCCGTGATTCTGAAAGTATGATGTTTTTCAATAACCACACAGATGCTGTAACTTAACAATCAACAGGTGTTTACTGGAGTAGGGTAGTCTCAAGACTGGGGTACAGAGGCATGCTCAAGCCTTATATACAAGTGTGGTCACTGCCGGCACTACAGTATACAGGAGCTGTAAAAGTAGTTCTCTCTTAAAGGTGCATACACTACAATTCCTCCCCTTTTAGATTAGTAGTACACATAATATTCAAATAACAATTAACACTTTAACATGTACATTAAACAACAATAGTCTATTTATAGATTCAGTCTTTGGGGCGGCTTCCTGATCCTTTCGGGATAGCGCCTTTCCTGAGGTTCTTGTTCTTGGTGCGGAGGCGATTCTGGCCCCTTTTCATCGGTTAGTTCATCGGGTTCCACTGCTACTGGTTCGGAGGTAGATGCTACCGGTATGTCGGGTTCATCCCCAGGTACTCGAGACATGGGGTTGACTCGTTCCTGTGAAGCTAAGATCTGTTCAACGTGGCGTCTCACAATGTTCTCCCCGACATCCACTGTGTACATTAATGGCCCCTGCCGTGTGCATATCGTTCCGGGTTGCCATTTCTCTGTTCGGTAGTCACGGGCCAAGACTGGTTGTCCTACATTGAAGCTCCTTGTCGGCTTCTCATTGATGTGCTGGAATTGTTTATCCTCAACATTTCTTTGCACATTTGGTCTAAGCAAGTCCAGACGAGATCGCAACCTTCGGTTAAAGAACATCATGGCCGGGGTCTGGTTGGTAACTACATGTGTCGCGTTTCGGTAGGCTAATAAGAAATTGTCCACCTTATGCTGTAGTTGAATTTCATCGTCGCACATGGCCTTTATCGCCTTCTTAAAGGTTTGTACGAACCTCTCAGCCAATCCATTTGTGGCTGGATGATACGGGGTGGATGTGTAATGCCTTACCCCATTCCTTCTCATAAGTTATTGAAATTCTTCGGACACAAACTGTGGTCCATTATCAGAGCAAACCTGCTCTGGCAAGCCGTTTCTGGCAAATATGGTCCATAGGACTGCAATCGTTTTCTCTGTAGTGGTTGAGGACATTTTTATCACCTCAGGCCATTTCCAGTGAGCATCCACTGCTATTAAGAACATTGAGTCCATGAATGGACCAGCAAAATCAATATGCACCCGTTGCCATGGAGAGGAGGGCCACTCCCATGGGTGTAGAGGGGCATGTGGTGGTGCATTTTGGACCTTCTGGCATCCTGATTGGTTTGGTCTTCGATTTCAGATTCAGATTCAGCTTAGATTTATTTGCCATATGTAACAAGTACAATGGAATGCTTGTTCCCCGTGGGGACGCGTCAGCTATACATACAGCGCCGCGTTCAGAGTCAATACAATGGCGTCCCGTGGCAGTGGGAGCACGATGTCCCTCAGCCGCTCCGTCTCCTCTTCACCGCGGCCTCCTCCTCACTGTTGCCGGCTCCACGTGTGGTGGCCTGCTTCTCCCGCTCTGGCCGCCATGCTCGGCTCCCCTCCTCCCAGTCGGAATTCCTTCCCGTCGAGGAGCTGCCGGCCGATGTGCTCCAGCGGGTCGGCTTGGCTGCTGCTGCTGCTCATCGCGCTGCGCTGCCTCTGCCCGACTCGCCGAGCACCTCGCTCCGGTTGCAGGAGCGAGCGGCGAGAGCTGGCCGCCCAAAGCAGGGAGAGCGATCTCAGCGTCGGACCGTCACGGACGCCATCAGAGACTGTGACCCCTTTCCACTTGTGCTAACTCCACGCTTTCCGCCATTTAGCACTCTCTCCCTTGACTTGGGTGGAATCACCACTCTAGATCCACACATGACTGTCCCCTGGCATACTGACAGCTGTTCTCTTCTGGATGAGAATGCTGGCAACAGTGAGTCGCCATGTGTTGGCCATCCCATCACCGTCAAATCATATACCCGAGACAGCGTCGGATCATTGCGGGTCTCCATCTCTATATCCACGTTCGTTACTGGCAATCGTTCAATTAATGACGAATAAAATATCTCGATAGGGTCCACTGCTGGTGCTTCCTCCACAGTAGGCAGTGGCAGGCACGATAGCCCATCAGCGTTTCCATGCTGTTTCGTGCCTTTATATTCTTTTTCATATTGATTCACCCCTAGAAGCAGGGACCATCTTTGTAACCGTTGTGCCGTCATCGCTGGAACGCCCTTCTTAGGACTAATGATGGAGACAAGTGGTTGGTGGTCAGTCAGCAAGGTGAACTTCTGCCCATGCAGATAGTGGTTGAATTTTTTTACTCCCCATGCTAGGCTGAGGGCCTCCCTGTCGATCTGGGCGTAGTTGCGCTCGGCTGAGGTTAGTGACCGAGACACAAAGGCTACTGGCCTCTCCAACCCGTCTGGGAATTTGTGCGACAGCACCGCTCCAATACCATAGGGTGATGCATCACATGCCAAACGAATTGGTAGTGCTGGGTTGAAATGGACCAACACCTCTTTTGATGTGATCAATTCTTTACACTTCTAGAAAGCTCATCTACGTTCGTCATTCCACTTCCATGGTACCCCTGTTTGCAGTAGGGTGTTCAGTGGGTGTAATACCGTGGACAAATTTGGTAAGAACTTATGGTAGTAGTTTACCAGCCCGAGGAACGACCTCAGTTGTGAAACATTTTCTGGTGCGGGAGACTTGACTACTGCCTCAATCATTTCAGGGGACTTATGTAACCCCTCTTCATCGATGGCGTGGCCACAATACGAGATCTGCTTCTGGAAAAACTCACACTTGTGGCGATTAGCTCGTAGCCCATATTCCTTTAATCTGGTGAGCACCTTCTCCAAGTTGGCGAGGTGATCATTGTCATTTTTGCCCGTGACCAGGATGTCGTCCAAATAACACTGGGTCCCTGGAATCCCTTGCAGGACTTGATCCATCGCCCTTTGCCAAATAGCCGGAGCCGATGCTACCCCGAACACCAGCCGGTTGTGTTGATAAAGAACTTTATGAGTGTTAATCGTAAAGTATTGTTTCGAGGCTTCTTCTACCTCCATTTGCAAGTACGCCTGGGCTAGGTCAATTTTGGTGAAGCGTTTACCTCCAGATAGCGAGGCGAAAATATCCTCAATTCGTGGAAGCGGATATTGTACCGTGTGAAGGACTGGGTTCACTGTCACCTTAAAATCCCCACAGATGCGGACCTTCTTTGGTTCCCCAGGCATATTACTCAACGACCTCTTCATTACAGGAATGATGGGTGTAGCCCACTCGCTCCAGTCCACTTTGGACAGTACTCCTGAATGTTCCAACCCTTCCAGCTCTGCTTCGACAGCTGTTCTGATCGCATAAGGCACTGGTCTGGCCTTAAGAAACTTTGGGCTTGCATTTTCCTCTTTTTTAATTGTTGCTGTTATGCCTTTTAGTGTTCTGAGTCCCTCCTGGAACACTTCTTCTGCGTCAGTTAGCATTTTTGACAGTCGTCCAGGTGTGACGTCGTCATCCTTTTTGGCCTCAACCTTTAGTGCCTGTATGGAATGCCAATCTAATTGCATCTTCCGGGTCCATTCACGTCCTAGTAGTGGTGGTCCTCCATCTGGCAATACATATATGTCCATTTTAGGTATTTCCTGGCCGTTATATATCACTTTCACCCTTATTTTTCCTTTGGGGTAGACTTTTTGCCACATGTACGTCTTCAAGACAATCTCTGTAGCTTTCAAGGGTATATGTGAATATAGCCGCTTGTAGTCCCTTTGGTTTATGACTGTTAGGGCTGATCCTGTGTCCAATTCCATTTCCACTTGGACTCCGTCTATCTTGAGTGTAATCCAGATAGTCTGGTGATCCTCCATTTTGGTTACCTTATGTAGTTTCAGACAACCCAGCTCCTTGCTTCCGGAGTCTGTGTCACTTTTCTGTTCGTCTGAACTACTGTCCATCACCTGGTGTACCTTTTTGTACTTCTCCTGTGGAGATTTGTTACTGTTGGTTTTCTTCCCAGACCTGCAGACTCTTGCTATGTGTCCTGCTTTTCCACACTGTCTGCACAGTTGGTCCTTGAACCAACAATCATTCTGGTCGTGTGTTGTTCTGCCACAGCGATAGCACTTCCCTGTCCCATAGGACATTTCATTGGTGCCATATTCTTGCGGTCTCCGTTGTATCTCTGTAGCGCCCCTTGCGGCTGCTTCGTGTGATACTGCCATACTGAAAGCCTTGTCCAGCGTAAGATCCTTTTCTGAAAGAAGCCATTTCTGGGTTCCTTCACTTTGCAGCCCACACACAAACTTGTCACTTAACGTATCTGCTAGTCCCGCTCCAAACTGGCAGTGTTTCGATAGCTTGCGCAGTTCTGTTAGGTACTCAGCATTGCTTTTGTCTTTGTATTGGTTCCTTTTATGGAACTTAAATCGTTCTGCTATCAGCAGCGGTGTGGAGTTTAAGTGGTCCTGTAGGATTTCTACCATGCTTTCGAAATTCTTGTTCACAGGCTTCCCTGGGGTTATTAGGTTTCGCAGTAACCCATAAGTTTTTGCACCCATGGAATTTAACAAAACCAGTGCTTTCCTAGCATCTGGCACTTCATTCGCCCTGCAGTACACCTCAATATGTTCCACATATATCGCCCAATCTTTGACTTCATTGTCGAACGTAGAGATACTCCCACTCTTCGGCATCCCTGGGTGTGATTTAACTGTCAAAAATGGCGTCTCCCGCGCTTCCCCTTCTTCTCCGCTGGCAAAAAATGGCGTCTCCTGCGCTTTCCTTCCTTCCCGCGCTCGCCCTTCTTCTCTGCTGCGGCTTCTAACAATGGCGTCTCCCGCGCTCTTCCTTCTTCTCCGCAGCTCAATGGCATCTCCCGCGCTCTCCCTTCTACTCCCCGCAGACACTGTTCAGCCCTTGAGCCCTGGCTGTGCTCTGCGCGTTCTTTTTTTTTTGTGCGCCTTTCCCGTTTCCGCCGCTCGGTCCTGAACCCAGCTGCTGCTTTACCCTCTCTCTCTCTGTTTTGTTTTTCCTTGACGCTGCTCGGTTTTCAACCCCCGGCTGCGCCCTGTGCGCTTCACCCTCTGTCTTACCCCGTCGACGCTGCTCGGCTTTCTCTCCGCCGTCGGTCGGCTCCAGCCGCCGCTGTCCGGGAAGGGTCTGCGCTGTACCTGTCGTCAGCCTATTGCTGATCGTCGCGGCTGGGGAACCAAGCCCGGCTCTCCACAGCCTCCCCTGCGATGTTCACTCTCTGCCGGACTACTGGGCGGTTGCTCGTGGTCGACGCCCGTGTTTCTGGCCTCGACTTTCTTCCACCGTCCTCCCGGAGCGAATCCTCGAAGGGAAATGCAGAGTTGCAGGTAGATTCGAATCGACACTCGTCGCCACTGTTAGATCCGTGATGCTGAGAGTATGATGTTTTTCAATAACCACACGGATGCTGTAACTTAACAATCAACAGGTGTTTACTGGAGTGGGGTAGTTTCAAGACTGGGGTACAGAGGAATGCTCAAGGCTTATATACAGGTGTGGTCACTGCCGGTACTACAGTATACAGGAGCTGTAAAAGTAGTTCTCTCTTAAAGGTACATACACTGTAACCACAGCTTTTTGGGGGAGAGAGTTCCAGATTTCCACTACCCTTTGTGTGAAGAAGTGCTTCCTGACATCACCCCTGAATGGCCTGGCTCTAATTCTTAGGTTATGCCCACTTGCTTTGGACTCCCCCCACCAGAGGTAATAGTTTCTCTCGATCTATCCTCTCAAATCCTTCGATCATCTTAAACACCTCAATGAGATCGCCCCTTAATCTTCTATACTCAAGGGAATACAAGCCTAGTCAGTGCAGCCTGCCCTCATAATTTACCCCTTTTAGCCCCCGGTATCATTCGGGAGAATCCGTGTTGCCCCCCCTCCGATTCCAATATGTCCTTCCTGAGGTGCAGTGCCCAGAACCGAACACAGTGTCCAGATGACGTCTAACCAGAGCTCTGTACAGCTGCAGCATAACCTCCAGCCCTTTGTGTTCCAGCCCCATTGAGATAAAGGCCAACTTTCCAGCAGACATTTGAATTCCTTTTTCGGGCTTTGAATGATTTCTGATCTTGAGGTCCAAACCTCTTTGCTTTCCCGCAGCTCCTGGGCTCTCGCCAGTAATAAAAAAAATCGTAATCAGATTTGTCATTCTTGCATTCACGTATTTTTAAGAAAATTTGTTTATGGGATGTGGGTGTCGCTGACAAGGCCAACATTTATTGCCCATCTCTAGTTGCCGGTGAGCCGCCTTCTTGAACCGCTGCAGTCCGTGTGGTGATGTACTCCCACTGTGCTGTTCGTGAAAGAGTTACAGAATTTTAACCCAGTGATGATGAAGGATCGGTGATATACTTCTAAGTCACGATGGTGTGTGACTTGGAGGGGAACTTGGAGGTGGTGGTGTTCCCATGCGCCTCCTGCACTTGTCCTTCTAGGTGGAAGAGGTCGCGGGTTTGGGAGGTGCTGCCAAAGGAGCCTTGGCGAGTTGCTGCAGTGCATCTTGTAGATGGTACACACTGCAGCCACGGTACGCCGGTGGTGGAGGGAGTGAATGTTTAAGGTGGTGGATGGGGTGCCAATCAAGTGGGCTGCATTGTCCTTGATGGTGTTGAGCTTCTTGAGTGTTGTTGGAGCTGCACTCATCCAGGCAAGTGGAGAGTATTCCATCACACTCCTTACTTGTGCCTTGTAGATGGTGGAAAGTCTTTGGGGTGCCAGGAGGTGAGACACTCGCCACAGAATACCCTGCCTGTGACCTGCTCTTGTTGCCACAGTATTTATGTGGCTAGTCTAGTTAACTTTCTGGTCAATGGTGACCCCCAGGGTGTTGATGGTGGTGGAGTTGTGAATGGCACTGAACACTGTACAGACATCCCCATTTCTGAACTTATGTTGGAGGGAAGAGCATTGATGAAAATGGTTGGGCCTAGGACACTGCCCTGAGGAACTCCTGCAGTGATGTCTTGGGGCTGAAATGATTGACCTTCAACAACCACAACCACCTTCCTTTGTGCTAGGTATGACTCCAGACAGTGGAGACTTTCGCTCCGATTCCCATTGCCTTCAGTATTACTTGGGCTCCTTGATGCCAGACTCGGTCAAGTACTGCCTTGTGGTCAAGGTCAGTCACTCTCACCTCACCTCTGGATTTCAGCTACTTTGTCCATGTTTGGGCCAAGGCTGTAATGAGGTCGGGAGCCGAGTGTTCCTGGTGGAACACAAACTGGGCATCAGTGAGCAGGTTATTGGTGGGTAAGGGCCTCTTGATAGCACTGTTGATGGCACCTTCCATCAAATTGGGATGGCGTGGGAGTCCAGAATCAGGGGTCACAGTCTAACTATAAGGGGTAATCCATTTATGACAGAGATGAGGAGGCATTTCTTCACCCAGAGAATGGTGAACATGTGGAATTCTCTACCACAGAAGACAGTTGAGGCCAATTCATTAAATATATTCAAGAAGGAGTTAGATATATTTCTTAAGGCTAAGGGATCAAGGGATATGGAGAGAAGGCAGGAACAGGGTACTGAATTTGGATGATCAGCCATGATCGCATTGAGTGACGGAGCAGGCTCGAGGGGCCGAATGGCCTACTCCTGCTCCTATCTTCTATGTTTCTATGTTTCTGTTTGCTGATGATTGAGAGTAGACTGATGGGGCGGTAATTGGTCGGATTGGATATGTGCTGCTTTTTGCAGACAGGACATACCTGGGCAGTTTTCCAAATTGTCGGATAGATGCCAGTGTTGTAGCTGTACTGGAACAGCTTGGCTCGAGGTGCGGCTAGTTCTGGAGCACAAGTCTTCACCACGATGGCCGGTGTAATGATATCAGCAAATAGAGATGGTATTTGCCTGTTCGATTATGATGCCTACCAGCATGATTGTATGTATTGATTGCTTGTGCCTGACCAGCAGAGGTCATGTGACCGAGACAAGCAAGGCAGTCTAGTTTAGTTTCAGTTTCGTTCTAGATGCATCACTAGCATAATGGTGTCTCCTGAATGCTGTATAAAGAGTTGAACAGACTTTAGATTAAAACTCATTCTCTTTCATAAATGTCTCATCATTGAACCCACAAAGAAATCAATACATGGTGTCAGAAGTGATTGAAAGAGATGAAGAGAAAACATCTGAAGTTAAATCAGCTCTCCACAAATTAGCAAGCCAAAAGAGAACATCGTTGCTTACCATTAGAGAATAGCTAACGAAGTGAAAAATGGAAGGTTTACTCCCACCGGCGATGCTTCAATTGACAGGTAATGTGGCTGAAAATTGGAGGAGATTCAAACAACGTGTGGGGTTGTATTTATCAGCAATCGGAGCTGACGAGAAAAGTAATAAACAGAAATCGTCACTGTTCTTACATGTCGTGGGTGATGAAGCGCTGGAGGTTTATAATAACTTCACATTCGCTGCTAATGGAGACAAAATGAAGCTAGATAAAATAATGGAACAGTTTGAGGCCTACTGCATACCTAAACGTAACGTGACGTTTGAGAGGCACAGATTTTTCACATCTGTTCAGAAAACTGGTGAGACTATTGATCAGTATGTGACTGAACTGAGAAACAGAAGCAAATCATGTGAATTTGGGGGACTGACAGACTCGCTGATAAAAGACAGACTGGTGTGTGGTATTCCAGATAATGGTCTAAGGGAAAGACTGCTTTGAGAGCAAGATCTAGACCTGGGAAAAGCCATAGCACTGTGTAGGGCTACAGAGACTGTGAAGTCGCAAGCAAAAGAGATGTTCAGTGATAGTAGCTGCAACGTGGATGCAGTGAGTAAGAACGGACACAAACCGTTTAACAAAAAGAGCGCCAATGTGAAAAAAGAGGCGTGGCCAGCAAACAAAAATGAAAGGGACAATTGAAAGTCATGTAGTCGATGCGGTACACAGCATCCACCAAAAAAGTGTCCAGCATATGGTAAAAAATGCAATAGTTGCAACAAAAACAACCATTATGCCCGTTGCTGCAAGAACCAAGCGCAACAAAGCAAGGTCCATACAGTAGATGAAAGCGAGATAGAGGTGTTCAATGTAGATGTTGTGTCTGAAAACAAAAAAGAAGAAAGAGACTGGATGTTGACACTAAAAGTGAATGACATACATATTCCATTTAAATTGGATACTGGAGCACAAGTTAATGTGATATCAGAGACTGATTTTAAGAAAATTAGACCCAGACCAAAGATACATGGAATCAAAGTGAAAGTGACAGGATACTCAGTTACTGATATACCAGTGAAAGGAAGATGCATTGTCAAAGTAACACACAAGGACAGAGAGCACACGCTAGCATTAATCGTGGTGCCAAAGGATGTGCAAGCAATACTAGGTTTAAAAGCCTGTGAGAGACTGAACCTGGTAAAGAGAGTCCTCGTTGTGGAAAGCAAAGGAGAGGCTGTCTATGATGAACTGAATGTTGCGTACACACCGGGTAAGCTGATGTATACAGCAGACACGTTGTCCAGAGCTGTTGGCCCAGGAGAGCCCGCAAACACAGTGAAAAGACTGATGTACAAGGCAAAAGACAGTGGAACTGACTTCTACCAGAGCATGCTTGTATACCGCACAACGCCGCTCGAGTGTGGTATGTCACCAGCCCAATTCCTGATGGGATGTCGGCTAAGGTCAAACCTACCCATCCCGGAGATCCTACTGAAAACAAAAGAGGGGGAGAAAGTGAGGAAGTTCAAAGAACAACAGAAAGAAAAGCAAAAGTACTACTATGACAGAGGAACACAAAACCTACCTGAACTCCACACTGGTGACCAAGTAAGGTTCAAAGACAAAACAAACACATGGACTCAGAAGGGAACTGTCCTGAGTGAAGTTCAACCAAGATCATACACCATTCAGACAGATGAGGGTGCTGTTCTGAGAAGAAATCGTCGAGATCTTCTCATAGGACCAGCCACAGCAGGTCAAGAGACTGATACTGTTGAACAACCTGATCACACAGCTGAGAACCAATCATCTGAGGCAACAACTCAGATTCAAGGACAATCAATCAGAAAATCCTCAAGACACGTGAAGCCTCCTGAGAGACTCATTGAGCAAATTTAAGGACTATTGTTATAGAAGGAAGTAATGTTATCTTATTCTTTCTTCAAGTTCTAGTGTATTGACATATTTCACGTGAACACACAAAGCAAGGTTAAAAAACCTTGATCATGATAATGATAATGTAAGTTCATTAAGTGTTACAGTTAAAATGCAGATTAATACAAAGAAAACATGTTGTTAGTTAAAAGTAAAATACTTTTGTTTTAAGAAAAGGAGATGTAATGATATCAGCAAATAGAGATGGTATTTGGCTGTTCGATTATGATGCCTACCAGCATGATTGTATGTATTGATTGCTTGTGCCTGACCAGCAGAGGTCATGTGACTGAGACAAGCAAGGCAGTCTAGTTTAGTTTCAGTTTTGTTCTAGATGCATCACTAGCATAATGGTGTCTCCTGAATGCTGTATAAAGAGTTGAACAGACTTTAGATTAAAACTCATTCTCTTTCATAAATGTCTCATCATTGAACCCACAAAGAAATCAATACAGCCGGGATGTTGTCGGGGCCCGCATAGTCTTTGCTGTATCCAGTGCACTCAGCCGTTTCTTGATATCACGTAGAGTGAATCGAATTGAAATCCATCCGTTCACAGTCTTGTCCATTCACTTAACCTTTCAATGTACCCTTGTAACATCCATCTACACTACTTACTGTGCCTGAAGGTTACCAGGGCCCCAAGGGATAGATTACGAGGAGCGATTGCATAAATCAGTCTCGTGTTCTCCGTAATTTAGAAGGTTGATGGGGTGGTTTGACTGAGGTTTTTAAGGATTTCGAAAGGAATTGATATGGTTAGATAGAGGGACACATTTCCCGCTGGTATGGGGTGGAGTCTGGGACAAGAGGGACATCACCTTAAAATCAGAGCCAGGCCTTTCAGGAGAGAGATGAGGAAACACTTCTTCACACAAGGGGTGGAGCTCTCTCCCACAAAAAGCAGTAGACGCTAGCTCAATTAATTGTTTTAAGCTGAGATCGCTAGATTTTTGCTAGCCAAGGGTATTATTTGATATGGAGCCAAGGTGGGTTAGATGTAGTTAGGGTAGAGATCAGCGATGATCTCATTGAATGGCGGAACAGGCTCGAGGTTCCTATCTTCCTACGCTCCTAGCTTACTGTCATCTGCAAACGTGGATATACAACTCTCTATTCCTTCATCCAGGCCATGAAAAAATATAATGAAAGTTTGAGGCTCAGGAATCGTATTTCCACTACGTTCTCCAGATTACAACCTAATCCTCCTCAGCACTGTGGACTGCACCAAACTGGGACATCCATCCCAACATTGCCCGTCTCCCTCATGCCCTGTGCCAGTTCCTCACCCCTGCTGCCTTTCTTTCCTCTTAGATGGTTGTGGCGATTGAAGTCCAATCATCTCAGCCCCAGGACATCACTGCAGGAGTTCCTCAGGGCAGTGTCCTAGGCTAAACCATCTTCAGCTGCTTCATCAATGATCTTCCTTCAACATAAGGTCCGAAGTGGGGATGTTCGCTGATGACATAGAAACATAGAAACATAGCAGATAGGAGCAGGAGTAGGCCCCTCGAGCCTGCTCAGCCATTCAATGCGATCATGGCTGATCATCCAAATTCAGTACCCGGTCCCTGCTTTCTCCCCATACCCCTTGATCCCCTTAGACTTAAGAAATATATCAAGCTCCTTCTTGAATATGTTTAATGTATTGGCCTCTACTGCCTTCTGTGGTAGAGAATTCCACAGGTTCACAACTCTCTGGGTGAAGAAATTCCTCCTCATTTCTGTCCTAAATGGCCTACCCCTTATCCTTAGACTGTGACCCCTGGTTCTGGAATCCCCGACCATTGGGAACATCCTTCCTGCATCTAATGTGTCCTGTCCTGTCAGAATTTTATAAGTTTCAAAGGGATCCCCTCTTAGTCTTCTCTATTCCAGTGAGTACAAGCCCAATCGACCCAATCTCTCCTCATACGTCATTCCTGCCATCCCAGGTATCAGCCTGGTGAATCTTCGCTGAACTCTTTCCATGGCAAGAACATCCTTCCTCAGATAAGGCGACCAAAACTGCACACAATACTCAAGATGTGGTCTCACCAAGGCCCAGTATAACTGTGGCAAGACATCCTTGTTCCTGTACTCAAACCCTCTCGCTACGAAGGCCAACATACCATTTGCCTTCTTATCCGCCTGCTGCACCTGCATGCTTACCTTCAGTGACTGGTGCACAAGGACACCCAGGTCTCGTTGCACTTCTCCTTCTCCCAATCTATTGCCATTCAGAAAATAATCTGCCTTACTGTTTTTGCCACCAAAGTGTATATCCTCACATTTATCCACATGATATTGCATCTGCCATGCTTCTGCCCAATCACCCAACCTGTCCAAATCATCCTGGAGTTTCTCGGCATCCTCCTCACAGCACACACGCCCACCCAGCTTTGTGTCGTCTGCAAATTTGGAGATATTACATCTAGTTCCCTTGTCTAGATCATTAATATATATTGTGAATAGCTGGGGTCCAAGGACCGATCCCTGCGGTACCCCACTAGTCACTGCCTGCCACTCGGAAAAAGACCTGTTTATTCCAATGATATACCTATCAATTCATCCAATGAAAAGCGACGAGTTAAGAAAGTAACTATAGGTTTTTATTGGCTAAATAACAGAGCCCACCCTCGTGGGTGATCGGATCCAACAAGGAGGAATACCAGCCAGTCGACCACCTTTATACCTGGGCAGGTAGGTGGAGCCATGGGCGGAGTCAGCAGTGGTCAGCCCAGGTATAACAGTGTGACAAGAGGCGACCTCATATAGTGATACAACAGTGTGAACAGTGATAACCATAGAGTAACGATATAACAGTGATAACTATAGTGTAACGATAGTGAACGATAAAAGTGGTTTACCACATTCACCCCTTGTTTAGATTTGAGTCCGGCGGGGTGAAGTGTACTACCAGTTCTGGTATGTCAGTCTGTCCGGAGGCCTCGTAAGCCTTTCTGATCGTCGCAGCGGCGGTGTTGCATTATCCGGTGTTAATGCTGGTGTCTGCGTGGTCGGCGAAGGCTCGTGGGGTTCCGGCATGCCATCTACCTGGGCTGGAATTGGGGGGTGGTGGGGGGGGGTGGTGAAGGTGGTGTCTCCGGAGTGCCCAAGGGTGCGAGGTCTCGTAAGGAGACTGTGTCCTTCTGCCCGCCTGGGTATGCCACATAGGCGTACTGGGGGTTGGCGTGCAGGAGGTCCACCCTCTCGACCAGGGGGTCCGTTTTATGGGCCCTCACGTGCTTTCGCAGCAAGACTGGCCCCGGAGAGGTCAGCCAGGTTGGTAGAGTGGTTCCCGTAGTCGACTTCCTGGGGAAAACAAACATTCGTTCATGGGGGGTGGCGTTAATGGCAGTGCAAAGTAGTGACCGGATGGAATGCAGCGCTGCCGGGAGGACTTCCTGCCAGCGAGAGGTTGGGAGGCCCTTGGACTTTAAGGCTAAGAGGACGGCCTTCCATACCGTCGCGTTCTCTCTTTCCACCTGGCCGTTCCCTCGGGGGTTGTAGCTGGTGGTCCTGCTTGCGGCAATACCTCTCGCTAGTAGGAACTGACGGAGTTCCTCGCTCATGAAGGAGGAGCCCCGGTCACTATGTATATAGTTTGGGAACCCGAACAAGGCGAAGAGGTCGTTCAGGCATTTAATGACCGTGGTACTGGTCATGTCTGGGCAGGGGAAGGCAAAAGGGAAACGGGAGTACTCATCAACAATGTTGAGGAAGTACACATTACGGTCAGAGGACGGGAGGGGCCCCTTAAAGTCGATGCTCAGGCGCTCGAAGGGGCGGGTGGCCTTGATCAGGCTTGCTCTGTCCGGCCTAAAGAAATGCGGTTTGCACTCGGCACAGGTCTGGCAGTTCCTGGTCATGGTCCTGACCTCCTCGATGGAGTAGGGCAGGTTGCGGGCCTTAATGAAGTGGTAAAGTCTGGTGACCCTGGGGTGGCAGAGGTCGTTGTGGAGGGTCTGAAGTCTATCACTTTGCGCGCTGGCGCATGTAATTCGTGACAGAGCATCAGGGGGTTCGTTCAGCTTACCAGGCCGGTACAAGATATCATAATCATAGGTGGATAGTTCGATTCTCCACCTCAAGATCTTGTCATTCTTGATTTTGCCCCTCAGCTTGTTATTAAACATAAAAGCGACCGAACGCTGGTCGGTGAGGAGGGTAAATTGTTTGCCTGCCAGGTAATGCCTCCAGCGTCGTACCGCCTCCACAATCGCCTGGGCCTCCTTCTCGACCGACGAGTGTCGGACCTCAGGGCCCTGTAGGGTCCTTGAGAAGAAGGCCACTGGTCTCCCCTCCTGGTTAAGGGTAGCGGCTAGGGCGAAGTCGGATGCATCGCTCTCCACTTGGAAGGGGATGGACTCATCCACTGCGTGCATTGTGGCCTTGGCAATGTCTCCCTTAATGAGGGAGAAGGCTGCGCACGCTTCCTCCGTAAGGGGGAAGGATGTGGACTTCATGAGGGGTCTGGTTTTGTCTGCATAATTGGGCACCCATTGGGCATAGTAGGCGAAGAGCCCCAGGGTTCTCTTCAGAGCCTTTGGACAGTGGGGGAGGGGTAGCTCCATGAGGGGACGCATTCTTTCGGGGTCGGGGCCGATGACTCCGTTCTCTACTACACAGCCGAGGATGGCAAGGCGCGAGGTGTTAAACACACATTTCTCCTTATTGTAGGTGAGGTTCAGCCATTGGGCCGTACGGAGGAATCTCTCCAGATTAACATCATGGTCCTGCCGGTCGCGGCCGCAGATGGTGACGTTATCTAGGTAGGGGAACGTGGCGTGCAGCCCGTTCTGGTCAACCATCCGGTCCATCTCCTTTTGGAAGACCGAAACCCCGTTGGTGACGCCGAAGGGAACCCTAAGGAAGTGGTAGAGGCGGCCATTCGCCTCGAAGGCGGTATACTGGCGGTCCTCAGGGCGGATAGGGAGTTGGTGGTAGGCCGACTTAAGGTCGATGGTAGAGAATACTCGGTATTGTGCAATCTGATTGACCATATCAGATATGCGGGGAAGGGGGTATGCGTCCAGCTGGGTGTACCTGTTTATGGTCTGGCTGTAGTCGATGACCAGGCGGTTTTTATTGCCGGTCTTAACGACCACGACCTGGGCACGCCAGGGGCTGGTGCTCCCTTCGATGATGCCCTCCTTCAGGAGACGCTGCACCTCAGAGCTAATGAAAGCTCTGTCCCCGGCGCTGTACCGCCTGCTCTTGGTAGCGACGGGTTTGCAGTCGGGGGTGAGGTTAGCGAACAGGGAAGGTGGCGGGACCTTGAGGGTGGATAGGCCACAGGTGTTACGCGGTGGGCGGTTTAAAATCTGCTGGTTGTCGACTGTGAGTGGGGGGAGGGGTCCGCCGTATGCTAGCGTGACGCTTTGGAGGTGGGATTGGAAGTCTAGCCCTAGTAGGACGGCAGCGCATAGCTGGGGCAGGACGAGGAGTTTAAAATTTTTATACTCCGTACCCTTAACCGACAGGGTCACAACACAGTAGCCGCTGATGTCTGTGGCGTGGGACCTCGATGCCATCGAGATCTGGTTGCGCATTGGCTGGACAGGGAGGGAGTAGTGGCTCACCGTGTCTGGGTGGATGAAACTCTCCGTGCTTCCGCTGTCGAACAGGCAGGTCGTGGCGTGGCCGTTTACTTTGATGTCCATCATGGACTTGAACAGGTGATGCGGGCGGGCTTGGTCCAGTGTGACGGAGGCTAGTGTATAGCTGAGCGAGTTGCTGTAGTCTGCGGGTGAGGCGGTAGTCGGGTCTAGAGGCACAGTGGCGGTCGAGCGTGGTGGGTAAAATGGCGTCTCCCACGAGGTTGGACAAAATGGCAGAGAAGATGGCTGCCCCCGTAACTCACATGAGGCACTGCTGGTGTCGGTTGCCTGGATCAAAGATGGCCGCCCCCATGACTCACATGTGGGGATGCTGGCCTCTGTTGCCTTGATGGAAGATGGCCACCCCCACAGCTCGCATGAGGCACTGCTGGCCTCTGTTGATCCCCCTCTGCAGGCCTTTGCGAAGTGGCCTTTCTTCAAGCAGGTCGAGCAGGTCGCGTTTTTGGCAGGGCAGCGCGACCTCGGGTGTTTCGCCTGGCCGCAGAAGAAGCAGCCGGCGGCCCGATCGCGGGGGTCCGATGTCGGAGCCGGTACCGGGGGTGGCGGTCTCGATCGGGTCCGGGACGCCGACGCTGAGGTAGGTCCCAGGGGGGTTGCTGCGGGGGGTATTGCGGTCGGGGTCGGTCCCAAGTCCCAGGGTCGCGAGTTACAGTAGCTTGAGTATGCCTCGAGGTCCCGATGGGCCACTTCTAGAGAGCGAGCGAGGGCTGCAGCTTTTTCCAGGTCGAGGTCCTTTGCTTCCAGTAGTCTTTGCCGTGAGTAGTCGGACCGCAGGCCTTTCACGAAGGCATCGCGGACATTGTCTTCAGTATTTTCTGCCGCCGTTACCGCTTTAAAGTTACAGTCTCTGCCGAGTGCTTGTAGCACCCGTAAAAATTCATCCACGGGCTCTCCTGGCTGTTGCGGGCGGGATCTTAGGAGGTGTCTGGCATACATGGAATTTACCGGGCTCTGGTACTGTCTTTTCAGCCGGTTGATGGCGTCCTCGTATGTTTTAAGGTCCCGGATGAGTGCGAATACTTTAGAGCTCACTTGGGCGTTCAGAACTCTTAGCATGGATTTCTGAGGCACGCCGGATTCTCCCAGGTAGGACTCGAAACAGCTCAGCCAGTGTTCGAAGTCGAGGGCTGAGTTTGCAGCCTGTGGGTTTAGATCCAGGCACGGTGGTCTGAGGGCTCGCAGCCAGGCTGGCTGCTGTGGCTGTTGTAGCTCGGCGTCTGGCTGGTCGCTTGGCTGGTCGCTTTGCTGCTCAGGGAACGACATTTTAAAATTTAGCCAATAAAATTGATATACCTATCAATTCATCCAATGAAAAGCGACGAGTTAAGAAAGTAACTATAGGTTTTTATTGGCTACATAACAGAGCCCACCCTCGTGGGTGATCGGATCCAACAAGGAGGAATACCAGCCAGTCGACCACCTTTATACCTGGGCAGGTAGGTGGAGCCATGGGCGGAGTCAGCAGTAGTCAGCCCAGGTATAACAGTGTGACAAGAGGCGACCTCATATAGTGATACAACAGTGTGAACAGTGATAACCATAGAGTAACGATATAACAGTGATAACTATAGTGTAACGATAGTGAACGATAAAAGTGGTTTACCACATCCAACTCTTTGCTTTCTGTCTGCCAACCAGTTCTCTATCCAAGTCAATACCTTGCCCCCAATCCCATGTGCCTTGACTTTACATGCTATTCTCTTATGCGGGACCTTATCGAAAGCCTTCTGAAAGTCCAAATACACCACATCCACTGGTTCTCCCTTATCTATTTTACCAGTTACATCCTCAAAAATTTCCAGTAGATTAGTCAAGCACGATTTACCTTTTGTAAATCCATGTTGACTTTGTCCGATCCTGTCACTATTTTCCAGGTGCTCTGCTATTACATCTTTTATAATGGACTCTAGCATTTTCCCCACTACCGATGTCAGGCTTACCGGTCTGTAATTCCCCGTTTTCTCTCTACCACCTTTTTTGAATAGTGGGGTAACATTAGCTACCCTCCAATCCATGGGAACTGTTCCAGATTCCATCAACTGTTGGAAGATGATCAGCAATGCATCTACTCTTTCTAAGGCCACTTCCTTAAGTACCCTAGGATGTAGATTATCAGGCCCTGGGGATTTATCGGCCTTCATCCCATTAATTTCCCTAACACCATTTCCCTACAAATACTGATTTCTTTCAGTTCCTCCCTTTCATCAGACCCTATGTTCCCCGACATCTCTGGGAGGTTATTTGTGACCTGCTTTGTGAAGACAGAACCAAAATATGTATTTAATTGGTCTGCCATTTCTTTGTTCCCCAAAATAAATTCCCCTGATTCTGACTGCAAGGTACCTACGCTTGACTTCACCAATCTTTTTCTCCTCACATATCTATAAAAGCTTTTACAGTCAGTTTTTATGTTCCCCGCAAGCTTACTCTCATATTCTATTTTCCCTTTCTTAATTAATCCCTTTGTCCTCCTTTGTTCAATCCTGCACAGTGTTCAGAACCATTCACAACTCCTCAGATAATGAAGCAGTCCATGCCCACATGCAGCAAACCCTGAATGTCATTCAGGCTTGGGATGATAAGTGGCAGGTAACATTCGCACCACAAAAGTGCCAGGCAATGACTATCTCCAACAAGCGAGAGTCTAACCACCTCCCCTTAACATTCAACGGCATTGCCATCGCTGAATCCCCCACCATCAACATCCAATGGGTTACCATTGACCACAAACTTAACTGGACCAGCCACATACAATAAATACAGTGGCAACAAGAGCAGGTCAGAGGCTGGGTATTCTATGGTGAGTGACTCACCTCCTGACTCCCCAAAGCCTTTCCATCATCTAAAAGGCACAAGCCAGGAGTGTGATGGAATACTCTCCACTTGCCTGGATGAGTGCAGCTCCAACAACACTCAAGAAGCTCGACACCATCCAGGACAAAGCAGCCCTCTTGATTGGCACCCCATCCGCCACCTTCAACATTCACTCCCTCCACCACCGGTGTACCATGGCTGCAGTGTGTACCATCTACAAGATGCACTGCAGCAACTCGCCAAGGCTCCTTTGGCAGCTCCTCCCAAACCTGCGACCTCTTCCACCTCGGACAAGGGCTGCAAGTGCATGGGAACACCACCACCTTCAAGTTCACCTCCAAGTCACACACCATCCTTGTAGTGTCCGCGTATCAATAACACACGGACTGCAGGAGAACGGTAATAACAGGTGTTTACTGAACAGAGGGTATGCTAGAACTAACTGTACAAATTACTACACGGTGTTATATACAGGGGTGGTCACTACTGGTACTGCAGTATACAGGGGCTGTAAAAGATAGTTCCTCTCTTAAAGGTACATACATTACAATTCCTCCCCTTTTAGATAAACAGTACATAACATTCATTTAACAATTAAATAATAACTAATTACAATTACAATTTTCTTTGTACTATATACATCAGCTGAAAGTAATCATTTATAAATTCAGTCTTTGAGGAGGCTTCCTGATCCTGACTGGATAGCGCCTTTCTCGAGTATCCTGTTCCTGCGGCAGAGTCGATTCTGGCTCATTGACATTGGTTGGTTCATCAGCTTCCAATAACACTGATTCTGATGTAGACGCAATCTGTACTTCGGGTTCATCACCAGGTGCGTATGATCGTGGTATGGGTTTGACTTGTTCCTGTGACTCTAGAATCTGGTCAGCATGGCGTCTCACGATGCTCTCTCCAACGTCCACTGTGTACATTAGTGGTCCCTGCCTTGTGCATATCGTTCCTGGCTGCCATTTTTCTGTTCGGTAGTCGCGGGCCAAGACTGGTTGCCCTATCTTGAAGCTCCTGGTTGGCTTCTCATTGATGTGCTGGAATTGCTTATTCTCAACATCTCGTCTTATGTTTGGTTTGAGCAAATCCAGGTGACATCTTAACCTTCGGTTAAAGAACATCATGGCTGGAGCTTGGTTGGTGACTGCATGTGTCGCATTCTGGTAAGCAAACAAGAAATTATCCACCTTGTGTTGCAGTGGTATGTTGTCGTTATACATTGCCTTTATTGCTTTTTTAAAGGTTTGAACAAACCTCTCAGCCAATCCATTTGTGGCTGGATGATATGGGGCGGATGTGTAATACTTTACCCCATTATTCCTCAAAAACCTCCGGAAATCCTCGGACACAAACTGTGGTCCATTGTCGGAGCAAATCTGTTCTGGCAAGCCATTCCTAGCGAAGATGGTCCGTAGGACTGCAATAGTTTTCTCCGTGGTGGTGGAGGAAATTTTGATCACCTCTGGCCATTTCGAATGTGCATCCATGGCGATTAAAAACATTGAGTCCATAAATGGACCAGCAAAATGAATATGTACCCGTTGCCATGGAGATGAGGGCAACTCCCATGGGTGTAGCGGGGCCTGTGGTGGAGCGTTTTGAACTTTCTGGCATCCAGTGCATCTCTTGGTCATTTCCTCGATTTCTTTATCGATTCCCGGCCACCACACAAACGCCCTGGCTAGGCTTTTCATTTTTACCCCTCCCAGATGACCCTCATGAAGCTCATTGAGCACTCTATCTCTCAACTTGGGTGGAATTACCACTCAGGATCCACACATCAAGGTCCCCCGGCACACTGACAGCTGTTCTCTCCTTGGCGAGAATGCTGGCAACAGTGAGTCGCCATGTGCTGGCCATCCCTTCACCGTCAAATCATAGACCCAAGAGAGTGTCGGGTCATTTCGGGTTTCCTTTTCTATACTTGAGTTTGTAACAGGTAGACATTCGACTATGGTCAAATGGAATATCTCAACAGGGTCCACTGCAGGAGCTTCCTCCACCGTAGGCAGCAGCAGGCGCGACAGCCCATCAGCGTTTCCATGCTGTTTCATGCCTTTATACTCTATGTCGTATTGATGTGCCCCTAGAAAGAGAGACCATCTTTGCAGCCATTGCGCCGTCATCACCGGAACGCCCTTCTTTGGGTTAAAAATGGAGACAACAGGCTGGTGATCAGTCAGTAAGGTGAATTTCTGCCCGTGCAGATCGTGATTGAACTTCTTGACCCCCCACACCAGGCTGAGGGCCTCCCTGTCAATCTGGGCGTAGTTACGCTCGGCTGAGGTTAACAAGCGTGACGCAAAGGCTTTTGGCCTCTCTGACCCGTCAAGGAATTTGTGCGACAGCACCGCTCCAACGCCGCAGGGAGACGCATCACATGCCAACCGAATCGGTAGTGTTGGATTGTAGTGGGCCAATACTTCTTTTGAAGTGATTAGGCATTTACATTTCTGAAAGGCACGCTTACACTCATCACTCCATTTCCATGCTACTCCAGATTGCAGCAGGGCGTTCAGTGGGTGCAGAATTGTAGACAAATTTGGCAAGAACTTATGGTAGTAGTTCACCAACCCGAGGAACGACCTCAGTTGCGACACATTTTCCGGCGCTGGAGCCTTGACTACTGCCTCAATCTTGTCTGGGGACTTATGTAACCCCTCTACATCAATCACGTGGCCACAATACGAGATTTGTTTCCTGAAAAACTCGCATTTGGGGCGGTTGGCTCGTAGCCCATATTCTTGTAATCTAGTGAGCACCTGCTCCAGGTTGGCAAGGTGTTCACTGTCATTTTCGCCTGTGACCAGGATGTTGTCCAAATAACACTGGGTCCCTGGAATCCCTTGCAGGACTTGTTCCATCGCCCTCTGCCAAATAGCCGGAGCTGATGCTACCCCGAATACCAGTCGGTTGCACTGGTAAAGACCTTTGTGAGTGTTTATCGTGAGATATTTTCTGATGCTTCTTCTACCTTCATTTGTAGATACGCTTGGGCCAGATCAATCTTCGTAAAGCGTTTCCCTCCAGATAGTGAGGCGAAAATATCTTCTATCCGCGGAAGTGGATATTGTACTGTGTGAAGGACTGGGTTCACAGTTCCCTTAAAGTCCCCACAGATGCGAACCTTCTTCGGCTCCCCAGGCGTGCTGCTCAATGATTTCTTCATTACAGGAATGATGGGTGTGGCCCACTCGCTCCAGTCCACCTTGGACAGCACACCCGAACGCTCCAGACTCTCCAGCTCTGCTTCGACGGCTGGGCGGATCGCATACGGTACCGGTCTGGCCTTAAAAAATGTTGGGTTTGCGTTATTTTCAATTTTTATCATTGCCGTTACGCCTTTTAGAGTCCCAAGTCCTTGCTGGAACACCTCTTTTGCATCAGTTAGAATTTTTGACAGTCGTCCAGGTGTGACGTCGTCATCCTTTTTGTCAGCCACAGTTAGCGCCTGAATGGAATGCCAATCCAATTGTATTTTTCGGATCCATTCACATCCCAATAATGGTGGTCCTCCATCTTGTAGTATATATAGATACAGTTTCTGTGTTTCCTTGCCGTTGTATTTAACGGGCACCCTTATTTTTCCTCTGGGGTAGAATTTTTTCCCCGTATATATCTTCAAGACAATGGACGTGTCCTTCAAGTGTATGTGTGAGAATAGCCGCTCGTAGTCTTGTCGATTCATGACTGTTAGGGCTGATCCTGTGTCCAAATCCATCTTTACTTGGGACCCTGCTATCCTGAGGGTGACCCAAATGGTTTGGTGATCCTCCTTTGTGATCACGTTGTATAACTTTAGACAACTTAGTCTCCTGCTCCCGGAGTCATTATCACTCTTCTGATCTTCTGAACTACTGTCCGTCATCTTTTGTACTTTCTTGTGCTTTTCCTTAGTAGTTCTTTTAGTGTTGGTTTTCTTTCCCGACCAGCAGAACTCATGCTATGTGTCCCACTTTTCCACATTGCCTGCATACTTTGTCCTTAAACCAGCAATCCTTCTGGTCATGGGTTGTTCTGCCGCAGCGATAGCACTTTTCTGCTCCATATGCCATTTCATTGGTGCTATATTCTTGCAGCTTCTGTTGTATTTCCGCAGCTCCCCGTGCTGCTGCTTCGTAGGATACTACAATGCTGAAAGCCTTTTCTAGCATCAGGTCCTTTTCCGAAAGTAGTCGTTTCTGGGTTCCTTCACTCTGGAGCCCGCAGACAAACTTATCCCTTACGGTATCTGCCAGTCCTGCTCCGAACTGGCAGTGTTTCGGTAACTTGCGTAGTTCCGTAAGATAGTCAGCATTACTCTCGTCTTTGTGCTGGTTTCTTTTATGGAACTTGAATCTTTCTGCTATCAGCAGCGGTGTAGGGTTTAGATGTTCCTGTAAGATATTGACAATCTCTTTAAAGCTTTTCTCCATTGGTTTAGCTGGGGTAATTAAATTCCGCAATAGGCCGTACGTTCTCACGCCCATCAAATTCAATAATACTGACGCCTTCTTTTCATCGGCCACCTCATTTGCCTTGCAGTACACTTCAATTCTTTCCACATACGTGGTCCAGTCTTCTATTTCGTTGTCGAAAGCAGTGATGGTGCCACTCTTCGGCATCTTGGGTGGTTTAAAATGGCGCCTCCCGCGCTTTTCCTTCTTCCCCAATGGATTAAAATGGCGCCTCCCACGCTTTTCCTTCTTCCCCCTGCTGCCAATGCTGCTCCTAGCATTCTAAATAGTAATGGCGGTGCCCCGCGGCTTTCTGCGCGTCTCTCTTTTGTTACTTAATTTTCTTAGTTTTATTCTTCTTCGACGCTGTCCACTGCGCGTCTCTTTTCCTTCCCCTTTTTTATTTTCTTTAACGCTGCCCACTGCGCATCTCTTTTCCTTCCCCTTTTTAATTTTCTTTAACGTTGCCCGGCTCTTGAGCACCAGCCGCGCCCTGTGCGCTCCACCCCCTCCCTCTCTTTTTCTCCCCGACGACGCTGCTCGGCCCCCTTGCAGAGCCGCTCGATCGAGCTCTAGCCCGCCGCAGTCCGGGAAGGGTCAGCGCACTACCTGCTACCAGCCCGATTTGCTGGGACACCTTGACTGGAGAACCAAGCCCAGCTCTCCACAGCTTCCCCTGCGATTCTCTGAACTCTGATGGATCGCTGGGCGGTTGCCCACGGTCGACGCCCGTTGCTCTGGCTTCGACCTCCAAGAAGCTTCTTTTTCAGGGATGGATCCCCGTGAGGTTATGCAGTACTGCAGGTGAGTTTGAACCTGCTCACCGCCACTGTAGTGTCCGCGTATCAATAACACACGGACTGCAGGAGAACGGTAATAACAGGTGTTTACTGAACAGAGGGTATGCTGAAACTAACTGTACAAATTACTACACGGTGTTATATACAGGTGTGGTCACTACTGGTACTGCAGTATACAGGGGCTGTAAAATATAGTTCCTCTCTTAAAGGTACATACATTGCAATCCTGACTTGGGAATATATCGGCCGATCCTTCATCGTCGCTGGGTCAAAAACCTGGAAATCCCTCCCTACCAGTACTGTGGGAGTACCTTCACCTCACGGACTGCAGGAGCTCAAGAAGGCGGCTCACCACCACTTTCTCAAGGGCAGCTAGGAATGGGCAATAAATGCTGGACTTGACAGCGATGCCCACAACCCTCTGAGAATAAATCAATAAAAATATGTTTAAATATCATCGGCCTAGAAATTCGGTTGGTAGCGCCAGCGATTAGCGCCTAAAGAGCCCGAGAATTGGGGCGTTACACAATTTTCGGGCGGGCGCAGTGAATATAGCGCCACCTCCCATATTGAGTATCCTTTTAGCGCCGGCACTAACTCTTTGCGCGCGCCCGCGGGCGCAGGCAGATCATGACATCATATCAGTGTGCAACGCCTTTTTGGCGCCCCGGACCGGATATTCGGTGGTGCCCGCAACCTTTCCGCCTGGCGCTATTAGTGACAGTTGGATGGAGCTTTCCCAGGCCCTTCTCGGACTCGGGGGGCGCTATTTAAAGGGGACAGCACTAGTATAAAAGCTGCAGCCATTTGGCCTGGCCATTCAGATCGTTGCTGGAGAGAGTTGCTGACCTTCTGTTGGACAGTAATTTTCTCATTGAGCCTTTGGAGACACTGGCACTGGCAGCTTGAGGGCCCGGCTCCCGAGCTGGTGATGCAGTATCTGAAAGCAGGGATGTGGAAGAGTGGCTTTAGGAAAAGGACAGCTTGGCAGCAAGGGATGCCAGATTGCGGCAAGGCAATGACATGGGTCCACAGTGAGAAAGCATGCTGGCGGGGGGAACAAGTGGAAGGAGACAGTTGTAAAAGGTGAGAACCTTACCATCGCTGTCGACAATGGCGTCGGCAGCTGCAGTGGTTACAGGACCACTCAGACGTCCTCCAAGAATCTGGTGGACTCTGTCCTCGAGATCCGTGAGAGTGACCACTTTTGGAGGTCCTCCACCGGTGCAAAGCTGGTCTTTGCCAATCCTCGCCAGCTTGGACTGCAGGGGAAAGGATGGGAAGTTTTGTGACCTGATGCCCTGAGTGATCATCTCATGCCCCCCATGGTGCAAGAGCCCTTACATGATGCCTTGAGTCAAATGTGCATGTGTTTGCCCAGAAAGGGCCATGGGTGCTTGCTGGCAGATGGCCAATGGGGCACAGCCCACCCTGTAGCCATAAAGTCAGGTGCAAATGAAGGGATGCAGAAGTTTGCAGAAACAACACCCACCCTCACGACCCGAGTGAGGTCGTTGAATTTCTTTCTGCATTGAACAGGGCTTCTGGTCACCATGCTGCTGGAGTTGACCCTCTGGCATACATCCCTCCAAGCTCGTCGGTAGTCCTTATGATTCGGCCTCGTGCCATTGTCTGGGTAGAGAACATCTCGCCGGCGCTCCACTGCGGCCACCAATTGCTCCAGAGCCTCATTGGTGAAGCGCTCTGCTCTCTGTCTCACCTTCTCCATCTGGTCCAAGTTTTTAGCGCCAGAGAAGGGCCTGCGCCGATTCTGAGGCCTGCAAGGCGCAGAGTGTGGATGCTGAAACTGACTGACCCACCCCTTTAAGAGCCGGCCGCCGCCTGGAAGTCTCGTGGTCATCGGTAATTGAGAGCACCTGCGCTGCGCCCGTCCGCTCCGATATTGGGTTGCGCCGGAAGTTTAGCGCCTTAGGAGTCCCGTGTAACACCTGAATTCGCACCTCAATCACCTTTAGGGGCGATGCAACCCAATATCGCGCCAGGTGGCGATAAGTTGCGTCTGGCTATAAACTTTGCGCTGCACCAATTCTAACGCCCCAAGCGAGGCTATACCCAATTTCTAGGCCATCAACTTTTATTGTATGTGAGATGGGGAACAGGACAAGCAATACGATATGAGTTATATTTCACTAACATTACTTAAAGGACTCAATACATAACTCAAGTATTGTCCTTTGGTTGGGAAGGGGTTCTGAACAGATTATGCAGTGAGGAGGATAACAGCAACTTCTTTTCGATAGCGCCTTTAAGGAAGTAAAGTGTCCCGAGGCGCTTCACAGAAGTGTAATCAAACAAAATTTGACACCGAGCCAAATAAGGAGATATCAGGGGAGGTGAGCTGAAGCTTGTCAAAGAGCTAGTTCTTAAGGAGCATCTTAAAGGAGGAGAGACAGAGGTGGAGAGGTTTAGGGAGGGAATTCCAGAGCAAACGGCCCAGGCGGCTGAAAGCAGGTCCGCCAATGTTGGAGCGATGGAAATCAGGGGGATGCACAAGAGGCCTGAATTGGAGGAAAGCAGAGATCTCAGAGGGTTGTAGGGGCTGGAGGAGTTTACAGAAACAGGGGGTGTTGTGGGGGTTGGTGGAGGTTACAGAGATAGGGAGGGTTTTAGGGGCTGGAGGAGGTTAGAGAGATAGGGATGGTTGTAGGGGCTGGAGTTGATTACAGAGATAGGAAGAGTTGGAGGAGGATACAAAGATATGGAGGGTTTTGCGGCAGGTGGGAGTTACATAGATAGGGAGAATTGTGGGAGTTGGAGGAGGTTACAGAGATAGGGAGGGTTGTAGGGCTGGAGGGGGTTACAGAGATAGGAAGGGTTGGAGGAGGATACAGAAATAGGGAGGGTTTTGGGGTTGGAGGAGGTTACAGAGATAGGGAGGGTTGTTGGGCTGGAGGAGGTTACAGAGTTAGGGAGGGTTGTAGGGCTGGAGGAGGTGATGTCGATAGGGAGGGTTGTACTGGCTGGAGGAGGTTACAGAGATAGGGAGGTTTGTTGGGCTGGAGGAAGTTACAGAGATAATGAGGGTTGTAGGGCTGGAGGAGGTAACAGATATAGGGAGGGTTGGAGGAGGATACAGAGATAAGGAGGGTTGTAAGGGCTGGAGGAGGTGACAGAGATAGGGAGGGTTGTAGGGCTGGAGGGGATTACAGAGATAGGGAGGGTTGTAGGGCAGGAGGAGGTTACAGAGATAGGGAGGGTTGTTGGGCTGGAGGAGGTTACAGTGATAATGAGGGTTGTAGGGCAGGAGGAGGTTACAGAGTTAGGGAGGGTTGTAGGGGCTGGAGGAGGTTATGGAGAGAGGGCTGTAGGTCTGGAGGAGGTTACAGAGATAGGGAGGGTTGTAGGGTTGGCGGAGGTTACAGTGATAGGGAGGGTTGTTGGGCTGGAGGAGGTTACAGAGATAGGGAGGGTTGTAGGGTTGGCGGAGGTTACAGTGATAGGGAGGGTTGTTGGGCTGGAGGAGGTTACAGAGTTCGGGAGGGTTGAGGGGCCGGAGCAGGTTACAAAGTTAGGGAGGGTTTTAGAGGCTGGAGGAGGTTACAGAGATCGGGAGGGTTGTAGAGACTGGAGGGGGTTACAGAGATAGGAAGGGTTGGAGGAGAATACAGAGATAGGGAGGGTTTTGGGGCTGGAGGAGGTTACAGAGATAATGAGGGTTGTAGGGCAGGAGGAGGTTACAGATTTTGGGAGGGCTGGAGGAGGATACAGAGATAGGGAAGGTTGTAAGGGCTGGAGGCGGTTACAGAGATAGGGAGGGTTGTTGGGCAGGAGGAGGTTACAGAGTTAGGGAGGGTTGTAGGGGCTGGAGGAGGTTATGGAGAGAGAGAGGGTTGTTGGGCTGGAGGAGGATACAGTGATAATGAGGGTTGTAGGGCAGGAGGAGGATACAGCGATAGGGAGGATTAGAGTCATCGAGTCATAGAGTAATACAGCATGGATAGAGGCCTTTCGGCCCATCGTGTCCGCGCCGGCCATCAAGCCCTGTCTAATCTAATCCCATATTCCAGCATTTGGCCCATAGCCTTGTATGCTATGGCATTTCAAGTGCACATCCAAATGCTTCTTAAATGTTGTGAGGGTTTCTGCCTCCACAATCCTTTCAGGCAGTGAGTTCCAGACTCCAACCACCCTCTGGGTGAAAAAGTTCTTTCTCAAATCCCCTCTAAACCTCCCGCCCTTTACCTTGAATCTATGCCCCCTAGTTATTGACCCCTCTACTAAGGGAAAAAGCTGCTCAGCATCCATCCTATCTATGCCCCTCATAATTTTGTACACCTCAATCATGTCCCCCCTCAGCCTCCTCTGCTCCAAGGAAAACAAACCCAATCTGCCCAGTCTCTCTTCATAGCTGAAGCGCTCCAGCCCTGGTAACATCCTGGTGAACCTCCTCTGCACCCTCTCTACCGCGATCACATCCTTCCTGTAGTGTGGCGACCAGAACTGCACACAGTATTCCAGGTTCTTTTATTCTTTTGTCCGATCGCAGCCCTGCCTTCGATCTAGTTCCTTTTCTCTCCAGTTTTGAAGAAGGGTCAAACCCGAAACGTCAACTCAAATTTCTCTCCACGGATGTTGCCTGACTTGCTGAGTTTTTCCAGCATTTTCTGTTGTTATTTCGGATTTCCAACATCTGCAGTATTTTGCTATCGTGGCCTAACCAGTGTTTTATACAGCTCCATCATAACCTCCTTGCTCTTATATTCAATGCCTCGGCTAATGAAGGCAAGTATCCCATATGCCTTTTTTACCACCTTATCCACCTGTTCCGCCGCCTTCAGGGATCTGTGTACTTGCACATCCAGATCCCTCTGACCCTCCGTCTTGCCTAGGGTCTTTCCATTCATTGTGTATTCCTTTGCCTTGTTAGTCCCCCCAAAGTACATCACCTCGCACTTTTCCGGGTTAAATTCCATTTGCCACTGTTCCGCCCATCTGACCAACCCATCTATATCGTCCTGCAGACTGAGGCTACCCTCCTCGCTATTTACCACCCTACCAATTTTTGTATCATCCGCGAACTTACTGATCATACCCTTTACATTCATATCCAAGTCATTAATGTAGACCACAAACAGCAAGGGACCCAGCACCGATCCCTGTGGTACCCCACTGGCCACAGGCTTCCAGTCACAAAAACAACCTTCGACCATCACCCTCTGCCTCCTGCCACTAAGCCAGTTTTGTATCCAATGTACCAAGGCACCCTGGATTCCATGGGCTCTTACCTTCTTGACCAGTCTCCTGTGCGGGACTTTATCGAAGGCCTTACTGAAATCCATGTATACCACATCCACTGCGTTACCCTCATCCACACACCTAGTCACCCCCTCAAAAAATTCAATCAAATTAGTCAGACACGATCTTCCCTTGACAAAGCCATGTTGACTATCTCTGATTAATCCTTGCCTCTCCAAGTGGAGACAAATTTTGTCCCTCAGGATTTTTTCCAATAATTTTCCTACCACTGATGTTAGGCTCACTGGCCTGTAGTTCCCTGGTTTTTCCCTACTACCCTTCTTGAATAATGGTACTACATTAGCGGTTCTCCAGTCCTCTGGCACATCCCCTGTGGCCAGAGAGGTCCTGAATATATGTGTTAGAGCCCCCGCAATCTCCTCCTTTGCCTCACACAGCAGCCTGGGATACATTTCATCCGGGCCTGGGGATTTATCCATTTTTAGGCCAGCTAAAGCCACCAATACCTCCTCCCTCTCGATGTTAATATGTTCGAGCATATCACAGTCCCCCCGCCCTATTTCTATGTCTACATCGTCCTTCTCCATAGTGAAAACAGATGCAAAAAATTAATTTAGAACCCCTCCTACATCTTCCGGCTCCACACACAGATTGCCACTTTTGTCCCTAATGGACCCCATTTTTTCCCTAGTTATCCTCTTACCCTTAATATACTTATAAAACATCTTAGGATTTTCCTTTATTTTGCTCGCCAGTGTTATTTCATGGCCCCTCCTTGATCTCCTAATTTCTTTTTTAAGTATCCCCCTGCACTTTTTGTACTCCTCTAGGGCTTCCTCCGTCTTTAGCCTTTTGTATCTACCAAAAGCCCTCCTTTTTTTCCTAATCCATTCTCGTATATCCCCTGACATCCAAGGTTCCCTGTGGTTTTGGAACCACCCTTGACCTTTACGGGAACATGTTGCCATTGTATGATCTCAATCTCCCTTCTGAAAGCCTCCCATTGCTCCGATGCGGATTTTCCTACAAGTAGCTGATCCCAGTCCATTTTGGCCAGATCCTGCCTTATCCTATTAAAATCGGCCCTCCCCCAATTTAGAACCTTTATTTCCGGCCCATCCCTGTCCTTTTCCATGACCACCTTAAATCTTACCATATTATGGTCACTATCACCAAAGTGCTCACCTACTAGCACTTTTTCCGCTTGGCCGGCCACATTCCCTAGAATTAGGTCCAGTACCGCCCCCTCTCTTGTAGGACTTTCTACATGCTGGCTCAAAAAGCTCTCCTGGATGCACTTTAACAATTCTACACCCTCTGAGCCTTTCACACTCTGACTATCCCAGTTAATATTGGGGAAGTTGAAATCCCCCATTATTATTACCCTATTATTTGCACATTTCTCTGAGATTTGCCTACATATCTGTTCCTCTATCTCCCCCTGACTGTTTGGAGGCCTATAGTACACTCCCAGCAAAGTGCTTGCCCCCTTTTTGTTTTTAAGCTCCACCCATATGGCCTCATTAGAGGACCCTGCTAATAGATCATCCCTCCTTACTGCAGTAATTGACTCCTTAATTAATATTGCGACACCCCCTCCTCTTATACCTCCCCCTCTGTCTCGCCTGAAGATTCTGTACCCCGGAATATTGAGCTGCCAGTCTTGCCCTTCCCTCAACCATGTCTCCGTGATAGCAACAATATCATACTCCCATGTGTTTATCATTGTAAAGGCTGGAGGAGGTAACAGAGATAATGAGGGTTGTAGGGCAGGAGGATGTTACAGAGTTAGGGAGGGTTGTGGGGGCTGGAGGAGGTTATGGAGAGAGGGAGGGTTGTAGGGTTGGCGGAGGTTACAGTGATAGGGAGGTTTGTTGGGCTGGAGGAGGTTACAGAGTTCGGGAGGGTTGTAGGTGATGGAGCATGTTACAGAGTTAGGGAGGGTTGTAGGGCTGGAGGAGGTTACAGAGATAGGGAGGGTTGTAGGGCTGGAGGAGGTTACTGAGATAGGGAGTGTTGTTGGGTTGGAGGAGGTAATTGAGATAGGGAAAATTGTAGGACGTGGAGGAGGTTACAGAGATAGGGAGTGTTGTAGGGCTGGAGGTGTTTACAGAGATAGGGAGGGTTGTAGGGGCTGGACGAAGGTACAGAGAGAGGGAGAATTGTAGGAGATGGAGGAGGCTACAGAGATAGGGAGGGTTGAATGGCTGGAGGAGGTGACAGAGATAGTGAGGATTGTTGGGTTGGAGGAGGTTACAGGGTTAGGGAGGGTTGGAGGAGGATACAGAGATAGGGAGGGTGTAGGAGCTGGAGGATGTAACAGAGATAGGGAGGGTTGGAGGAGATACAGATGTAGGGAGGGTTGTAAGGGCTGGAGGTGGTTACAGAGATTGGGAGTGTTGTAGGGTTGGAGCAGGTTACCGAGATAGGGAGAATTGTAGGAAATGGAGGAGGTTACAGAGATTGGGAGGGTTGTAGGGCTGGAGGAGGTTACAGAGATTGGAAGGTCATTAAGGGCTGGAGGAGGTGACAGAGATAGGGAGCTTTGTAGGCGCTGGAGGAGGTTACAGAGATAGGGAGTGTTGTAGGGTTGGAGGAGGTTACAGAGATAGGGAGTGTTGTAGGGTTGGAGGAGGTTATAGGGATAGGGACAATTGTAGGAGATGGAGGATGTTAGAGAGATAGGGATGGTTGTAGGCCTGGAGGAGGATACAGAGATAGGAAGGGTTGGAGGACAATACAGAGAGAGCGAGGGTTTTGGGCCTGGAAGGGATTACAGAGTTAGGGAGGGTTGTAGGGGCTGGAGGAGGTTACAGACAGAGGGCGAATTGTAGGAGTTGGAGGAGGTTCCAGAGATAGGGAGTGTTGAAGGGCTGGAGTTGGTGACAGAGATAGGGAGGGTTGTAGCTGCTGGAGGAGGTTACAGAGCTAGGGAGGGTTGTTGGGCTGGAGGAGGTTTCAGAGTTAGGGAGGCTTCTATGGCCTGGAGGAGGTTACAGAGATAGGGAGAATTTTAGGAGTTGGAGGAGGTTACATGGATCGGGAGGATTGTAGGGCTGGAGGTGATTAAAGAGATAGGAAGGTTTGGAGGAGGATACAGATATAGGGAGTGTTTGGGGGCTGGAGGAGTTTACAGAGATAGGGAGGGTTGTCGGGCTGGAGGTGGTGACAGAGATAGGGAGGGGTGTAGGGGCTGGAGGAGGTTACAGAGATAGGGAGAGTTGTAGTGGCTGGGGGAGGTTACGGAGAGTGGGAGGGTTGTTGGGCTGGAGGAGGTTACTGTGTATGGGAGGTTTGTAGGCGCTGGAGTAGGTTACAGAGATAGGAAGTGTTGGAGGAGGATACAGAAATATGGAGGCTTGTAGGGGCTGGAGGAGGTTACAGATAGGGAGGGTTATAGGGCTGGAGGAGGTTACAGTTTAAGGGAGGGATGTAGGGCTGGAGGAGGTTACAGAGATAGGGATTGTTGTAGGGCTGGAGGAGGTTACAGATATAGGGAGAATTGTAGTAGTTGGAGGAGTTTACCGAGATAGGGAGGGTTGTAGGGCTAGAGGTGGTTACAGGGATAGGAAGTGTTGGAGGAGATTACAGAGATACGGAGGCTTTTGGGCTGGAGGGGGTTACAGAGATAGGGAGGATTGTTGGGCTGGAGGAGGTTACAGAGTTAGGGAGGTTTTTAGGGGCTGGAGGAGGTTACAGAGATAGGGAGGGTTTTAGGGGCTGGGGGAGATTACAGAGATAGGGAGGGGTGTAGGTGCTGGAGGAGGTTACAGAGATAGGGAGGATTGTAGGGGCTGGAGGAGGTAACAGAGAGATGGAGAATTGTAGGAGTTGTAGGAGGTTACAGAGATATGGAGGGTTGTAGGGGCTGGAGTTGGTTACAGAGATAGGATGGGTTGTAGGGGCTGGAGGATGTTGCAGAGAGAGGGAGAATTGTAGGATTTGGAGGAGGTTACAGAGATAGGGAGGGTTGTAGGGCTGGAGGTGGTGACAGAGATAGGGATGGTTGTAAGGGCTGGAGGAGGTTACAGACATAGGGAGGGTAGTTGGGATGGAGGAGGTTACAGATATAATGAGGGTTGTAGGGCAGGAGGAGGTTACAGAGTTAAGGAGGGTTGTAGGGGCTGGAGGAGGTTATGGAGAGAGGGATGACTGTAACGTTCGAGGAGGTTACAGAGATAGAGAGGGTTGTTGGGCTGGAGGAGGTTACAGAGTTAGGGAGGGTTGGAGGAAGATACAGAGATAGGGAGGGTTGTAGTGCTGGAGGGGAAAACAGTATTAGGGAGGGTTGTAGAGGCCGGAGGAATTTACAGAGATAGGGAGTGTTGTAGGGCTGGAGGAGGTTACAGAGTTAGGGATGGTTGTAGGGCTGGAGGAGGTTACAGAGATAGGGAGAATTGTCGGAGATGGAGGATTTTACAGAGATAGGGATGGTTCTAGGGCTGGAGGTGGTTACAGAGATTGGAAGGGTTGGAGGTGATTACAGATAGAGAGGGTTTTGGGGCTGGAAGTGCTTACAGAGATAGGGAGGGTGGTAGGGGATGGAGGAAGTTACAGAGATAGGGAGGGTTGTAGGGCTGGAAGAGGTTACAGTGTTAGGGAGGATTTATTGGTTATTGGTTATTTCTCTTTAAAGCATTTGGAGTTCTGCAAATTGTTAGTGGCAATTGCCAGTAGTTTCTTGATAAGATTACTTAAGCAGTTTAAGTAAAGGGGAGAAGTTAAATATTTAAGTATGTTTAAGTAAAGGGGAGAAGTTAAGTATTTAAGTAAGTTTAAGTAAAGTGGAGAAGTTAAATATTTGGGATTCTGTTGGTTTAAGAAGAGTAAAACAAGGTAACACTGCAGTAGGATTTAATTGGTAGACAGTGAAAACCAGTTTTCCAACCAATCAGAAACCAGTTTACAAACCAGTTCTCTAACCAATCACCAGGGGTGACTCATTTGGCTACAAACCAGCAGTATAAAAAGACCAGTGCCAGTGCTGCCAGTGTGACCAGCACTGAGTGTGAGTAGCAGAAAGTGCCATTGAGAGTTTGGGTGAGTGAGAGAGTTAGGGTGAGTGGGGTGTTAGGTGCTGTTTCTGTTTTGTTTCTGCCTTGTTTTTCCTGCCAGCCTCTGGATTAGCAGACAATGCGGAGGCGGAGCAGTGAGGCGAGGCCCAGTCAAGGCAGCTGGAAGCAGCAGTGGGTGTTGAGTCGAGCTGCAGCAGTGAGGAGTGGCAGCCTAAACAGGCAACATTCCAAGGGGAGGTCAGAATTCAAAATTGACATCACAGCCAAGCTGGTACACGATTGGCTGGTTGGTGAGTACTTTTCCTTCCCTTTTAAGCCTTTATAAGTTGGTAAGTTCAATTAAATAGAGGTGTGATATTCATCATCTAGAATCGGGGCAGAGGGTATTTAAAAATAATAATAATAAATTTAATTAATTACACAGAATGGGAGAGCAGGTGATGTGTTACTACTGCGAAATGTGGGAGCTGGTGGACGCCATTGATGCTCACGGTGATTACATTTGCGATAAGTGTTTGCTGCTAGAGGAACTCCGGCTGAGTGTTGATGAGCTTGAGACCAAGCTTCAGACACTGCGACACATCAGGGAGGGGGAGTGTTACCTGGACTCTGTTTCAGGAGGTAGTCACATCAATTAGATTAATTAATTCAGATATAGTCCGTGGTCAGGGACAGGATTGTGTGACTAGGAATGAGGCAGGCAAGGGGATCCAGCAGGTAGTGTTGGAGGAGCCGCAGCCCTTGCTCTTGTCCAACAGGTTAGAGGCACTTATGCCCTGTGAGGATGGGAGCGGGGACTGCGGGGAGGATGAACAACCTGGCCACAGCACCGTGGAACGGGGGGCCATTCAAGTGGGGGGAGTTATAAGAAATGTTGTAGTGGTAGGGGATAGTATCGTTAGGGAGATAGATAGGGTTCTTTGCAGCCGAGAGCGAGAGTCCCGAAGGCTGTGTTGCCTGCCCGGTGCCAGGGATAAGGACATCTCCTCTGGGCTGGAGAGATTCTTGGAGTGGGAGGGGGAGGACCCAGTTGTCGTGATCCATGTTGGTACCAATGACATAGATAGTACATGGAAAGAGGTTCTGCTGAGGGAGTTTGAGCATCTAGGGGCCAAATGAAAAAGCAGAACCACAAGGGTAATAATCTCTGGATTACTACCTGAGCTTCGTGCAAATTTGGCTAGGGTAAATAAAATTAGAGTTAAATGCGTGGCTCAAACACTGGTGTGGGAGAAATGGGTTTTGCTTCTTGGGACACTGGCATCAGTATTGGGACAGGAGAGAGTTGTTCCATTGGGATGGACTTCACTTGGCCAGTGCTGGGACTAGAATCCTGGCGAATGGAATAACTAGGGCTGTAGAGAGGGCTTTAAATTAATTAGTGGGGGGGAGGTTTTAAGAGCTAAAAATGACAGCGGAGAAGGCAATAGAGCAAGGTAGCAGTGGGGGAATTAAAAACCAGAGCGTGTCAGGAAGGGACAGAAAGTATGATAATAAAGGTAAAGTAGTAAAAGTGGTAAAAGCAGGAATAAATTGCCAGAAAACATATTTGAAAGTTCTTTATCTGAATGCACGCAGCATTCGTAACAAAATAGATGAGTTGACGGTACAAATAACTACACATGGTTATGATCTGGTGGCCATTACGGAAACATGGCTGCAAGATGATCATGACTGGGAACTAAACATACAAAGGTATTTGACAATTAGGAAGGATAGACAGGAAGGAAAGGGAGGTGGGGCTGCAATGTTAATCAAGGATGGAATCACTGCAATAGTCAGAAATGATATTGGGTCAAAGGATCAGGATAGTGAAATAGTTTGGGCGGAGATAAGGAATAAGGGGAAAAAGTCACTAGTGGGCGTAGTCTATAGGCCTCCTAGCAGTTGCAACTCTGTTGGTCGGAATATAAATCAGGAAATAGTTGGGGCTTGTAATAAGGAAACAGTTAAATTATGGGGGATTTTAACTTTCATATTGACTGGACTAATCAAATTGGGCATGGCAGCCTTGAGGAAGATTTCATAGAGTGTATTAGGGATGGGTTCCTTGAGCAGTATGTAACTGAACCAACCAGGGGGCAGGCAATCTTAGATCTGGTCCTGTGTAATGAGACAGGATTAATAAAAAATGTCCAAGTAAAGGTCCCCTTGGAATGAGTGACCATAATATGGTTGAATTCCAAATTCACTTTGAGGGTGAGAGTTGGATCTCAAACCAGTGTACTGAGCTTAAATAAAGGAGACTATGAAGGTATGAGAGTAGAATTGACTAAAGTGGACTGGGAAAACAGATTAAAGTGTAAGGCGGTACAAGAACAGTGGTCTACATTCAAGGAGGTATTTCACATCTTTCAAGAAAAGTATATTCCACTGAAGAAAAAGTGGAGTAAAAGAAAAGACAGCCATCCGTGGCTAAGTAAAGTAATAAAGGATAGTATCCAACTGAAAATAAGGGCATTTAAAGTAGCCAAATCTGGTGGGAGGATAGAAGATTGGGAAGCATTTAAAAGCCAGCAAAGAATATCTAAAAGATTAATTAAGAAAGGGAAGATAGATTATGAAAGTAAACTAGAAAAAAATATAAAAAGAGATAGCAAGAGTTTCTACAGCTATATAAAAAGAAAAAGGGTGGCTAAAGTGAACGTTGGTCCCTTAGAGGATGAGACCGGGAAATTAGTGGTGGGGAACATGGAGATGGCAATGACGCTGAACAAATATTTTGTATCAGTCTTTACAGTAGAGGACAATAAAAAAACACCAACACTGGACAAACAGGGGGCAATGGGGGGGGGAGGAGCTTAAACACGATTAAAATCACTAAGGAGGTGGTACTCGGTAAAATAATGGGACTTAAGGCGAATAAATCACCCGGACTTGATGGCCTATATCCTAGGGTCTTGAGAGAAGTAGCAGTAGGGATTGTGGATGCATTGGTGATTATTTTCCAAAACTCCCTGGACTCAGGAAAGGTCCCGGCAGATTGGAAAACTGCTAATGTAACACCCTTATTTAAGATGGGAAGTAGACAAGAAGCTGGAAACTATAGACCAGTTAGCCTAACATCTGTGGTTGGTAAAATGTTGGTGTCCATTGTTAAGGAAACAGTAACAGAGCATTTGGATAAACATAATTTAATAGGACAGAGTCAGCATGGTTTTATGAAGGGGAAGTCATGTTTGACAAATTTGCTCGAATTCTTTGAGGATGTAACATACAGGGTGGATAAAGGGTAACCCGTGGATGTAGTGTATTTGGACTTCCAAAAGGCATTTGACAAGGTGCCACACAAAAGATTACTGATCAAGATGAAAAATCACGGGATTGGGGGTAATATACTGGCATGGGTGGAAGATTGGCTATCTAACAGAAAACAAAGAGTTGGGATAAATGGATCGTTCTCAGGCTGGCAATGAGTGACTAGTTGTTTTCCACAGGGGTCAGTGCTGGGACCCCAACTCTTTACAATCTATATGAATGATTTGGAGGAAGGGACCGAGTGCAACATATCCAAGTTTGCCAATGATACAAAGATGGGAGGGAAAGCAGTGAGTGAGGAGGACATAAAAAACTTGCAACAGGACATAGACAGGCTAAGAGTGGGCAGAGATTTGGCAGATGGAATATAATATTGGAAAGTGTGAGGTTATGCACTTTGGCAGAAAAAAATCAAAGAGCAAGTAATTATCTAAATGGAGAGAAACTGCAAAGTGCTACAGTACAAAGGGATCTGGGGGTCCTGGTGCATGAAACACAGAAGGTTAGTATGCAGGTACAGCAGGTGATCAGGAAGGCCAATGGAATCTTGGCTTTTATTGCAAGGGGGATGGAGTATAAAAACAGGGAAGTCTTGCTGCAGTTATACAAGGTATTGGTGAGACCACACCTGGAATACTGCGTGCAGTTTTGGTTTCCATATTTAAGAATATATATACTTGCTCTCGAGGCGGTACAGAGAAGGTTCACTCGGTTGATTCTGGAGATGAGGGGGTTGACGTATGAGGAAAGGTTGAGTAGGTTGGGCCTCTACTCATTGGAGTTCAGAAGAATGAGAGGCGATCTTATCGAAACATATAAGATTGTGAGGGGGCTTGATCGGGTGGATGCGGTGAGGATGTTTCCACTGATGGGTGAGACTAGAACTACGGGGCATAATCTTAGAATAAGGGGCTGCCCTTTCAAAACTGAGATGAGGAGAAACTTCTTCACTCAGAGGGTGGTACATCTATGGAATTTGCTACCCCAGAGAGCTGTGGAAGCTGCAACATTAAATAAATTTAAAATGGAGATAGACAGTTTCCTAGCAGATAAGGGAATTAGGGGTTATGGGGAGAGGGCAGGGAAGTGGACGTGAGTCTAGGTTCGGATCAGCCATGACCCTATTGAATGGCGGAGCAGGCCCGAGGGGCCGTATGGCCTACTCCTGCTCCTACTTCTTATGATCTTATGAACTTATGAATGGCGGAGCAGGATCGAGGGGCCGAATGGCCTATTCCTGCTCCTATCTTCTATTGTTTCTATGTTTCTGTGTTAACCCTCCCTATCTCTGTAATCTTCTTCAGCCCTACAAACCTCCCGATCTCTGTAACATACTCCAGCCCTACAAACCTCACTATCTCTGTAACCTGCTCCAGCCCCTACAACTCTCCCTATCTCTGTAATCTCCTCCAGCCCCTACAACTCTCCCTATCTCTGTAACCTCCTCCAGCCCCTACAACCCTCCCTATCTCTGTAATCTCCTCCAGCCCCTACAACTCTCCCTATCTCTGTAACCTCCTCCAGCCCCTACAACTCTCCCTATCTCTGTAACCTCCTCCAGCCCCTACAACCCTCCCTATCTCTGTAACCTCCTCCAGCCCCTACAACTCTCCCTATCTCTGTAACCTCCTCCAGCCCTACAATCCTCCCTATCTCTGTAACCTGCTCCCGCCCTACAACCCTCCCCATCTCTGTAACCTGCTCCCGCCCTACAACCCTCACTATCTCTGTAACCTCCTCCAGCCCTACAACCCTCACTATCTCTGTAACCTCCTCCAGCCCTACAATCCTCCCTATCTCTGTAACCTCCTCCAGCCCTACAATCCTCCCTATCTCTGTAACATCCTCCAGCCCTACAACTCTCCCTATCTCTGTAACCTCCTCCAGCCCTACAATCCTCCCTATCTCTGTAACCTCCTCCAGCCCCTACAACCCTCCCTGTCTCTGTAACCTCCTCCAGCCCCTACAACTCTCCCTATCTCTGTAACCTGCTCCAGCCCCTATAACCCTCCCTATCTCTGTAACCTCCTCCAGCCCCTACAACCCTCCCTATCTCTGTTACCACCTCCAGCCGCTACAACACTCCGAGATCTCTGCATTCCTCCAATCCTGGCCCCTTGCGCATTCCCCCGAATTCCTTCGCTCCACCATTGGCGGCCGTGCCTTCAGCTGTCTAGGACCCTAAGCTCTGGATTCCCTCTTTAAACCTCTCCACCCCTCTCTCCACCTCATTGAAGACGCTCCTTAAAAAGTATCGCTTGGTCCAAGCTTTGGGTTACCTGTCCTAATATCTCCTTATTCGGCTCATTGTCAAATTTTGTTTTGGAATCGCTCCAATGATGGGCCTTGGGGATGTTTCACTGAGTTTAAGGTGCTATAATATTGTTATAATGTAACTTTGCCTGTTCTGTGGTGATGAGCATTCTTTACCTCTTCTGCCATTTCCAGTAGGGTTGCGATTTCCCTGCACCGGACATGGATCCACGCTACTCCATCCTCTTGAACAGAGAAACACAATGTCAGTCATAATACAACAAGGGAGAATAGAGAATAGATGCTGCTAATCAATTGGCAGGATAGGCGCAACAACGTCAGTGCTCTCGCTCAGGCCAACATCCCCAGCATCGAAGCTTTGACCACGCTCGATCTGCTCCGATGGATGGGTCACATTGTCCGCATGCCTGATACGAGACTCCCAAAACAAGCGCTCTACTCGGAGCTCCGGCACGGCAAGAGAGCCCCAGGTGGGTAGAGGAAACTCTTCAAGGACACCCTCAAAGCCTCCTTGGAAAAATGTGTTACATCCCCATCGAAACCTGGGAATCCCTGGCCCAAGACAACACAAACTGGAGGAGATGTATCCGGGAAGGCGCTGAACAGCTTGGGTCTCTTCGCCGGGAGCAAGCGGAAGCCAAGCACAAACAAGCAAGGAGCGCACGTCAACCCAAGCACCCCACCCAACCGTCCCTTCAACCACCGTCTGCCTCACATGCGACAGAGACTGTAGGTCCCACATTGGACTCATCAGTCACCTGAGAACTCCTTTTAGTGTGGAAGCAAGTCATCCTCGGCTCTGAGGGACTGCCTAAGAAGAAGAACCCAACTGAAGGGTTAAAGGGGCAATGGCTGCGTGGATGAGATGAGAAGAAACTCCTTCACACTGAGGGTGGAGATCCTTTGGAATTCTCTAGCCCAGACTGCTGTTGAGGCTCAGTCATTGGGTATATTCAAATCAGATCAATAGATTTCTGACTAGTAAGGGCATAGACATAGAAGATAGGAGCAGGAGTAGGCCATTCGGCCCCTCGAGCCTGCTCCACCATTTAATGAGATCATGGCTGATCATCCAAATTCAGTACCCTGTCCCTGCTTTCTCCCCATATCCCTTGATCCCTTTAGCATTAAGAAATATATCTAACTTCTTCTTGAATATATTTAATGATTTGGCCTCAACTGACTTTTGTGGTAGAGAATTCCACAGGTTCACCACTCTCTGGGTGAAGAAATTCCTCCTCATCTCAGTCCTAAATGGCTTACCCCTTTATCCTTAGACTGTGACCCCTGGTCCTGGACTCCCCCACCATTGGGAACATCCATCCTACATCTAGTCTGTCTAGTCCTGTTAGAATTTTATAAGTTTCAATGAGATCCCCTCTCATTCTTCTAAACTCTAGCGAATATAAGCCTAGTCGATTCAATCTCTCTTCATACGTCATTCCTGCCATCCCAGGTTTCAGCCTGATGAATCTTCGCTGCACTCCCTCCATGGCAAGAACATCCTCTCACCAAGACCCTGTACAGCTGCAGCAAGACATCCTTGCTCCTGTACTCGAAACCTCTCGCTATGAAGGCCAACATACAATTTGCCTTCTTAACCGCCTGCTGCACCTGCATGCTTACCTTCAGCGACTGGTGCACAAGGACACCCAGGTCTCGTTGCACTTCCCCTTTACCCAATCTATTGCTGTTCAGATAATAATCTGTCATCCTGTTTTTGCCACCAAGTGGATAACCTTGCATTTAGCCACATTATACTGCATCTGCCATGCATCTGCCCAATCACCCAACCTCTCCAGATCATACTGGCGTTTCTCTGCATCCTCCTCACAGCACACCCAGCTTTGTGTCGTCTGCAAACTTGGAGATATTACATCTAGTTCCCTCGTCTAGATCATTACTATATATTGTGAATAGCTGGGGTCCTAGTCCCGATCCCTGCGGTACCCCACTAGTCACTGCCTGCCACTCAGAAAAAGACCAGTTTATTCCAACTGTTTGCTTCCTGTCTGCCAAACAGTTCTCTATCCAAGTCAATACCTTTAACTTTGCACGCCAATCTCTTATGCAGGACCTTATCGAAATTATTCTGAAAGTCCAAATACACCACATCCACTGGTTCTCCCTTATCTATTCTACCAGTTACATCCTCAGAAAATTCCAGTAGCTTATTCAAGCATGATTTACCTGTTGTAAATCCATGTTTACTTTGTCCGATCCTGTCACTGTTTTCCAAGTGCTCTGTTATTACATCTTTTATAATGGACTCTAGCATTTTCCCCACTACCGACGTCAGGCTTACCAGTCTATAATACCCCGTTTTCTCTCTACCACCTTTTTAAAATAGTGGGGTTACATTAGATACACTCCAATCCATGGGAACTATTCCAGAATCTATAGAATTTCGGAAGATGACCAGCAATGCATCTACTATTTCTAGAGCCACTTCCTTAAGTACCCTAGGATGTAAATTATCAGGCCCTGGGGATTTATCGGCCTTCAATCCTGTCAATTTCCCCAACACCATTTCCCTACAAATACTGATTTCATTCAGTTCCTCCGTCTCATTAGACCCTATGTTCCCCAACATCTCTAGAAGGTTATTTGTGTCCTCCTTTGTGAAGACAGAACTAAAGTATGTATTTAATTGGTCTGCCATTTCTTTGTTACCCATTGTCAGTTCCCCTGATTCTGACTGCAAGGGACCTACGCTTGACTTCACCAATCTTTTTCTCTTCACATATCTATAGAAGCTTTTACAGTCAGTTTTTATATTCCCAGCAAGCTTACTCTCATTCTATTTTCCCCCTCTTAATTAATACCTTTGTCCTCCTTTGCTGAATCCTAAACTGCTCCCAATCGTCAGTTTTGCTGCTTTTTCTGGCCAATTTATATGTTCTCTCCTTGGATCTTATGCTATCCCTAATTTCCCTTGTTAGCCATGGTTGAGTCACCATTTTTGTTTTATTTTTATGCCAAATAGGGATGAACAAATTCTGTAGCTCATCCATGCGATCTTTAAATGTTTGCCATTGCCTATCCACCGTCAACCCTTTAAGTAACGTTCCTCAATCTATCCTACCCAACTCGCACCTCATACCATCGTAGTTTCCTTTATTTAAATTCAGGACCTTTCTCTCTGAGGCAACTACTTCACTCTCCATCTTAATGAAGATTTCCATCATATTATGATCGCTCCACCCCAAGGGGCCTCACACAACAACATTGCTAATTAATCCTTTCTCATTGCATAATACCCAGTCTACTATGGCCTGATCTCTAGTTGATTCCTTGACATCTTGGTCCAGGAAAGCATCCCGTATGCACTCTAGAAATTCATCCTCCACAGTATTGTTACTAATTTGGTTAGCCCAATCTATATATAGATTAAAGTCACCCATGATAACTGCTGTGCTCTTATTACATGCATCTCTAATTTCCCATTTAAGGCCATCCCCAACATCAGCATTATTGTTTGGGGGTCTGTATACAACTCCCAATAATGTTTTCTGCCCCTTGGTATTTCTCAGCTCTACCCATACAGATTCCACATCATCAGAGCTAATAACATTCCTTACTATTGTGTTAATCTCCTCTTTAAACAGAAATGCTACCCCACCTCCTTTTACTTTTTGCCTGTCCTTCCTGAATATTGAATATCCCTGTATGTTGAATTGCCAGCCTTGGTCACCCTGGAGCCATGTCTCTGTAATTCCAAGTACATCATATCCGTTTAAATCTATTTGTGCAGCTAATCCAATCCATGGGAACTTTTGCATAGTCTATCGAATTTTGGTAGATGACCAGCAATGCATCTGCTATTTCTAGGGCTGCTTCCTTAAGTACACTAGGAAGTAGATTATCAGGCCCTGGGTACTTATCGGCCATCAATCCAGTCAATTTCCATAACACCATTTCCCTACAAATACTGATTTCTTTCAGTTCCTCCCTGTCATTAGAACCTATGTTCCCCGACATCTCTGGGTGGGTATTTGTGCCCTCCTTTTTGAAGACAGAAACAAAGTCTGTAATTAATTGGTCTGCCATTTATTTGTTCCCCATTATAAATTCCCCTGATTCTGACTGCAAGGGACCTACGCTTGACTTCACCAATCTTTTTCTCATCACATATCTATAAAAGCATGTACAGTCAGTTTTTATGTTCACTGCAAGCTTACTCTCATACTCTATTTTCCCCCTCTTAATGAATCCCTTTGTCCTCCTTTGCTGATTTCTAAACTGCTCCCAATCCTCTGGAGTACTGCTTCTTCTCGCCAATTTATATGTCCTCTCCTTGGATCTTGTGCTATCCATAATTTCCCTTGGCAGCCACAGTAGAGTCACCTTTTTTGGTTTATTTTTATGCCAAACAGGGATGAACAAATTCTGTAGTTCATCCAGGCGACCTTTGAATATTTGCCTTGCCGATCCACCATCAAGCCTTTGAGTAACATTCCCCAATCCATCCGAGCCAGCTCACACCTCAGGCCTCGTAGTTTCCTTTATTTAAATTCAGAATCCTAGTCTCTGAGACAACTACTTCACTCTCTATCTTAATGAAGAATTCTATCATATTATAATCGCTCCGACCCAAGGGGCGTCACACAACAAGATTGCTAATTAATCCTTTCTCATTTCATAATACCCAGCCTAAGATGGCCCTGATCTCTAGTTGGTTTTTTGACATATTGGTCCAGGAAACCATCCCGTATACACTCCAGGATTTCATCCTCCACATTATTGTTACTAATTTGGTTAGCCCAATCTATATGTAGATTAAAGTCACCCATGATAACTGCTGTGCCCTTATTGCACGCGTCTCTAATTTCCTGTTTAATGACATCCCCCACCTCCGCATTACTGTTTGGAGATCTGTATACCACTCCCACTAACATTTTCTGCCCCTTGGTATTTCTCAGTTCTACCCATACAGATTCCACATCATCAGAGCTAATATCCTTCCTTTCAATTGTGTTAATCCCCTCTTTTACCAGCAATGCTACCCGACCTCCTTATTCTTTTCGCCTATCTTTCCTGAATATTGAATACCCCTGGATGTTAAGTTCCCAGCCTTGGTCAACCTGGAGCCATGTTTCCGTAATCCCAACCATATCATATCCATTTACCTCTATTTGTGCAGCTAATTCATCCAGCTTATTACGAATGCTCCTCGCATTAAGACACAAGGCTGTCAGGCTTCTTTTTAACACTCTTACACCTTTTAGAATTATTATTTACTGTGGCCATGTTTGATTTACATAGAAACATAGAAACATAGAAGATAGGAGCAGGAGTAGGCCATTTGGCCCTTCGAGCCTGCTCCGCCATTCAATGAGATCATGGCTGATCATCCAAATTCAGTACCCTGTCCCTGCCTTCTCCCCATATCCCTTGATCCCTTTAGCCTTAAGAAATATATCCAACTCTTTTTTGAATATATTTAATGAACTGGCCTCCACTGCCCTCTGTGGCAGAGAATTCCACAGGTTCACCACTCTCTGGGTGAAGAAATTCCTCCTCATTTCAGTCCTAAATAGCTTACCCCTTATCCTTAGACTATGACCCCTGGTTCTGGACTCCCAGGCCATCATAAACATCCTTCCTGCATCTAGTCTGTCCAGGCCTGACAGAAATTTATAGGTTTCGATGAGATCCCCTCTCAATCTTCTAAACTCCAGTGAGTATAAGCCCAATCGACACAATCTCTCCTCATACGTCATTCCTGCCATCCCAGTTATCAGCCTGGTGAATCTTCGCTGCACTCCCTCCATGGCAAGAACATCCTTCCTCAGGTAAGGCGACCAAAACTGCACACAATACTCAAGGTGCGGTCTCACCAAGGCCCTGTACAACTGCAGCAAGACATCCTTGTTCCTGTACTCGAACCCTCTTGCTACGAAGGCTAACATACCATTTGCCTTCTTAACCGCCTGCTGCACCTGCATGCTTACCTTCAGCGACTGGTGCACAAGAACACCCAGGTCTCTTTGCACTTCCCCTTCTCCCAATCTATTGCCATTCAAATAATAATCTGCCTTTCTGTTTTTGCCACCAAAGTGGATAACCTCACATTTATCCACATTATAGTGCATTTGCCATGTTTCTGCCCAATCACCCAATCTGTCCAAATCGTACTGGAGTTTCACGACATCCTCCTCACAGCTTACCCTCCCACCCAGCTTTGTGTCGTCTGCAAATTTGGAGATATTACATCCGATTCCCTCGTCCAGATCATTAATATATATTGTGAACAGCTAGGGTCCTAGGACCGATCCTTGTGGTACCCCACTAGTCACTGCCTGCCACTCGGAAAACGACCCGTTTATTCCAACTCTTTGCTTTCTGTCCGCCAACCTGTTCTCTATCAAGTCAATACCGTGCCCCCAATCCCATGTGCCTTAATTTTGCACGCTAATCTCTTATGTGGGACCTTATCGAAAGCCTTCTGAAAGTCCAAATACACCACATCCACTGCTTCCCCCTTATCTATTTTACCAGTTACATCCTCAAAAAATTCCAGTAGATTAGTCAAGCATGATTTACCTTTTGTAAATCCATGTTGACTTTGTCCGATCCTGTCACTGCTTACCAAGTGCTCTGCTATTACATCTTTTATAATAGATTCTAGCATTTTCCCCACTACCGATGTCAGGCTTACCGGTCTATAATTCCCCACTTTTTCTCTACCACCTTTTTTGAATAGTGGGGTAACATTAACTGCCCTCCAATCCATGGGAACTGTTCCAGAGTCTATCGAGTTCTGGAAGATGATCAGCAATGCATCTACTATTTCTAGGGCCACTTCCTTAAGTACCCTGGGATGTAGATTATCAGGCCCTGGGGATTTATCGGCCTTCAGTCCCATCAATTTTCCTAACACCATTTCCCTACAAATACTGATTTCTTTCAGTTCCACCCTTTCATCAGGCCCTATGTTCCCCGGCATCTCTGGGAGGTTATTTGTGTCCTGCTTTGTGAAGACAGAAACAAAGTATGAATTTAGTTGGTCAGCCATTTCTTTGTTCCCCATTATAAATTCCCCCGATTCTGACTGTAAGAGACCTATGCTTGACTTCACCAATCTTTTTCTCTTCACATATCTAGAAAAGTTTTTACAGTCAGTTTTTATGTTCCCTGATAGCTTACTCTCATATTCTATTTTCCCTTTCTTAATTAGTCCCTTTGTCCTCATTTGTTGAATCCTAAACTGCTCTCAATCCTCAGGATTATTGCTTTTCTGGCCAATTTATATGTCGTCTCCTTGGATCTTATGCTATCCCTAATTTCCCTTGTTAGCCACGGTTGAGTCACCTTTTTTGTTTTATTTTTATGCCAAACTGGGATGAACAAATTCTGTAGCTCATCCATTCGGTCTTTGAATGTTTGCCATTGCCTATCCACCGTCAACCCTTTGAGTGCCATTCCCCAATCAATCATACCCAACTCACTCCTCAGACCATCGTAGTTTCCTTTATTTAAATTGAGGACCCTAGTCTCTGAGTCAACTACTTCATTCTCCATCTTAATGAAGAATTCGATCATATTATGATCGCTCAGACCCAAGGGGACTCGTACAACAAGATTGCTAATTAATCCTTTCTCGTTACATAATACCCAGTCTAAGATGGCCTTATCTCTAGTTGGTTCCTCGACATATTGGTCCAGGAAACCATCCCGTACGCACTCCAGGAATTCCTCCTCCACAGTGTTGTTACTAATTTGGTTGGCCCAATCTATATGTAGATTAAAGTCACCCATGATGACTGCTGTGCCCTTATTGCACACTTCTTTAATTTCCCTTTTAATGCCATCCCCAACCTTCGCCTTACTGTTGGGAGGTCTATATACCACTCCCACTAATGTTTTTTTCCCCTTAGTATTTCTCAATTCTACCCATACAGATTCCACATCATCAGAGCTAATACCCTTCATTACAATTGTAGTAATCCCTTCTTTAACCAGTAATGCTACCCCACCTCCCTTTCCTTTTTGCCTATCTTTCCTGAATATCGAATACCCCTGGATGTTGAGTTCCCAGTCTTGGCCATCCTTGAGCCACGTTTCCATAATCCCAACAAAATCATATTCGTTTACCTCTATTTGCGCAGCCAATTCTTCCACCTTATTACAAATGCTCCTCGCATTAAGACGCAAAGCCTTCAGGCTTGTTTTTTTAACGCTCTTAGACCTATTAGAATTATTATTTACTGTGGCCACGTTTGATTTAAACCGTTGATTTCTCTGACTGCCACTTTTGTTTTTCTCCTTCCTATCTTTTGCTTTTATCCCTGTTTCCCTTTCCTCTTTCTCCCTGCTCAAGTTCCCAGCCCCCTGCCATTTTAGTTTAAACCCCCCCGAACAGTGCTAGCAAACCTCCCCGCAAGGATATTTGTCCCGCTCTGGTTCAGGTGCAACCCGTCCGACTTGTACAAGTCCCACCTTCCCCAGAAGCAGGCCCAGTGATCCAGGAAACTAAAGCCCTCCCTCCTGCACCAACTCTTTAGCCACGCATTCATCTGCTCTATTCTCCTATTCCTATACTCACTAGCACGTGGCACCGGGAGTAATCCAGAGATTACAACCTTCAAGGTCCTGCTCTTTAATCTGCTACCTAGCTCCTTAAATTCTTGCTGCAGGACCTCATCCCTCTTCCTACCCATGTCATTGGTCCCAATGTGAACCACGACCTCTGACTGTTCACCCTCCCCCTTCAGAATGCCCTGCAGCCGTTCAGTGACATCCTTGACCCTGGCATCAGGGAGGCAACAAACCATCCTGGAGTCACGTCTATGGCCACAGAAACGCCTATCTGTTCCCCTTACGATAGAAGCCCCTACCACTATTGCTCTCCCACTCTTTTTCCTCCCTTCCTGAGCAGCAGAAACACCCCTGGTGCCGGGAAGTTGGCTGCTGCTGCCTTCCTCTGGTAAGTCATCCCCCTCAACAGTATCCAAATCATTACACCTGTTTGAGAGGGGGATGGCCACAGGGGTCCCCTGCACTACCTGCTCTGCCTGATGGTCACCCATTTCCCTTCTGCCTGTGCAGCCCTTACCTGCGTGACCACCTCATCAAACGTTTTATCCATGACCCCCTCAGCATCGTGAATGCTCCAAAGCCCATCCATCCGCAGCTCCAGTGCTGCAATGCGGTCTGCTAGTTGCCGCAGCTGGATGCATTTCTGGCACATGTGGTCATCAGGGACACCGGCAGTGTCCCTGAATTCCCACATAGAGCAAAAGGAGCATAACACGGGGCTGGGCTCTCCTGGCATGACTTACCCTTTAATTAATTTAAATTAATTCACTATCACCAATTAAAGATAAACTCTAAGGCGCTTGTATGGTTTACCAACAGACCCCGCTACACCAGAAAAGACCTTAGCAACTATAAACCACAGAGTTGAAGTTTAAAAAAGAGAAATACTCACCAACCAATCACTTACCTGCTCCCTGGTGACGTCACACTCTGATTACTTTTTACCTCTCTCCCCGCTGCTGAGTTGGTAAGCCTCACCTCGCTCCCTGGTCCGAACTCGTCGGGCCTCGGTGCTCGCACCGGTTTTTATACCGGGCTCCGCCTCACCTCGCTCCCTGGTCCGAAGTGGTCGGGCCTCGGTGCTCGTGCCGGTTTTTATACTGGGCTCTGCCTCACCTCGCTCCCTGGTCTGAACTGGTCGGGCCTCGGTGCTCGCGCCGGTTTTTAAACCGGGCTCCGCCTCACTTCACTCCCTGGTCCGAACTGGTCGGGCCTCGGTGCTTACGTCGGTTTTTATACCGGGCTCCGCCTCACCTTGCTCCCTGGTCCGAACTGGTCGGGCCTCGGTGCTCGCGCCAGTTTTTATCCCGGGCTCTGCCTCACTTCGCTCCCTGTTCCGAACTGGTCGGGCCTCGGTGCTTGCGCCGGATTTTATACCGGGCTCTGCCTCATCTCGCTCCCTGGTCCGAACTGGTCGGGCCTCGGTGCGCGGGCCAGATTTTATACCAGGCTCTGCCTCACCTCACTCCCTGGTCCGAACTGGTCAGGCCTCGGTGCTTGCACCGGTTTTTATACCGGGCTCCGCCTCACCTCCCTCCCTGGTCCGAACTTATTGAATGGTGGAGCAGGCTCGAGGGGTCGAGTGGCCTACTCCTGCTCCTAATTTGTATGTTCGCATGTGAGCCTATACTGATGACGCTACGTGATGCTAGGATTCTGCCCCAGTCGCTGTTTGCCATCCAGTACCTTGCCAAGTGGTAATTTTGAACTGTGAGTCTATACTGAAGGTGCTGCGTGATGCTGGGTTTCGGCCTCAGTCACTTATTGCTCTCCATTGTCCTGGCAAGTGATAATGTAGAGCTTTGAGCCTATACTCAATGTGCTGCATGAGGCGGGGTTCAGCCCCAATCACTGTTTGCCCTCCAGTACATTGCCAAATGGTAATTCTGAGCTGTGAGCCTGCACTGAAGGGGTTGCGTGATGCTGGGTTTCGGCCCCATTCACTGCTTTCCATCCAGTACCTTACCAACTGGGAATTCTGAGCTGTGAGTCTATAGTGAAGGTGGTGCGTGATGCTGGGGTCAGGCTCCAGTCACTGTATGCCCTCCAGTACCTTGCTACATGGTAATTCTGAGCTTTGAGCCTATACTGAAGGTGATGCATGATGCTGGGATTCGGTCCCATTCACTGCTTCCCCTCCAGTTCCTTGCCAAGTGATATTTCTGAGATGTGAGCCCATACAGCGAGATTTGTAGGGGGGCATCCTTTACCTGGTTTACGGTAATTTACCTGGTCAGGCAGCCTTTTGCCACTGCACTGTGACCAATTCCAATCAGCGGTTTCGAATCGCTAAACCCTCCTTCCAGTTCTGACTGGAGGAACTTATAATTAATGATATATTAAAACGGACAAATGGTCTGGATGCAAGAAAGTCAAATTTTATTAAAACTAAAGAAACTACACCACACGATCAAAGTAATCACCGTATAATTGCTTAACAGGGGAAGGCAGACAGCAAAAACGAGGGATAAATGGATACAGTGTTAATCTTACAATCTTAGCAACATTTCCCTTAAATTACCACCCCTTTACTTCTCACTTGATTGTCTTGCTAGTGGGTCAGAAGCCTTGCTCACCTGCAGTCCAAAGAGTAATAGAGAAGAGAGAGATGCTTCTGGGAAGCTATCTTTTTACCCCTTTTTTGGGGCCCGCCCAGATCTGATGTTTCTGGGCTGAAAAAAAAGAGATCCATACTGTCAACTGGTCTGGGATGTGTTTGGATAGAGTTGCAGTTTAAATGTGTCCATTGTCTGTGATGGGCCATCGAATAAAGCTATTTCCTTGATTGCTTGAGTAAGTAGTCTTGAAGGTATTGTAAACAGAAAGTCATTGTTCTGTGGTCAACTGAGATTACAGTCTCAAGTGGATACTCCCTTGTGTACACAAAGTAGCAGTTTCTGTAAACAAATCGATTATCTAACTTCCCGAACTGCCTTTGATTGGCAAATTCAAACGGGCTACTCCCCAGTGCAAACAAGCAGCTAGCAGGTTACCGGACCCACCCAATACCACAGGGTAACTGACAGCTCGGGTTCCATTAATATGCTAACAGCCTGTCTGTGCTTTTGAAGTTCTGTTTCCATGAGGTCTGTTCAGCCATTTTTATCAGTCCAAAACTCAAGAGTACATCTTTTAATAAAATGTACAATCTTAAAGTGTGCGATTTTCACAACGTTCTTTGATTCTAGTGTCCAAGTGCCGCCTAGTTTACGAGCTTTTTAACGCAGCTTATTTGCGGTTCTGGGTATGTTTTAAAACATTGTCCAACCCAGAGACAATTTAAATCACACAAGTCTTCATTCACGATGTGGATTAATGTTTCCCGATCTACGGGGGCTGAGGGGATTTTGCGACCCCTACATTCCACCCTTGGATACTTCCAACTTGCTTGTAGTATCCTCTTGAAGAAGTGAGCAAAATTTTCTGACGCCCCACAAACAATCATCCCCTTATTTACCTTCAGCTACCTACCACTAATCCCACGACCCATCTATTCCCCTCAATTCCGAGGCAAACTGTGGTACGTTAGGCATCTACAGATACATCAACTACAAAATGTTACAATAGCGGGTCTCATACCCCTGCCCCACTTGTTACATTATAATATATTACAAAATTTTGCAATCTTGGTTACACAATGTAATCAAAATGATCCCAAGCACAGAGAGGGTCCTACGCCTATGGACCACTTGGAACTGTAAAACAAAATACAAAAATCTTCATTAAACATTTGAAACGAAATGCTGAAAATAAACCCCGACCATCACGTGCCAATGATGGGTCGCGAAATTCGAGTGGGTATTGCTCCTCCCACCCGGGCAGTAAATGTTCCTTCCACCCCCCCTTTAATGGTCTTAAACTTTTAAAACATACAGAATGGATTTTACAGAACAGTCTGCTCTGCCTGCCCAGAGCCATTCCCTTGTCCCTTTGTGGAGGCGGGGTACCCCTCATGTTTCACAGACCGAGACCGGAGAGTATGGGATCATGAATCCCAGTCCCTCCCCCTCCCGTCTTCCCTCGACTGGCTGCAGAAAATGATGGGTGCCTCTGTGGCGGCTCTCACTGGCCCCAAACTCAAGCTTGGATTCCATATCAGGCCACCCACTCATCCTTCCCAGCCACACTTACACTCCAACTTTGCCCGTGGGCCCCCGGGTGAGCTCCTCCCTTCCCTGAATGCACCCACGTGACTCTTGGGTCTCCCCCCTCCCCTTTACAATCTTTCCGGGGCCATTACCACCCACTCCCGGGGAACGCGTTCTTATCTGACAAGGTGCCCGCGCTTCCCCACCATGAATCCTCAATAGCGAGGTCTCCTGCAAGTGAAATTCGGTCAGGATAGTGCTGTGTTGGGGCCGTGCCCCACCCAGCTGGAGCCATCTCTTCCGCATAGGACTAGCAGGCAGGTTCCTCCGGACCCTGTCCGGTTTCTCCCGAAGGTCGCTGCAGGGTCTCCTCCTGGATTTGTCCAGTGGCGAGGTGATCCCCAACATTCTGTATGACCATATCTTCATTCGATGCCCAGCTCGGGCTGGGCGAACAGGGCTGCTCCTTTGTCCACTCTCCTGCAAAAGAACTTAAAAAGACATGCAGCCCGGTCTCTCGCTGACCTGCTGCCTTAGGTGGAGACATGGTCGGGTCCCTCGACCTCGGACCAAAGCACAAGCATTTGGCACACTTAGAAACTTAGGCCTAGAAATTCAGTATAGCCACTTTTGGGGCGGTAAAGTCGGGCGGGCGCTAAAGTTTGCGCCCGCCGGAAAGTGGAGGCCACTTCGCCGATATTCAGTAGCTTTGGCCAAGGAGTTTGCTCGAGCGCTAAAACTGGCGTTGCACGCCTATCTTTAGGCACTAAGCCGGCGGTGCAGACTGATACCGCCGAGGCCGGGCACAGCGCAGGTGCGGTCATGTTTTGATTGACAGCAGACACCCTGGTGCCAGCCAGCTCTTAAAGGGGGAAGGGTCGACTTGGTCTGCTGCCACGCCCTGGATACTGCAGCCCTCCAGCTAGGCCTAAACACTGCTGCTGGAGAGAAATAGCGCCAGCAAGGATGCAGAGGGCCCGTGAGCGAGCGCAGCGCTTCTCTGCCTATGATTTGAAGGTGCTGGTTAGCGCTTTGGAGAAGAGAAGCCATATCTTGTTCCCGGACAGTGGCAAGAAGCCTCCCAAGAGGGTGTACAGGAGAGCCTGGAGGGAAATCGCCCAGAGGGTCACAGCCAACAGCGATGTCCCCAGGACTGCTGACCAATGCCGGAAAAAGTTTAACAACCTCACTCGGGTTGTCAGGGTGAGTACCCTTTCCAGTGTCCTCCTCATCCTTGCATGTGCACCTCACATTATGGGCAAAGGGACCTCAAAGGCCTAATGGCCAGCCCTCATCCAGCAGCTATGGCACTGGCATGAACATCAATTGCACTTTCTGCACTTACCACACTGGTCAAGCTATTCGACCATGGGAGGCAGTGCACACAACAACAGGGCACCACACTGGACAAGCTATTCGACCATGGGAGGCAGTGCACACAACAACAGGGCACCACACTGGCCAAGCTATTCGACCATGGGAGGCAGTGCACACAACAACAGGGCACCACACTGGCCAAGCTATTCGACCATGGGAGGCAGTGCACACAACAATAGGGCACCACACTGTACTTAGAGGCCGTCCTTTCTCTTGCAGGCCAAGCTGGCCCAGAATCTGAAGAGCCGGACTGACACCGGGGGAGGCCGTGCCCAGTTACAGCAGCTCAGTGACCTGGAGGAGCGCGTGGGTCGACTCATGGGTGCCCGGGTGATTGGCCCCGTTGCAATTGGAGATGCCGACCCTGTGCTGTGCCCCACTGGTAAGGACATGACCGTTTGGACCTCTCTCGTTCCCCTTGTGCTTCAGATCTACATCCTTTGCCACTGTCCGACCAATGCGCAGAATGCCACCACTCATGCCTCCCTCGCTGACGCCCTGTCCTCACTCTAAAGCTACACTTGTGCCTTCCTGCTTTCAGCTGGTGAGGAGGAGGTCCCTGAAGCTGCGAGTGTCAGTCCCTCGGAAGAGGAGGACGAGGAGGAGCAAGAGGAAGGCGGCACATCGGGGGAACCCTCATCCGCGCCAGGGGATGGCAATGGAGGGGACACGTCTTCCCTGGAGGAGAGCCGGGGGAAGTGTTGCAGGGGGGTGTAGCTCCTGTGCCCAGTGGCGTGCAGCCACGCGGGAAGGGTCGGCCAGCTCGGCGGCCTTCTCCCCAGGGGGGGGAAGTGTTGCAGGGGAGTGTAGCTCCTGGGCCCAGTGGCGTGCAGCCACGCGGGAAGGGTCGGGCAGCTCGGCGGCCTTCTCCCCAGAGGGAGAGTCCGGCCTCCAGTCCGGAGACGGTCCTCGCCCAGGAGGTGCGCCTCCTTGATCAAATGTCCGCGGACTCGGATCGTCGGCACACCGAGTTCATGGGGGTTGTGGCACGGTTGCCTGAGGCCATTGAGTCCCTGGCTCATAGTGTGGCCGATTTCGGGGCCTCACAGGCCAGGGGTTTCGAACAACTCGCGGCAGCACAGGCCAGGGGTCTCGAACAATTCGGGGCATCACAGGACGCGAGTCGGGCACAATTCGGGGCATCACAGGACGCGAGTCGGGCCGAATTCAGGGCATCACAGGACGCGAGTCGGGACGACTTCAGGGCAGCACAGGCAGCGAGTGGAGAGTTGATCAGTGGTGCCGTGCAGTCACTGGAAGGTCTGATGCGGGCACAGACCAGGGCAGTACGGGCACTCACTGCTGCCACACTCGCTGTGTCACGCACGCATCGCCAGGGCACCCGCCGCGCTGCAGCAGCACAGCGGTCTGGCCTTCACCAGATTGCTGCGCTTGCTGCAGTGCCAGCCCGGCCGAGTGCCAATGTCTCTGGCGAGCAGCGAGTGCCTGGCATCAGCCAGCTTGCCCCCATTGCTGCAGCCGCCACTGCCACTCCCCCAGCAAAGCTGCGACGAGCTGCTGGAGAGACTGATGCTGCCCAGCCACAGCTGCAGCAGTCAGCAGCCGGCCCCTCCAGGGCCGGACCTCGTCTAGGCCGACCCCCAAGGGCATCTGCCGTCACGCATTGTGCCCCTCAGGAGCCTTCCCCCAGCCTTGCAACACCCACAGGGCCCAGGTTGAGGCGGAGCAACAAGTCGGGCAGGGGCCGGAGAAGCCTGCACAAGGACTCGCCCTCTCGGCACACCAAGTAGAGTGTGTTGCCAAATGTTTTTCTTTATGGGGGTGTTTGTGTCCTCTATGGGGGGGTTTATCTTGGTAAGGCCGAGGATGAAGGCCATTGTTTTTTTATATGGGGGTGGTTGTGTTCTCTATGGGGGGGGTTCTTTTGGTAAGGCCGAGAATGAGGGCCATTTGGATGGACAAGTTTTGTTATTCCTCCCCAGGTTGTGGGAGTGAGACATGTTTTTGACTGTTTTTTGGGGGTGTTGTCTGTTTTTCTGTTTCATGTGGGAAGGGCCCTGAGTTTGTTCAATAAAGCTTTTTATTTATTCAGCTTGTCCATGTGTGATGTTTTAAGTGGTTGTTGCGTTAACCGGCTGAGGGCTTGCGGAGCGGCTGCATTCATGTGCCTTCATTGCCGCAAGCCATTCCCTGACAGGGGGCCTAGAAGTGTCGTTCAATAAGCCGCCGACGGACGGCCCTTGGACCTTGTGGCTCCCTCCTGGGCTGGTACTCCTCCTCCTCCTCCTCATGGTCCTCCTGCTCATCCTCCTGAGGTGGTGGTCCAACGTGAGGTGGCAGTGCCTGAGTCCTGCGGATAGCCAGGTTGTGCAGCATGCAGCAAACGACGACGAACTGGGAGACTCTATCCGGCGAATACTGGAGAGATCCGTCGGAGCGATCCAGGCAGCGGAACCGTTGCTTGAGGACGCCAATCGTTTGCTCTATGATGTTCCTTGTGGCTTGATGGCTTTCGTTGTATGCCTCCTCAGCAGGGGTCCTGGGCGCGCGGAGCGGGGTCATGAGCCATGTACACAAAGGATAGCCTTTGTCCCCGATAAGCCATCCTCTTGGGGGAGGCTGTGCCTGGAACATGTCAGCCACAGTAGTCTGGCGCAGGATAAATGCATCGTAGCTGCTGCCTGGAAAGCGGGCATTGACAGCTAGGATGCGCTGCCTGTGGTCACACACCAGCTGTACATTGAGGGAATGGTAGCCCTTCCGGTTGCGGTAATCCTCGGCATTGTCGATAGGTGCCCGCATAGCCACATGCGTGCAGTCAATGGCGCCCTGCACCATGGGGAAGTCGGCGATCCTCGCAAATCCGACTGCACGCTGCTCCTGCCTCTCTAGGGTCATGGGGAAGGAGATGAATTGGTGTCTCCTTGTGAAAAGGGCATCGGTGACCTGCCGGATGCAGCGATGCACGGCGAACTGGGAGATGTTCGCTATGTCCCCAGCAGCGGCTTGGAAGGAGCCGCTTGCATAAAAGTTCAGAGCCACTGTGACCTTCACTTCCACCGACAGAGACGTCCTGCACATCAGCTGTGGACGCAGATCTCTGTGAAGCAGCTGGCAGATCTCTGCAACCACCTCCCTTCTGAAGCGCAGCCTCTTAACACAATGCGCGGCAGTCATGGTGAGATAGGACACCTGCTGGCGGTATTCCCTGAGTGGGTAAGGCCTACGTTGCCGACGCCTGATGGCCCCTCTGCGTCTAGGCATGGCTGCCCCTCTCACACAGTGTCTGCGAGCCCTTCGCACATAATGCTGGAACTGAGGGTTGGAACCCCATGCAGCCCCCATAATATACTTGCAAACAGTGAAATCACAATGAGTCAAATTTCCAAGCTTTGGCCAGAAGCCAAAAATACCTCTCCTATGTTGGCCCAAATCAGTAAGGTCTCTTCCTTGGTCTCTGTCCAGAAATCCGTAGCACTAAAGTCATTGCAGCAAAATGGCTGCCCTTTATAGTTCAGTCTAAGTGCCCTTTAATTAGCGCTCCCCGAGGCCCGCAGGGCCTCTGCTGCGTTCCACCTCACAGTTCTTAACAGCACCACGCCCACATTGGGTGGGCGCCACTGAAGTTCCGGTTTGGGGCGCACAAACGGCGTTGCACGACGAAATGACGTCATAATTTGCGCGCGCAGCTGAGCACGCGCAAACACTTTGCGCCGGCGCTAAATGTCAACCGAAGTTGGGCGTAGGCGCAGATCGTTCTGCGCCCGGGCGCAAAGTGCCTAGCGCTGGAAATCTACTCCTCTTATGGCGCTAACGGCTGGCGAACGCAACTGAATTTCTAGGCCTTAAACTTTAAACTTAAACTCAAAACTACTAGTTACATTCTAAACTTAAAATTTAAACACCTTAAAAGCAAGCTATTAACATTGGTAACTTAACACAAGAGCTATAATAAAAAATGCCACCCACCTCCGGATGGCCAGGCTAATCTCTGGTGTCACTGTCGCAGATTACTGCTGCCTGCAGCGAAGCTGGACTGCCTCCTGCTTCAGGTCTCTGGCAGCTTATGGCTGCTAGTTGGGGACCTCTGTGATCTGTTTCCTCCCGGGCTCGGGAGATTGCTCTTTGTGGCAGGTACTCTGGTGACCATCTTATCTTTGGTTTGGGGACCCGCTGAGATCTTCTCAGGGGTGTCTCTGTGGCGGAAACTTTGGCTAACGGACCCTGAGCCTGGGTCACAGCCCTAGCTGGCTGGGAACCTTCTCCCCCTGAAGCAAACAGCCCGCACTGTTTAACATACCTGGCAGCCTGCCAGTAATCCGGGTTTGTCTCCTTTTCACTACCCACTCCTGTACTGGGGGCAGATATCGCCTCACCACCCGCTGCTGGTGGCAGAAAATCTTCCTCTCCAGGTCCAAAACCTGGTACCGGCTCCTTCCATATGTCCCCTGCAAGAGGAATTGCTATCCCTTCCTCCCCAGCGTCCCACACCATAGGGGGAACCACTCTAGAAGCGGGCTGGGAAGCTTGTCCCTTTAAACAGGTGACTGCGCCTGCATGGACCTCCTCCCCGGAGTCCCACAGCAGAGGCTATGAAACCTCTGTATTCAAACAGGCGACTGCGCCTGCGCAGGGAAACTGAAGAGGAGCCGCTGTGGTCACGGGCTGGGGAACTGCGCCTGCGCAAACCCAATGTTGGGAAACCTCTCTCCTCAGGCGCGCGACTGCGCCTGCGCAGGGAAACTGAAGAGGAGCCGCAGTGGTCACGGACTGGGGAACTGCGCCTGCGCAAACCCAGTGTTGGGAAACCTCTCTCCTCAGGCGCGCGACTGCGCCTGCGGAGGGAAACTGAAGAGGAGCCGCAGTGGTCACGCTCCGGGGAACTGCGCCTGCGCAAACAGGCCATTCAAAAGACTGGGGAATTCCTGTCTCCAGACCAGCAACTACGCATGCGCGGGCAGTCTCTTCAAAGGGCGGCTCCTCCTTGAAGCCCCCCAAGCAATTTTCTGTGAATGAACTCGCAGCAGCCTGCAGATTTCTACTCTCAGGCTGCGGTTTCTCTGTTTCTGAACTAAATAACTGGTTCAAATTTAAACTTTGGCCAAAATTTAGGTCCCACTGGGGCGGCGAAGTGTCCCAATTGGTGGGCCGGACAACTTTTCCCTTGAAACAAGCCACAGCGCCTCTCCTTACAGCCTGTGAACTTGAACTTGTATGGTCAGATTTATACAATTTACATTGGTTGGCGTGGAACCACTTTGCGCTCTTCCATTCATCATACCGGAGATTACACAGACGGACAGGCTGCGCGGGCTCCAGTCATTGTGGGGATGCAAATGTGGGCGAGGCGGCTTCAGCACCACTGATGGCTGCTTCCTTTCCCTGATTGGCCCTGAGGAAAGATTTTATCGATTCTATGACGGACTCGACTGTATTGGGAGGAGTTTCTGTCTCTGCCTTTTGAGTTGGGGCTGCGGGGGTCCTGGCTTTATCGTCTCTTCCAGGCTTTTCACAATCCCTGCGCCAGTGGCCATCCTCCCTACACCTGTAACAAGTGACCTTGTTCTGGGAGGGACGGCTCCCCTCCTGGCGCCACTCTTTCTTGTATTGAGCCCTAGGTTTAACCTCGTGGACCTTACCCTTTTGCTGGGGGGTCCCACTATTCCTACCATTCCTATATGCTACTGTGAGCTGCCGGATTACAGTCTCTTCGGTTGCTTGGGGGTCTCGGTGATCAAACCAAGTATCACCCTTTGCTTTTATCTGGGGCAGGCAATTGGACACCAGGCAACGAAGCCATTGGGCCTGCTGCCGCTGGTTCAGGTGCACCCTATCTTGTCCCCCCTGTACACGCGATGTTGTAGACTGGCCACAGCCTGTCTGCAAAAGCCTGTGGGGTCTCCCCTTCCTTCTGCAGTGTTTTCCCTATGCGATGGAATGGCCTGCCATCGTTTGCACCCATGGCTTCCAGTATTTCCTCCTTTAGGTCCTCAAAACACTTCTGCCCTCTCTTAGCCTCATCTGAAAGGGTCTGATAGAGCTTACTATCTACAGAGAAAAGCAACATTTTGGCTTTCTCTTCGTCATCACAGCTGTTAACACAGGCTGCCTGTTCTATCTCTTGGAAGTGCAGTGAGGAATCTCCCTTTTCGGAGAGCAGGGGAATATGTTTCACCAGCCCTCTGAGCTATTGGGTATCATAGGGTACCAGATAGGTATGCTGAACAGCCCCTGGGTCATTATCGTTCACGGGCAGACTGTACCTCCGTTGGAGGAGGGGGTGCACTGGTCCTGGTCCCCGCCTGGCTAGCGGGACCTGCTGGCGTTCTCCTACCACCCCATTGTCCACACCTTCTTGCTGCCAGAGCTCCTCAAAGCTTGGAGCTGTGGGCTGCGGTCTTGGGATCTCTAATTCCCTAGCCAGCACTGTTCTGGGTGCTGCCTGTGGGGTGGTTTGATTTGGGCTGCTGGTACTGTCCGACGGACTTCCCTTCGGATTTATGAGACTTACCATCCCTTTAGTCCTTATTAACTCCCTACCCAAACTCTCTATCTTTCTGTTACATGGGGTATGATCTGCTCCACTGAACCTTTGGTCGCAGGCCAGCTTATAAGCTACCTTTACCTCCCTAACCTTTTCCTCCTGCTCTGTTACTTCTCAGGTGAGGCGGGCATTCTCTTCCTGCAGTCTCATCTCGTTACTCTTTGCTTCTGTAATTTGGCACTTTAGGAACTCTATCTTGTGCCTCGCGTGGCTTTTGCCCTCGCTAGCTTCTTGGGTGAGGTGTGCGTTTTCCTCCTGTAGCCTCATCTCACTGTCCCTAGTGTGACTTCCTGCACAAGGTGCTCTATCTCTGCCTGGCATTTCATGACCTTTAGTGTGAGGCATGCATTTTCTTCCCACACCCTCATCCCACTATCTCTGGCCTCATTCACCTCACTTATGAGTCATTCTACCTGCACCTGGCATTTTTCAAACTCTGACTCCCGATTCTTGGCCTCTGTAACCACCTCCCACACCCTCATCTCACCCTTCTTAACCCAGCCACCTATACTATAATAGGTCAGCTTACAGGCTGCCAGTAACTTCTGCAGGGCTACCCACAGACTGAAAGCAAGAAAATCAAGAGCTGATGCTTTCTCCAGATCCAGACCACTTATCATATGAAAAACTGCCTCCAGTCCCATCTGGGTCGCCAATTTGTAGGGAGGCATCCTTTACCTGTTTTACGGTAATTTACCTGGTCAGGCAGCCTTTTGCCACTGCACTGTGACCAATTCCAATCAGCAGTTTCGAATCGCTAAACCCTCCTTCCAGTACTGACTGGAGGAACTTATAATTAATGATATATGAAAACGGACAAATGGTCTGGATGCAAGAAAGTCAATTTTATTAAAACTAAAGAAACTACACCACACGGTCAAAGTAATCACCGTATAATTGCTTAACAGGGGAAGGCAGACAGCAAAAATGAGGGATACATGGCTACAATGTTAATCTTACAATCTTAGCAACATTTCCCTTAAATTACCACCCCTTTACTTCTCACTAGATTGTCTTGGTAGTGGGTCAGAAGCCTTGCTCACCTGCAGTCCAAAGAGTAAAAGAGAAGAGAGAGATGCTTCTGGGAAGCTATCTTTTTCCCCTTTTTTGGGGCCCACCCAGATCTGATGTTTCTGGGCTAAAATAAAAGAGATCCAAACTGTCCACTTGTCTGGGATGGGTTTGGATAAAGTTGCAGTTTAAATGTGTCCATTGTCTGTGATGGGCCATCGAATGAGTAAATAGTCTTGAAGGTATTATAAACAGAAAGTCATTGTTCTGTGGTCAACTGAGACTGCAGTCTCAAGTGGTTACTCCCTTGTGTACACAAAGTAGCAGTTTCTGTAAGTAAACCGATTATCTAACTTCCCGAACTGCCTTTGATTGGCAGATTAAACCGGCTACTCCCCAGTGCAAACAAGCAGCTAGTAGGTTACCGGACCTGCCCAATAGCACAGGATGACTCACAGCTTGGGCTCCATTCATATGCTAACAGCCTGTCTGTGCTTTTGAAAGTCTGTTTCCATGAGGTCTGTTCAGCCATTTTTAACAGTCCAAAACTCAAGAGTACATCTTTTAATAAAATGTACAAACTTAAAGTGTGCGATTTTCACAAAGTTCTTTGATTCCAGTGTCCAAGTGCTGCCTAGCTTACGAGCTTTGTAGCGCAGCTTATTTGCGGTTCTGGGTATGTTTTAAAACATTGTCCAACCCAGAGACAATTTAAATCACACTAGCTTTTGTCCACGATGTGGATTAATATTTCCCGATCTTCGGGGGCTGAGGGGATTTTGCGACCCCTACAGCTGCCAGCATTCCTATCCTGGGAGGCAGCACAGCCTTTCTGGAAGGGCATTCCAGAAAATAACAGCACGATGAGTGAACGTTTTCCCCTCATGTCACCCATGTTTTTTTCACCAATTACCTTAAATCAGCGTCCTCTAGTTACCAACACTTCTGACAGTGGACACAGTTTCTCCTATATTAAGATGGTTGTACGACTGGAGAGGGTCATAGAGATAGGGAGAGACAAGGGCATAGAAGGATTTGAACAAGTGGATGCGAATTTTGTAGGCTGAAATCACCAGCCGTCTCTCGCAGTACAGAATGTGACTCGCTACGAACAGGAAGGAAGTTACTTTAACTCCTAAATGTGCAGTAAGATGAGACATTGTCCCTCTAAATATTACAAGTAGATGCATAATGAGGGGATATCAATCTCTATACCTTTAACTAACAGTGACAGGGGAAGAGAGAAATTAATGAACTTTAAACAACTGGTCGATAACCCGGGAAAAAAATCAACAATCGCTTGGAGAAGTGTGGATTAATTAAAGAAAGCCAGCACTGATTTTTTAACTGCAAATCGTGTTTAACTAACTTGTTTGAGTTTGTTGAGGTAACATACAGGGTAGAGAAGGGCAATGCGGTTGATGTGGTGTATTTGTAATTCCAGAAGGTGTTTGATAAAGTGCCACATAATAGGCTTGCCAGCGAGGTTGAAGCCCATGGAATAAAAGGGACTGTGGTAGCATGGACACCAAATTGGCTAAGTGGCAGGAAACAGAGAGTATTGATGAACTGTTTTTTTTCGGGCTGGAGGAAGTTATACAGTGGTGTGCCCCAGGGATCGGTACTACGACCGCTGCTTTTACTTGAATATATATCAATGACTTGGACTTGGGAGTGCAGAGTACTATTTCAAAATTTGCAGATGACATAAAACTTGGAAGAAAGAAAAACGTGCATTTATATAGCGCCTTTCACGACCACCAGATGTCTCAAAGTGCTTTACAGCCAATGAAGTACTTTTGAAGTATAATCACTGTTGTAATGCAGGAAATGTGGCAGCCAATTTTGCGCACAGCAAGGTCCCACAAACAGCAATGTGATAATGACCAGATGTTTTTGTTACGTGGGTTGAAGGATAAATATTTGCCAGGACACCGGGAATAACTCCCCTGATCTTCTTCGAAATAGTGCCATGGGATTTTTCACATTCACCTGAGAGCGCAGATTGAGCCCCAGTTTACCACCTCATCCGAAGAACGGCACCTCCGACAGTGCAGCTCACCCTCAGCACTGCACTGCAGTGTTAGGCTAGCTTTATGTGCTCAAGTCCCCGGAGTGTGACTTAAATCCTCAACCTTCTGACTCAGAAGTATAATGAACAGTGAGGAGAATAGTGATAGACTGCAAGAAGAGAGAGAGGTTGCTGAAATTGGCGGACATGTAGCAGATAACATTTCTTGCAGAAAAGTGCGTAGTTATACATTTTGTTAGGAAGAATGAGGAGAGGCAATATAAACTAAAGTGTACATTGTAAAGGGGGCTGCATGAATAGGGAGAGCTGGGGGTATATGTGCACAAATCATTTAAGGTTGCGGAGTAGGTTGAGAAAGCAGTTAAAAAATCAAACGTGATCTGGGGCTTCATAAATAGAGGCATAGAGTATAAAAGCAAGGAAGTTAGGCTGAACCTTTATAAAACACTGGTTCGTCCACAACTTGAGTATTGTGTGCAATTCTGGGCGCCGCACTTTAGGAAGGATGTGGAGACCTCAGAGAGGGTGCAGAAAAGATTTACGAGAATGATGCCAGGGACTTCAGTTACGTTGATAGGCTGGAGAAGCTGGATTGTTCTCCTTAGGGCAGAGACGGTTGAGAGGAGATTTGTTGGAGGTTTTCAAAATCATGAGGGGTCTGGGCAGAGCACATAGAGAGAAACTGTTCCCATTGGCGGAGGGGTCGAGAGCCGGAGGACACAGTTTTAAGGTGATTGGCAGAAGGTCAAGAGGCGACATCAGGAAAAACTTTTTTACACAGCGAGTGGTTATGATCTGGAATGCACTGCCTGAAAGGGTGATGGAGGCAGATTTAATCGTGGCTTTCAAACGGGAATTGGACAAGTAACTGGGGGAAGTATAATAGGGAAAGGGCGGGGGAGTGGGACTAGCTGAAGTGCTCTTGCAGCGAGCCGGCACGGGCCCGACGGGCCGAATGGCCTCCTTCTGTGCTGTAACCATTCTATGATTCTATGGGTCACTTGCCACTGATGTGTCTGAACCTCATAGTAGGAACTGCAGGGAAACAGAATTCTGACAAATGTTAAACTGTTTTCTTGACAAAATGAATCTCGATTTAACATTTAAAAGATAAATAGTGTAACAGGGTTCACACTGACTCAGCTGACTGTCCGACTCAAGCACCGCGATTGGTTGTAGAACACGCTGCTCCCTTGGCCCTCCGGCCTCTGAGCTCTCTTCCTGTTGGCTCCCAGTGCAATCGATCACCACTCGCCAATGTTACACTGCCAGATGATGTTCAGGGCCTCGGAGGAAGAAAATAAATGAGGCCATGAATCTGAGTTGGGGAAATACAATTAGAGAAACATGATAAAATTCATAAAGTAAACTATTTCAAATCAAATCAAATGAATTGTTGCAATTAAGATATGCTCATTGTGCCAAGTTGGAATGAGTGATGCCTGGGCTGTGCAGGAGTGTTTGTGCCCGACTACACAGCGTGTTCCTGGCTCTCCGCTCCAAGTGCGCTTCTTTCAGCTCACGCTCTCATTCACACATCCAACTGACTAGATTAATCTCACACTTCTAAATCCCCTCACAGAAATAGCAGTATTTGGTTTTGAGTTGTGCTAAACCTTTATAAAACACTGGTTAACCCTCAGCCAGAGAATTGTGTTCGATTCTGGGCACCACACTTTAAGGAGGATGTCAAGGCCTTAGACAGGCTGCAGAGGAGATCTATGAGAATAGTACCAGGGATGAGGGACTTTGGTTGCGTGGATAGACTCGAGAAGCTGGGATTGTTCTCCTTGGAGTAGAGAAGGTTAAGAGGAAATTTAATAGATTAGTAAACAAGAAGAAATTGTATCCATTGGCAGAAGGGTCTGTAACCAGAGGACACAGATTTAAGGAGATTAGTAAAAGAACCAGAGGTGACGTTAAATTCGGCAGGGCCTGGGGGATACCCGTTCTTCCGGGTTTCCCGCACGCTTCCGAGCCCCCTCCCCATTGCCCACAACCAGCCAAAGTATTAAAATTCAGGCCGTTATCTCTGTTTCTCTCTCTCTCTCTCCACAGATACTGCATGACCTGCTGAGTATTTCCAGATTCCAGATTTCTAGATTCCGCAGTAGTTTGCTTTGTTTTTATTGCAGGCGTTGCTCAAAGGACCGAGTCTGGATTCACAGGCGGACCAATTAAGAGCCGGTTTGCATCAGGGTGGTCGTTGGATGTAGAATTTGGCTCCTGGCCTCCCGTGAAGGTCTTTTTTGTTGCATCAGTTTGAGATGGAGTAAAGAGGGGGGAGAAGTTGCTGGATTTAACGCCGAGTACTTTTGAGCCCATTAGAGCCCAACAATTTCCGATATGGGAGTGTCAAGGGAGGTGGATTCGAGGGAGATTAGGTTGCTAAACAGGCACTGTCCGTAAAATGTAAAAGTGTAATGTTTTAAGAAAAGTATTTTTGTAGAGGCTTTTAATCCATTTACATGTACAGTTTTTTTAATTAATTCTTAGGATGTGGGCATCGCTGGCATGGCCAGCTTGTATTGCCCATCCCTAATTGGCCTTGAGAAAGTGCTGGTGACCCGCCTTCTTGAACCGCTGCAGTCCGTGTGGTGAAGGCGCTCCCATAGTGCTGTGAGGGACGGAGTTCCAGGATTTTCACCCAGCAACGATGAAGGAAAAACGATATATTTCTCAGTCAGGATGGAGTGTGACATAGAGAGGAGATTGGAGGAGTCTGCTGTACCATGAACCCACTGCCCCTGTCCTTCTACGTGGTGGAGGTCGCCGGTTGGGAGTTGCTATCAAAGTTCTGGTCGAGTTGCAGATGTACAAAGTCCCTCTCCTTCGCCCCCTCCCACCTCTCCCTTTCTGCTCCCATAGAGGCCAGAGTCTTGTGTAAGCCCACACCGGGTGACGGGTTCCCTTCCCTGAAGGACATTAGTGAGCCCTTTGGGTTTTTATGACAAACGGCAGCTTTCATGGTCTCTTTTTTCTAGTGTCGGCCCCACAATTTCCAAGACTCATTAAGATGAATTTCAGAACCTGCCTTTGTGTTTTTGTGGGTTCACTCCACGCTCCCTTTTTCCTGTTTTAAATTCATTTTACAGGGTACTAGAGGGGGCGGCTTTGCAGACAGGAAGCTGAAACTAAACATCGGGTCAAGATCTGAGAGAGTCACTCGATTCATCGGGACCTGAACATCATGAGCCTTTGACCATGGAAGCAAAAAGCACCATTCACAGTGGGAAGAAACCGTACTTGTGTCCTGTGTATGATCCCCTTTCCCAGAGGGTGAAAGGTCAGTGACTGACCTGCAGACCCAGAGGGTTTGAGGTCAGTTACTGAGTCCCAGAATGTGAGAGATCAGTTCCTGACCCCCAGTCCCAGAGGGAGAGAGGTCAGTGGCTGACACCCCAGTGTGAAGAGAGGGGGCCTGTCCATTGACGTGCTAATCCATTGATAATCCAGGGCAGCAATGCACTGGTCAGGGACATGCTTTTCCTTATCTGATAAACTGTTTCTGATCTACACAGGATGAAAGGTGTTTATAATAAACACTCCGAGACAAGGAAATATTTTTTAAAAAGTTCTTGTCATCACCATAGTCTTCAAGCGCAGGAGATGGTGAAATGTACAAAATCCAAGACTTCCTGACAAGAAGAGACAGCGGGTGTTTGCACACATTATAGTTATGCATCTCTTGCGCCCAAGGAGCAGGTTGTGTTAAATATTAAAAATGTCAATATCAAATAATAAGCCTGAGCGAGCAAGGAACAGTGAGAGAAACTGAGAACAGATATACTGAGAGATTCAAAGAGAGAGGTGTAGAGATTTCAAGAAATACTGAATTAAAAAAAAATAAAGGAAAGGTACAGAGAGATACAGAAATATAAAGCAAGATCGATATACAGAGAGGCACATAAAGAGAGAGGTACAGAGATATAAAGAAAGGTGTAGAGATACAGAGATATAAGGACACTGTAGAGATACAGGACACGAGTCTTTGCCTGTACAGCCTGCGTGTGTGTTCCACTGGTCCTGAAATGTAGCCCAGGGACCCTCACCGTCTGTCTGCCCAAATTTAAATATAACATCTTTCATTCTTCTATGTCATCACTCCCAAATACCCAGCGAACCACTGAGAGAAACTGAGGGCCAGAAACCAGATAATGAGAAATACAAAGACACAGATCAAGAAAAGATGTAGAAGCTATATGGAGTGAGGAAGGTGCCGAAAGAGGGTTTCAGCAACTCGCTCTGCAATTTCACGACAAACACGCACTGGCGGGTAGTGCACAGGTTAGATAGAGGTTAAAGTTTTCTCTACACTGTCGCATCAAACACGCCCAGGTCAGGAATAGCACCATTTAGATAAAGAGTAAAGCTTCTTCTACATTGCCTCCCTCAATTATGTGTGATATTGTCCCCAGGATACCGAACCCCAGCTTTCTTACAGCCCACTCCTGATGGTCCCTCTACGTGCGCCTGCAACCTTCAGCAGGGTCAGTGGTGGATTTCCGCGGCGGGAGTGATCCCAGTGTAACTGTCGGGATCCCACTCCCTTGGATATTGTGGGTCATGTATTTTTAGTTACACTGGTGTCTAACACGCACACATCAATAAAACAGGGTATTCCTGGAAACACGCTGCAGATCCTTCTATACCTGACAGGGTAGATGCAGGGAGGATGTTTCCCCTGGCTAGTGAATCTAGAACCAGGGGTCACAGTCTCAGAATAAGGGGTTGGACATTTAGGATTGAGATGAGGAGAGATTTCTTCAATCTTTGGGATTCTCTACCCCAGAGGGCTGTGGAGGCTCAATCGTTGAGTATATTTAAGACCGAGATCGATAGATGTTTGAATATGAAGGAAATCAAGGGATATAGGGAGAGTGCAGGAAAGTGGAGTTGAGGTCTGTAGTGTATGTACCTTTAAGGGGAGAACTACTTTTATAGCTCCAGTATACTCCGGCAGTGAACACACCTGTATATATACCCTGAGTAGGGCGCTGTACTGTTTAGTTTTAGAGCAACCCTCATCCAGTAAACACCTGTTGTTTGTTATCTGCAACCTCTGTCGATTAATTGAAGAACACACTACCTAAAGATATCGAGATTTAACATTGGCGACGAGTCGTGTCGAACCTACCTGCAACTCTGAAGAAGAAGGCCAATTCCACCAATGCGGGCGTCGACCATCCAGGGAGAACTTGAGCATCGCAGAGGAGGCTGTAGAGAGCTGGGCTTGGTTCTCCAGCCGCAACGATCCAACGCAGCGGGCTGGCAGCAGGTACGGCGCAGACCCTTCCTGGACAGCGGCGGCGGGAGCCGACCAACAGCACAGAAGAAGGCCGAGCAGCGTTGACGGGTAAGAGAGAAGGTAAAGCGCACAGGGCGCAGCTGGGGTTGAAGACCGAGCGGCGTCAATGAGAGAGGGTGAAGCGCGCAGGGCGCAGCCGGGGTTGAAGACCAAGCGGTGTCAACGAGAGAAGCTCGCAGGAAAACGCGCAGAGTGCGGCCAGTTTCAAGGGCTGAGCAGCATCCATGGGGGAAGAAAAGAAAGCACGGGAGACACCATTTGGGCCGCAGCGGAGAAGAAAGGGAAGCGCGGGAGATGCCATTTTGAGCCAGCGGAGAAGAAGGGAGAACGCGGGAGACACCATTTTTAGCCAGTCTAACCACACCCAGGGATGCAGAAGAGTGGCAGGGTCACAGCGTTCGACAATGAAGTCGAAGATTGGGCGACATATGTAGAACGCATAGAAGTGTACTGCAAGGCGAATGAAGTGCCAGATGCCAGGAAAGCACTGGTATTGTTGAATTCCATGGGTGCAAAAACGTACGGCTTACTGTGAAACCTAGTCACCCCAGAGAAGCCAGTGGAAAAGGATTTTGAAAGCATAGTGGCAATCCTAAATGACCACTTAAACCCCACACCGCTGCTGATAGCAGAAAGATTTAAGTTTCACAAAAGGAACCAGCATAAAGATGAAAGTAATGCTGAGTATTTAATGGAACTGCGCAAGCTATTGAAACACTGCCAGTTTGGAACGGGACTAGCAGATACTTTAAGGGACAAGTTTGTGTGTGGGCTTCAAAGTGAAGGAACCCAGAAACGGCTTCTATCAAAAAAGGATCTTAAGCTGGACAAGGCTTTCAACATGGCAGTATCACACGAAGCAGCCACACGGGGCGCTGCAGAGATACAACGGAGACCGCAAGAATATGGCACAAATGAAATGTCATATGGAGCAGTGAAGTGTTATCGCTGCGGCAGAACAACACACGACCATAAGGATTGTTGGTTCAAAGACCAAGTGTGCAGACAGTGTGGAAAAGTAGGACACATAATAAGAGTCTGCAGCTCGGGAAAGAAAACCAGCAGCAAGAAACCTCCACAGGAGAAGTACAAAAAGGTACATAAGGTGACAAAGTAGTTCAGACGAACAGAAAATTGATACAGAGGCCGGAAGCAAGGAGCTGGGTTCTCTGAAACTACATAATGTAACCAAAAGGGAGGATCACCAAACTATCTGGGTCATGCTCAAGATAGACGGAGTCCAAGTGAAAATGGAATTCGACGCAGGATCAGCCCTAACAGTCATTATCCGAAGGGACTATAAGCAGCTATTCTCACACATACCCTTGAGAGATACAGAGATTGTCTTGAAGACGTACACGGGGCAAAAGTCTACCCCAAAGGAAAAATAAGGGTGAACATGATATACAGCGGCAAGGAAACACCAAAACTGGACCTATATGTATTGCCAGATGGAGGATGTGAATGGATCTGCAAGTTACAGTTAGATTGGCATTCCATACAAGCACTGATGGTGGATGCCAAAAAGGATGACGACGTCACACCTGGACGACTGCCAAAAATGCTAACTGACGCACAAGAAGTGTTCCAGGAGGGACTCGGAACACTAAAAGGCATAACAGCGATGATCAAAATAGAGGAAAATGCAAGCCCAAAGTTTTTTAAGGACAGACCAGTGCCTTATGCGATCCGCCCAGCCGTCGAAGCAGAGCTGGAAGATTTGGAACGTTCTGGAGTACTGTCCAAAGTGGACTGGAGCGAGTGGGCTACACCCATCGTTCCTGTAATGAAGAGGTAATTGAGTAATACGCCTGGAGGCCCAAAGAAGATTCGCATCTGTGGGGGCTTTAAGGTGACAGTGAACCCAGTCCTTCACATGGTACAATATCCGCTTCCGCGGATTGAAGATATTTTTGCCTCGCTATCTGGAGGAAAACGCTTCACTAAGATTGACCTGGCCCAGGCGTACCTGCAAATGGAGGTAGAAGAAGCCTCGAAAAAGTACCTCACGATCAACACTCAGAAAGGTCTCTACCAATACAACCGGCTGGTGTTTGGGGTAGCATCAGCTCCGGCTATCTGGCAAAGGGCAATGGATCAAGTCCTGCAAGGGATTCCAGGGACCCAGTGTTATTTGGACGACATCCTGGTCACGGGCGAAAATGACAGTGATCACCTCGCCAACCTGGAGCATGTGCTCACTAGATTGAAGGAATATGGGCTCCGAGCTAATCGCCACAAATGCGAGTTTTTCCAGAAGCAGATCTCATATTGTGGCCACATTATTGATGAAGAGGGGTTACATAAGTCCCCTGAAAAGTTTGAGGCAGTAGTCAAGGCTCCAGCACCGAAAAATGTGTCACAACTGAGGTCGTTCCTCGGGCTGGTGAACTACTACCATAAGTTCTTGCCGAATTTGTCTACAGTACTACACCCACTGGACACCCTACTGCAAACGGGGGTACCATGGAAGTGGAATGATGAATGTAAACGAGCTTTCCAGAAGTGCAAAGAATTGATCACATCAAAAGAGGTGTTGGCTCATTTCAACCCAGCACTACAAATTCGGTTGGCGTGTGATGCATCACCCTATGGTATTGGAGTGGTGCTGTCGCACAAATTCCCGGACGGCTTGGAGAGGCCAGTAGCCTTTGCGTCTCGGTCACTAACCTTAGCCGAGCGTAACTATGCCCAGATTGACAGGGAGGCCCTCTGCCTAGTGTGGGGAGTGAAAAAGTTCAACCACTATCTGCACGGGCAGAAGTTCAGCTTGCTGACTGACCACCAACCACTGGTCTCCATCTTTAATCCAAAGAAGGGCGTTACGGTGATGACTGCGCAACGGCTACAAAGATGGTCCCTTTTTCTAGGGGCGAACCAAAATGAAATAGAGTATAAGGGCACGAAACAGCATGGAAACGCTGATGGGCTATCACGCCTGCCACTGCCTACTGCGGAGGAAGCACCAGCAGTGGACCCTGTCGAAATATTTTATTTGTCTATAATTGAACGCTTGCCAGTAACTAACGCGGCTATAGAGAAGGAGACCCGAAATGACCCAACACTGTCTCGGGTATATGATTTGACGGTGAAGGGATGGCCAACACATGGCGACTCACTGTTGCCAGCATTCTCATCCAGAAGAGAACAGCTGTCAGTATGCCAGGGGACCTTGATGTGTGGATCCCGAGTGGTAATTCCACTCAATTTAAGGGAGAGAGTGCTCAATGAGCTTCACGAAGGCCATCTGGGAGGCGTGAAAATGAAAAGCCTTGCTAGGGCTTATGTGTGGTGGCCGGGGATTGATCAGCAAATCGAGGACTTGACAAAGAGCTGCTCAGGATGCCAGAAGGTCCAAAATGCACCACCACATGCCCCTCTACACCCATGGGAGTGGCCCTCCTCTCAATGGCGATGGGAGCATATTGATTTTGCTGGTCCATTCATGGACTCAATGTTTCTAATAGCCGTGGATGCGCACTCGAAATGGCCTGAGGTGGTCAAAATATCCTCCACCACCACAGAGAAAACGATTGCAGTCCTACGGACCATATTTGCCAGGAACGGCTTGCCAGAGCAGATTTGCTCTGATAACGGACCACAGTTTGTGTCCGAAGAGTTTCGGAAATTTATGATAAGGAATGGGGTAAGGCATTACACATCCGCCCCGTATCATCCAGCCACAAATGGATTGGCTGAGAGGTTCGTACAAACCTTTAAAAAGGCAGTAAGGGCCATGTGCGATGACGAAATTCCACTGCAATTTCCTGTTAGCCTACAGAAATGCGACACATGCAGTTACCAACCAGACCCCGGCCATGATGTTCTTTAACAGAAGGTTGAGATCTCGTCTGGATTTGCTCAGACCAAATGTACGAAGAGATGTTGAGAATAAGCAATTCCAGCACAACAATGAGAAGCCGACAAGGAGCTTCAATGTAGGGCAACCAGTCTTGGCCCGCGACTACCAAACAGAGAAATGGCAACCAGGAACGATATGCACATGGCAGGGGCCACAAATGTACACAGTGGATGTTGGGGAGAACATTGTGAGACGCCATGTCGACCAGATCCTGGCATCACAGGAACGAGTCAACCCCATGCCTCGCATACCTGGTAATGAACCCAACATACAGGTAGCATCTACCCCAGAAACAGTAGTGTCGGAAGCTGATGAACCAACCGACGACAGGGGGCCCGAATCGCCTCCGCACCAAGAGCAAGACACTCAGGAAAGGCGCTATCCAGAAAGGATCAGGAAGCCGCCCCAAAGACTGAATTTATAAATGGACTATTTTCAGTTAATGTTGCATGTTAAAAGTGTTAATTGTTAAATGAATGTTATGGTACTGTTAATCTAAAAGGGGAAGAATTGTAGTGTATGTAGCTTTAAGGGGAGAATGACTTTTACAGCTCCTGTATAATGTAGTACCGGCAGTGACCACACCTGTATATAAACCCTGAGTAGGGCGCTGTACTGTTAGTTTTAGAGCAACCCTCATCCAGTAAACACCTGTTGTTTGTTATCTGCAGCCTCTGACGATTAATTGAAGGACACACAACCTAAAGATATCCAGATGTAACAAGGTCGAAGATCAGCCAAGATATTATTGAATGGTGAAGCAGGCTCGAGGGGCCGAATGGCCTGCTCCTGCTTCAATTCCTTATGTTATTAATGCTTCTTAACTGGAGAGGAAATATCTGTTGTATAATAGTAACAGCCTATACTGAAGGTGTTGCCTGATGCTGGGGTTTGGCCCCAGTCACTGTTTGCCCTGCAGTACCTTGCCAAGTGGTAATTCTGAGCTGTGAGCCTGTACTGAAGGTGCTGTGTGATGATGGGGTTCAGCCCCAGTCACTGATTGCCCACCAGTACTTTGCCAAGTGGTAGTTTTGAGCTGTGAGCCTATACTGAAGGTGCTGCCTGATGGTGGGGTTCGGCCCCAGTCATTGTTTGCCCTGCAGTACCTAGCCAAGTGGTAATTTTGAGCTGTGAGCCGATACTGAAGGTGCTGCCTGATGGTGGGGTTCAGCCTCAGTCACTGTTTGCCCTCCAGGACGTTGCCAAGTGGTAATTTTGAGCTGTGAGTTATACTGAAGGTGGTGCATCATTCTGGGTCTCGTATCCAGTCATGTTTTGCCCTCCACTACCAATGCCAAGTGGTATTTATCAGCTGTGAGCCTATACTGAAGGTGTTGCGTGATGCGGGAGTTCGATGCCAATCACTATTTGCCCTGCAGTACCTTGTCATTGAGATTGCTTCGATTGGGCTTATACTCACTGGAATTTAGAAGATTGAGAGGGGATCTCATCGAAACCTGTAAAATTCTGTCAGGCCTGGACAGACTAGATGCAGGAAGGATGTTTCTGATGGCCGGGGAGTCCAGAACCAGGGGTCATAGTCTAAGGATAAGGGGTAAGCCATTTAGGACTGAAATGAGGAGGAATTTCTTCACCCAGAGAGTGGTGAACCTGTGGAATTCTCTGCCACAGAGGGCGGTGGAGGCCAGTTCATTAAGTGTATTTAAGAAAGAGTTGGATATATTTCTTAAGGCTAAAGGGATCAAGGGATATGGGGAGAAAACAGGGACAGGGCACTGAATTTGGATGATCAGCCATGATCTCATTGAATGGCGGAGCAGGCTCGAAGGGCCTAATGGCCTACTCCTGCTCCTATCTTCTATGTTCCTATGGTAATTCTGAGCTGTGAGCCTATAATGAAGTTACTGTGTGAAGCTGGGGCTCGGCCCCACTCACTGTTTGCCCTCCAATATCTTTCCATGTGGTAATTCTGATCTGTGAGATATTTGATGCGTTGGTTTTAATTTTCCCAAATTCCCAACATTCGGGGAAGGTTGCATTTTATTGGAAAATAACGAAATCACCGAATTTATTCAAAAAGGGAGGGAGACAGATGCAGGAAACTACACGCCAGTTAGCTTAACGTCTGTCATAGGGAAGATGTTAGAAGCTATTATTAAAGACGTTATAGCAGGGCACTTAGAAAAGTTCAAGGTAATCAGGCAGAGTCAACATGGTTTTGTGAAAAGGAAATCATGTTTAACCAATTTATTGGATTCTTTGAGGAAGTAACATGTGCTGTGGATAAATGGGAACTGGTGGATGTACCGTACTTGTGTAGGATTCGCAAATTGTACTTTATATAATAAAGGGTCGAATGGCAGAAGAGGCCATGATTTTAAAGACTATTTTAAAAGAAGCCCAGAAAAAGGGGCATTCAAAATGGCCGCCAGACCCCGTGATCAGCTTATTGGGACACTTTAATATGGTTCCTGCAAATCCTCAGACAGCTTTGTGGATTCAGCCCAAAGTAAGTTCTGGAAGCCGTTTCTGAGAGAACGAAACCAGACACCCACATATACATATAGATTGGATACAGATCCAGTCGAGATCGGCCTGTTTATAAAGGCCATCTAAATGTTTACCCAGACAAAAGGGAACAGTTTCATATTCATGAGAAGAGCATCAAGGGCCCGTTAGGGACATCACCAGAACATTAAAAACAATGAAGGTCATTCCAGACCAGAGATGGGCTGTTACCTGCCATCCAAGAACACTTTAAAATATAATAAGCACCCCGTTGTGCAGCAAGCCCGCCAAAAGTTAAACAAAGACTAACCTGATTTGGCGCGAGATAAGGGCTTCTGGAAAAGAAGTATAATTGTGAGAACACATGGGTAGGAGACAAGGAGACACAGACGACACGCTCTTCAGCTTTCCAGCTTGCAGGCATGTCCAGCTTTTGAGCTGGGTAAAGAGGAGTCGCTTCGGGAGAAGATCAGCGGGACTCCTCTCCATCGACGGAGAGGAAGGAGAAGAAGACCAAACCGCCATCAAGAAGACCGCTCGAGCCGGCGTCCCGCCCCGGGGTAAAACATCGGGAGATCATCGACCAACCCCAGGCTGTTGACGAAACGAGAGGCCATCGACCCGCTCCGGCTCGGGAGAAGAGATAAAATAAAATTGCAGAAACGATGGGGGCCAGCCCAAGGCTCCTCTGACCGGAGTCGAGCCGATGATCCCCGACACTGCCGACATCCAGGCCAGCCGGTGACCAGCCGCCCCCGACCCCCACCTCAGGAAAGAGGTGTGGCGCAGCTCGCTGGGGCTCCACGATCCACGTGGAGACGGGATGCCGGAAAGGACCAAAGGCAGACTGGTTCAAAAACTTTCAGTTCCCAGTTGGACTGGTGAGCATGTTTCTGGCCCTCCATAATCAGATCTAGATAGGTTAAAGGGGGTGGACATTTAAGGGTATAATTAACATGATTTGTTATCCCTCGATGTTCCATGTGTTTCCCTAGTTCATGATGATTTTTGTAGAGTATAATATGCCTGTATTTGCCTCAGTTAGTATTGTGTCGTTATGATTTGTTTGTGTTTTTCCCTCCCATGTACTCTCTTATTTGCTTGCATTTGATTTCTGTTTCCATATGCAATAAAATTTCATTTCGTTTCATCAAACTTGGTCTATAAGAGTTTTCTCTACATTGTAGTTCCTGCCCCAATGTCCAGAGTATAGAATCTAAGGGGTGAGTGGGTCGAACCACTCAAGGTTTTACTGTGCAAGAGAGAGAGGCCTCTAGAGAGAGGAACCTCTGCGATCTAAAACCCCTTACACTTAGATTTTCAGAAGGCATTTGAATAGAATGCCACATCAAAGGTTATTGTGGAAAATAAATGCTCATTGTGTAGGGGGTAAAATATTGGCATGGATAGAAGATTGTCTAGCTAACAGGGAACAGAGAGTAGGCATAAACGAGTCATTTTCTATTTGGCAAGATGTAACGAGCGGTGTGCCACAGGGATCAGTGCAGGTTTGTCTGCCCCTGTCTCTCTCCCCAATCTGCCACCCTCGGTCAATGTCCCCCCATCTGTCTCTCTCTGTCTCCCCTGTATATCTCCCCTGGAAGTCTCCCCGCCATCTCTCTGGCTTGGTCTGTCTGGCCCAGTCTGTCTCCCCTGGTCTGTCTCCCCCGGTCTGTCTACACCCATCTTTTGCTCTATGTCTTTCCCATCTGCCTCCCACGGTCTGTCTCCGCTGATGTGTCTCCCCTGGTGTCTCTCCCCCCGGTCTGTCTCCCTCAGTCTGTCTCCCCCAGTCTTCCCCCCGGTCTGTCTCCCCCGGTCTTTCTTCCTTGGCCTATCTCCCTTGCATCTATTGTATTGATTTCTTTGTGGGTTCAATGACGAGACATTTATGAAAGAGAATGGCCTAGAAATTGGGTTTTGGCTTAGCCAGGGCTTTAGCGCCGGAAGTTAGTGCGGGCGCTAAGTCCCCTGCGCGCGCCAAAAATTCAGTGGCGCCACGCCCAAACGGCTGCCGGCGCTACTGAAGGGTCTTTGCGGCGGTACATCGGCGCTAACTGCCGTTTCGCGCCGCAATTCCGGCGCTGCGGCACCCGATGCGGTGCGGCAGGCTGGGGACGTGCAGGCCTCCTCCTCCCGTTAAGGAGGAGCTGCCTGCACCTGGCCGCGGCCTGTGCAAATCAGCTTAAAAATGAGCCCGGCACCTCGGACAAGTGCCGGGCTTGCATCTGTTCCGGGGGGGGGGGGGGGAGAAGTCCGGGGAGGGAGCTGCGGGCAGGCGGCCGGCGGGAAAGTGGCCGGCCGCCGCGGGGCCTTTAATGCGCCGGCGCAAACTGGAGTAAGGCACCTCTGCCAGAACGTTGCTTGCGGCTGCCACGGGCGAGGCGGCCGCAACTCAATTTCGGAGTTCGGGCGGGTTACCACGGCAACCGGGACGCTGCGCACACCGATGACGTCATCGGTGCCGGCGCAGTGCTACCGGTGCAACGCCGATTTAGGGCCCCAGGGAATTTTTAAACTGGCCATAACTCTGGCGCTAGTCCCTCTAGCGCCTCAAAAGCGGCACTAAGGCTAGTGAATTTCTAGGCCAATGTCTTTTAATCTAAAGTCTGTTCAACTCTTTTTAACAGCATTACAGGAGACACCATGCTAGTGATCCATCTAAAAGTGAAACTAAAACTAAACTGCTTGTCCCTGTCACATGCCCTCTGCTGGTCAGGCATAAGTAATCAATACATGCAAATATGCTGGTAAGGCATCATAATCAAACAGGCAAATACCATCACTCTTTGCTGATATCATTACATCTCCCTTTCTTAAAACAAAAGTATTTTACTTTTAACTAACAACATGTTTTCTTTGTATTAATCTGCATTTTAACTGTAACACTTAATGAACTTACATTATCATTATCGTGATCAAGGTTTTTTAACCTTGTTTTGTGTGTTCACATGAAATATGTAAATACATTAGAACTTGAAGAAAGAATAAGATAACATTACTTCCTTCTATAACAATAGTCCTTAAATTTGCTCAATGAGTCTCTCAGGAGGCTTCACATGTCTTGAGGATTTTCTGATTGATTGTCCTTGAATCTGAGTTGTTGCCTCAGATGATTGTTTCTCAGCTGTGTGATCAGGTTGTTCAACAGTATCAGTCTTTTGTCCTGCTGTGTGATCAGGTTGTTCAACAGTATCAGTCTTTTGACCTGCTGTGGTTGGTCCCATGAGAAGATCTCGACGATTTCTTCTCAGAACAGCACCCTCATCTGTCTGAATGGTGTATGATCTTGGTTGAACTTCACTCAGGACAGTTCCCTTCTGAGTCCATATGTTTGTTTTGTCTTTGAACCTTACTTGGTCACCAGTGTGGAGTTCAGGTAGGTTTTGTGTTCCTCTGTCATAGTAGTACTTTTGCTTTTCTTTCTGTTGTTCTTTGAACTTCCTCACTTTCTCCCCCTCTTTTGTTTTCAGGAGGTTCTCCGGGATGGGTAGGTTTGACCTTAGCAGACGTCCCATAAGGAGTTGGGCTGGTGACATACCACACTCGAGCGGCGTTGTGCGGTATACAAGCATGCTCTGGTAGAAGTCAGTTCCACTGTCTTTTGCCTTGTACATCAGTCTTTTCACTGTCTGGACCGATTTTTCCACTAGTCCATTGGACTGTGGAAAGTGAGGACTTGACGTTGTGTGGACAAAGTCCCACTCTTTGGCAAAGTGTCGGAAACTTGCATTGTAAAACTGGGGTCCGTTGTCTGTGATGACCTCGCTTGCCACGCCATGTCTGGAGAATATGGCTTTCATACATGTTATCACTGCATCTGCAGTGGTGGTGTACAGTCTACAAAACTCTGGATACAGGGAGTAATAGTCTGTGACTACCAGATAGTCCTTCCCTTGACATACGAATAGGTCAGTGCCTACCTTCTGGTAATGTCTGTCTGGCGCTGGGTGTGGCTTTAGTGGTTCTACCGGATTGCTTGCTCGATATTTCAGGCATATTGTGCAGTTTGACACCTCATTTGCCACATCTTGGTTGATTCGTGGCCAGTACATCACCTCTCGTGCTCTTTTCTTACACTTTTCGATTCCCAGATGTCCTCCATGGATCCTTTTTAGCATCTCTTTTCTCAGACTCTTTGGGATAACTATTTTACTTCCTTTGTAGATGATGTCTTCGACCACCGATAGTTCCGCCCTGCAGTTCCAGTACTCTGCCATGTCAGGTGAGCAGTCTTGCTTCATGTTGGGCCATCCATCCAAGATTCTTTTCCTCAGTCGTTTCATTGTTTCATCTTTGTTTGTCTCAGTCTTTATGAGCTCCATTTTTGCATCTGCTATGGGCAGTGCACTTGTGATCATGTCCACGTAGGCGTTCACTTTTTCATCCATTTTGGTGTTTGCGGGCTCTCTTGGGTCAACAGCTCTGGACAACGTGTCTGCTGTATACATCAGCTTACCCGGTGTGTACGCAACATTCAGTGTATAGCGTTGCAGCCTGATCATCATTCTTTGTATTCTAAGCGGACAGCTATTTAGTGGCTTTTGGAACAATGCAATCAAGGGCTTATGGTCAGTCTCTACACTGATTGCTTGTCCTGACACAAACTGGTGAAATCTTTCACAGGCGTATGTGATGCTGAGCAGCTCCTTTTCTATTTGAGCATATCGTGCCTCCGCGTCTGTCATTGAGCGCGATGCATATGCAATAGGTTGCCAGTAGTCATATTTTTGCAGAAGAACGGCACCGAGCCCACTCTGTGATGCATCTGATGATATCTTGATGGGTCTCGCTGGGTCATAAAACCTCAGAACTGGTTCCTCTGTGAGCAGTTTCTTTAGATCGCTCCATGACTTCTCATGCTCATGATTCCATTCCCATTCTATGTTCTTTTCAGTTAGTCTTCTCAGTGGCGCCATCTTTTCTGAGAGGTTGGATATGAATTTACCCATGTAGTTGATCATTCCATTAAACCTCTGCACGTCCTTTTTGCATTGTGGCTTTGGCATATTCTCAAAGGCGGACACCTTTCTGGGATCTGGTCTGATGCCCTCACTGCTAAGGATATCTCCCACGAATGTCAGTTCTGTCACCCCGAGCTGGCATTTCTCTCTATTCAGCTTCAGGTTTGTTTTCCTTGTTGCTTCCAGCACTTTTTTCAGTCTCTCGTCATGCTCAGTTCTCGTGGTTCCCCATACTATGATGTCATCCATTGATGTATCAACTCCCTCCAGGTGCTCATAGATCATATGGATAGTTTTGTGATACACTTCAGGAGCTGAGGCAATGCCAAATGGTAACCTTAGGAATCTGTATCTGCCAAATGGACTGTTGAACGTGCAGTCTTGAACTTGCCTCGTCCAATTTCATCTGCCAAAATCCTGATGATGCATCTAACTTGCTGAGATACTTTGCATTTGCAAACTGTGCCATGATTTCCTCACGTGTAGGAAGCTTGAAGTGCTCTCTCTTTATTGCTCTGTTTAGATCTCTTGGATCCAGGCAAATTCTGAGCTTTCCTTTCTTTTTGTCCACTACGACGAGGGAGCTCACCCACTCAGTTGGCTGATCCCACTTCTGACACCATGTATTGATTTCTTTGTGGGTTCAATGATGAGACATTTATGAAGAGAATGTCTTTTTATCTAAAGTATGTTCAACTCTTTTTAACAGCATTACAGGAGACACCATGCTAGTGATCCATCTAAAAGCGAAACGAAAACTAAACTGCTTGTCTCTGTCACATGCCCTCTGCTGGTCAGGCATAAGTAATCAATACATGCAAATATGCTGGTAAGGCATCATAATCAAACAGGCAAATACCATCACTATTTGTTGACATCATTACATCTATCACTCTCTGCCTCTCGCATCTGTCTCCCATGGTCTGCCTCCCTAATCAATCGCTCGGTCATCTCCCCTGTCTATCTGGCTCTCCCTATGTCCCACTGGTCTGTCTCCCCTGGTCTGTCTCCCCCAGTCTGTCTCCCCCAGTCTTTCCCCCATCTGTCTCCCCGTCTGCCTCCCTCTGTCTATCTACCCGCACCTGTCTCTCTCTCTGTCTATCCCATCTGTCTCCCGCAATCTGTCTCCCCTGATTTTCCTCCCCCTGTCTGCCTCCCACGGTCTGTCTACTCATAGTCTGTTGCCCTCAGCCTGTCTCCCCCCGTCTGTCTTCCTTGTCTATCTGTCTGTCCCTCTCTCTGTCCCACTGGTCTGCCTCCTCAGTCTGTCTCCCCTGTCAGTCTGTTTTTCTCTCTCTTTCTGTCCTCCCAGTCTATCCCCCAGTCTGTATCCCCCGGTCTGTCTTCCTTGTCTATCTGTCTGTCCCTCTCTCTGTCCCACTGGTCTGTCTCCTCAGTCTGTCTCCCCTGTCAGTCTGTTTTTCTCTCTCTTTCTGTCCTCCCAGTCTATCCCCCCTGGTCTGTCTCCTTCATTCTGTCTCCCCCAGTCTGCATCCCCCAGTCTGTATCCCCCGGTCTGTCTTCCTTGTCTATCTGTCTGTCCCTCTCTCTGTCCCACTGGTCTGTCTCCTCAGTCTGTCTCCCCTGTCAGTCTGTTTTTCTCTCTCTTTCTGTCTCCCCCAGTCTGCATCCCCCAGTCTGTATCCCCCTGTCTGTCTTCCTTGTCTATCTGTCTGTCCCTCTCTCTGTCCCACTGGTCTGTCTCCTCAGTCTGGCTCCCCTGTCAGTTTGTTTTTCTCTCTCTTTCTGTCTCCCCCGGTCTATCCCCCCTGGTCTGTCTCCTTCATTCTGTCTCCCCCAGTCTGCATCCCGCAGTCTCTATCCCCCGGTCTGTCTACCATGGTCTGTCTATGCTGGTCTGTCTCCCCCGGCATGTATACCCAGTCAGTCTACCGAGGTCTGTCACTATGGTCTGCCTCCCACATCTATCTCTCTCTGTATCCCCCTGGTCTGTCGCCCCTGGTCTGTCTCCCCCGTCTGTCTCACCTGTCTGTCTGTTTGTCTCACTCTCTCTGTCCTCCATGTAGGGTTCTCAAAATTCCCACATTCCCCGAAGTTAATAATAAAGGGACCCTGAAGGACAAGTTATTAATAAGGGTACCCTAAAGGAAATGGCTTCTGGACCTTGTGGCAGAAACCTGCAAGATTGAAAGCAGGACCCTGCAAAACAGCAGGTCAAATTCAAAGAGGCTTTGAAAAACCTGACATGCCTGTGGGAGACTTGTTATTTCTGAAGCCAGATAACTAGATAATACAGAATACGCATTCTTCATTTTGAAACAAATCAACTCAGGAAAGACTTAATCTTGAACCCATCAAGCCTTTGCATAAATAATCGCTTACAGTTTAAACTGGCTACCAAGCCAGGAAGATACTGATTCACATTATGCATAACAAACACCGAGACTTTAAAAACCATTTAGCAACGGGGCAACCACCCAAAAAGCAGTTAAGGTGAATGACTATAATCACCCTAGATGAGCCAGCCAAAATTAGACAAAGAACTAACCCTGATTTGGCACGCAGATAACAAACACAGAAATAGTATAATTGTAGGCCCACCGGTAACCAAATAAAAGGCAAGCATGTGGAGAGACAACTGCTACGGAGATGAGCAAGCAGAGAAGGGCAGTGTGGTGAAGCATTGGGGATAAGCAGGCACACGCTCAGGTCCGGGGTTACTCGAAATGCAAAGAAGCAGCACGGTACATTGCGGCGAGGAGGCATGGTGGGGCAGGCTCGACCGAAGATGACTAGGCTGCAACCACAGCCTTACACAAAGAATGACCACAAGCACCGCGGTAACAAAGCGCCAGGTAAACCATATCTTCAGATCATTACCACTACACAGGTAACAATCTAGGCCACCGCGACCAAGCCGACATTGAAGACCGCCAACCGAACCCCAACCGCAACAAAACCTCGACGACCAGACCAGCACCAGAAGAACAAAACCCAAAGTTTTCCACTCTACATGATCAAGTACCCAACAAAGACTTTACTCCCTATCTCTAACGGAGAAAAGAAGGTATTTACTCAGACAAATCCACCACTGCGCCCTGGGACCACGAGGCAATGGCAGGCCCCAAAGGACACAAAGAGCGAACCCCAAAACCACAACTGGCTTAATCGACAGGATTCGACCTGTCAAGAAACCCCTATTGGTGAGCATAAGCCCTGGCCCCTTATAGCACAATTTAGTTAGGTATTGCGGGTGGGGTAAGGGTAGGGGGATTATTAATGTGACTTTTCCCTCGTTGTGCCGTGCGTTCCCCATCCTTAATTAAGTGCACTTGTTTATGCCTGTAACTATTCCAGTAATTTTCAGTGTTGTAAATTTATTGTGCCTTTACAGTTTTCTTGCACCAAACCAGTTGTCTACTCGAATTTGTATCGTAGTCTGTACCTAATTCCGGAGTCGAGAACCACAGGGGTGTGGGAGCGATTCGAATCACTCAAAAACAGTCAGGGGCAAGCTGACTGCGGACACTGAAACCCTTACACGCGGGTCTGTCTCCCCTGGTCTTTCTCCCCCAGTCTGACTACACCAGTCTGTATCCCCTGGTCTGTCTACCATGCTCTGTCTACCCCGGTCTGTCTACACTGGGCTGTCTTCTGCCTCTGTCGCTCTCTGTATCTGACTGTCTCCCCCGGACAGTCTCCCCCAGTCTGTCTCCCCAGTCTGTCTCCCGTGTCTATCTATCTCTCTCTCTGTCCCCCTGGTCTGTCTCCAGCTCTCTGTCTCCCCATCTGGATCACCCACTTTGTCTCCCCGGGTTGTCTCCCCAACTTTGTCTCCCCGGTCAATCTCCCCATCTCTGTCTGCCAGTGTCTGCTTGCTCCAATGGTAACCGGGCCTCTCGCTGCATTCCACCACTCCGCAACCTAGCATCTGGGAAAGGGGAAACCTCAATGGCAGCAACTTGCCTGAGGGGAAAGGCTCCAAGAGAGAGAGAGAGAGAGATGCCATCTGTGTGTATGGCGCTGGAGCTGCCATCTTTCTGCGGGGTGTTGGAGCAGCAATTGTTGTGCAGCATGCAGAAACCGCCATCTGTGTGCAGTAAGCCAGGGCCGCAATCTCTGTGCAGGGAACCTGAGCTGCCATCATTGTGTGAGTCGTCAGACCTGCCAACTTTGTGTGTCGTAACAGAGCCACCATCTTTGTGCGGAGTGCCATATCTGCCAACTTTGTGCGGTGCACCAGAGCCGCCACTTTTGTGCGGGGCACCAGAGCCAGCAATGTTGTACGGAGCCCCAGAGCCATCATCTTTGAGTGGGCCACCAGAGCTGCCATCTTTGTGCGGAGTAACAGATTCACCATCTTTGTGCGGGGCACCAGAGTCGCCATTTATGTGAGGGGCAGCAGAGCCACCATCATTTTGTGGGGTGCCAGGGCAGCCATCATTATGCGGGTTGCCAGAGCCGCCATCATTGTGTGGGGTGCCAGATCCGCCATCATTATGTGGGTTGCCAGAGCCGCCATCATTATGTGGCAGCCAGAGCCGCTGTCTTTGTACAGGGCGCCAGAGCCGCCATATTTGTGCGGGAAACCAGAGCAGCCTTTTTTGATCAGGGCATCAGAGCTGCCATTATGCGGGGCGCCAGAGCTGCCATTATTGTGCGGGGCGCTAGTGCTGCCATCTTTGTGCGGGGCGCCAGAGCCACCATCTTTGTCTGGGGCACCAGAGCCACCATCATTATGGGGCTGCCAGAGCTGCTGCCTTTATACGGGGCGCCAGAGCCGCCATTTTTGTGCGGGGCATGAGAGCCGCCATTTTTAAGCAGTGTGCCAGAGCCGCCATTTTTGTGCTGGGCGCCAGAGCCGCCATCTTTGTGCAGGGCGCCTGAGCTGCCATCTTTGTGCGGCGCACAGGCGCCACCATCTTTGTGCTGGGTGGGTGTTTGGGGTGTGTCCCGCTGACTTGCTCATTGATTGGCGCCGCCATCTTTGTCTAGGGCACCGTGTCCGCCATCTTATTGGGGGCGGGAGTTGCGCTGCTTCAGGCGGCGTGTTAGGGGCAGCCATCTGTGTATCGGGCACTGATTCGTTTCTAGATGGGCCTGACAGATGGCCGCGCTCCTCCCCGTGAGCCCAGTGTAGACAGTGTGTGACTGAGCATGTTAATGCCACAGAACAGCGGCCCCGCCAGCGGGAGAATGGTTCACTCAAATGATCAGTCCCAGGGAGCTCTCCACTTCTTCTCATCCTTTAATGAGTTTTACAATCAGAGTCAAGGGATATTTCCCCACCTTCTTCAACTGCTCTCTGAACTTAGTCTGGGTCACGGCATAAATCCCACTGTTTGTGCAGCAACTCAGCATCTGCAGCATCAATCCTATTTCCATAACATAAGGATGTAGAGATATAGACGTATACACCAAAAACTCCATTCGGTTCCATATATAAAACACCATAAACACTGCCCATAACAGGATGAAATTACCCGAGATAACAAGCAGTAAAATGATGGATTTCCTGCGGCTCTCCATCTGTGTGTCTCTGGGACTCCCCCCACTGCTGGGACCCCGGAGTCTCCTGTGGGCTCTGCTGGACACTATAATGTGTCTGACGGTGACAGCATTGAGCAGCAGAATCGCATCAAATGGGAGACACGGGGTGAGAACATAATGAAAGAGCTCGATTGCTGGCCAGACATTCATCATCAGAAGATCAGAAAACAAAACCAGGGACGGTTCACAAGGCTATACCATTCTGACAACATAAAATACCAGAAAATGTTCTTTAAACTGCTGAGCACAGTCACTGTTCCCAGAACCACAGCCGCCGTTTTCTCGGTGCAATATTTAGTTTTCAGTTCCTGGCAACAAATGGCCACAAATCGATCAAAGGTGAAAGCGACGGTGAACCAGACGGAACAGTCTGTGGCTGCATAAAGCAACATGGCATGGATATTACACATGGGGAGGGAAAACAGGAAAATAAACTGTCTCCCGTAAACAATCGGAATCTGCCTCAATATCAGGTTGAGGATAACGACCAGTAGATCCGCCGCTGCCATGGCCACCAGGTAGCGAGTGACACATTTGGAGAGACCGCACTTTCCCCGAGGCAGGATCACAATCGTCACTGAGTCCACTGTGAGGAAGTTAAATAAACAGAGAAATTATACGTCAGGCTAGGAGCAAGTGCAGCATTTTGATGGAATTCGGGCAGAAATCTACAATTCATTATCTACATTCAATGATATAATCGAATTCTATTACCTGTGGAGCTGAACACGGGGAATATTGTAAGAATAATCGGGAATACATTGTGGAATCCAGAAGTGAATCAGGGATAAATATAACAGGAAGTTAACAGGTGTTTGATAATTGCGAGATTAAATGGTAGATCTTCCTTTAGCCCAGCAGACAAAAGCACCGCCCGAGGTACCAGGGACACAACGAACCAGAACCTCTCAGGAAGCCTTCGTGTCCCGGGATCAGTCAGCATTCGAAGTGGTGCAATTCGCTTCAGCGTCCCTGTGTTAGGGAGGGTGAAATCCCGCTTGGATTCCTGCTCCTGGTTAGAATATCCATTATATTTAGGACTGAAAATGAATGCAACGACAAAATACAGAAACTGCAATCTTGGCGTGCAATAATTACAGAAAATTTTATTTAAAATGTACAGATGTAATTTGGAAATGCTATGATAATAAATGGAAGAGCACTGCAGTTATAAAGATGACTGGGCTGTAAGAAATGTTTTGAAGATTGAGCTTTCTACATTTTTGTTGAAATACACAAATTTTAGTTCATTTAAAGGAAGATTTTCCAAATAACATTGTAAAGAATGGACGCTGAATTAAAATAAATAGTTATTCACCAGGTAAATTTCCACTAAATGCATTTATTAGCATCATAATCACGGGACCTAGCCCACAGGCAAAGTGCCGCCGATTGTTTTTGTAAAGCATCTGAACACAATTGGAATAGATTTATCCTTGTACTTTTTCACCTGTTGCTTTCCAAATTGTGCAGAGAATATTAGTCGAGAAAATATGAAAAGATTTTCTTATCCTCCGCACTTCAGTTACAATCAACTGGGATAGTTTATCCTGCAATACAGCAGGAGGCAATAGAGAATCACTCTGGGTCTCACTGAGAGATCCAGTGAACTGTGACAGACGGGCATGGGATCCAATTGTAAATTCAAAACATAGTTTGGAAATAAACGCATTGAAATATGGCTGACTGAACATTTTTTGAGAATGTAAATTATCCTTGTATTCCTATTCTAACCATCAGAAGCAGTGCCACTAATGCAGAACTGGAGATGATGGGAAAGGAGGCACTGACTGGAACTGAAAGATTAGCGGATATTTCAGACATTATTCGATGTGTTTGTGATCTTCCAGGATTTGTTCCTGTGATTCTGTGTCAGTAACCATACCGAACATTAGGTGAAAACAACATCAAATGACTGTGGATGCTGGAAATCTGAAATAAGAACAGAAAATGTGTTTAATACTCAGCAGGTCAGGCAGCATCTGTGGAGAGAGAAACAGAGATAACGTTTCAGGTCGATATCCTTTCGCCATTCAGTAAAAAGTCTCCTCAACCATGACAACATTCTTCTGATCTGTTGCAAATATTCAGTGTAGATAGTGGAACGAAATTCGTTAAGTAAAGAGTCTCGTCCAATATCATTTCTTGAGTTGATTATAGAACAATTGAAAGTTGGTAACACCGTATCACCTGCAGAATCAATAGTCGACAGCAGTGTGGATGGGGTGGTGAATGACAAGGAGAGAAATACAGTTAAACATTATTTATAGAATTAATAGCTGAATACAGAGACTTACCAGGGACAACAACAGCAGTGAGGATGTTTCAGTTTTTTAAACAACAACTCATGCCTTAACAAAGATGCAACAACTTGAAACACAGAATACCATTAATAACTGAGTATGCCCCGGTAAATAGCAATAATAATATTACAGAGTCACATGGTTTATAGAATTAATAACTGGGCATAGATATTTACTAGGAAATCTAACAGCAGCGAGACGGTGATAGTAAATATTTTGTATATCCAGTCCTCCCCTTTCAGCATTCCAAAGGGACCACTCGCTCCGCAACACCCTGGTCCGCTCCTCAATCACCCCCAACAGCACCACCCCTCCCCATGGCACCTTCCCGTGCAAGTGCAGGAGATGCAACACCTGCCCTTTTCCCTCCTCCCTTCCCACTGTCCAGGGCTCCAAACACTCCTCCCAGTTGAAAGAGAGAATACCTTCTACTTCTTGCAATTTTGTATCCTGCATTCGCTGCTCACGATGCGGTCTGCTCTACATTGGGGAGACGCTACGCCGAGTGGGTGACCGTTTTGCGGAACACACCATTCAGTGCGATAGGGTGACCCCGACCTTCCAGCCGCCTTTCACTTTAATTCTCCACTCCACTCCCACACTGACCTCGCTGAACTCGGCATTTTACACTGTTCCAATGAAGCTCAACGTTAGTTAGAGTTAGAGCACCTCTTCATTCCATTAGGCACTTTACAGCCTTCTGGACTCAGCATTGATTTCAACAATTTCAGACGATAACCTCTGCCACTATTTTTTCAGTCGGCAGATGTTGATGATTCACCCATCCCCATTTGCAACACTTAACCTCTCCTGCCTTCCACCCAATCACAGGCCATCCCTTTTGTTCCTTTGACCCCGCCCCCCTTTCCATGCCCCTGCTTAAAATCTGCTGCATTCGTAACCATTTTCAGTTCTGACGAAGGGTCACAGACCTGAAACTTTAACTCTGTATCTATCTCCACGGATGCTGCCTGAACTGCTGAGTGTTTCCAGCATGTTCTCTTGTTATTCTAAAGTGTTCTTCTTCACTGCCACTGCTGAAGGAAACTTTCCACAGAGAGATTCGGACCCAGGACATCCCTTCTGTGAGTGGCTGGTGGTCTTTTGCTGGATGCAGCGCGCTGACTGTGTGAGGTCACACTGTGAAGGGAGCTCCTTATTTAGAGCTGAGGGAAATCCCCGCGTGACATCATTAGGCCTCACTGTAAAAGTCATGAAACAAACTGACTCATTGATCCATCGTTACCACAGCACTTCACTGCAACACAATCTAGCTCACATTATTGTACATAGTTTTAATTGAAAGTGAGCATATGTACAAAATTTCACCCACCCATAAAATACCGAGGACAGAACAGAGAAAACAGAGTTTCTCTCCTGTACTGAACTCAAACTGAGGAAAAAGACGAGAAAGTGACTGAAAAAGGAAGGAATAAGAGTTGAAAAACAATGATTGCCCCAATCTTGCTCTCTGATTTATTCAATCCCAGACCATTGGGTAAAAACATTCACGATTAATACATGTTCCCAACCGGCAGGATCTTAGAGATGATCCCAGTGATGGAAGGATGGGACTGCCTACATGGCGCTGCTCCCGTCTCAATCCAGGAATTTAATTCGCATGGCCCCGTAGATTACACTGTTCCAACCTCAATCCAGGAAATTAATTCTGGGGCCCGCCTTGAGTACGCTGCTCCTGCCTCAGTTAGGAATGCCATTCCCTGGGTCGCCTAGATTGCACTGCTCCTGCCTCACTCCAGGAATGTAATTCCCAGGGCCACCAATATTACACTGCTGCCGCCACAGTCCAGGAAATATAATTCTCAGGGCCATCTAGATTACAATGCTCTCACCTCGTACCAGGAATTTCATTCCCAGAGCCGCCTAGATTCCACAGTTCCTGCCTCAGCCCAGGAATTTCATCCCCAGGGCCGCTGAGATAACACTGCTCCCGCCGCAGTCCGGGAATTTAATTCACTGGGCCAACTAGATTGCACTGCTCCAGCCGAAATCCAGGAATTTCATTTCCAGGGTCATCTAGATTATACCGCTCCCGCCTCATTGCAGGAATGTCATTCCAGTGCCGCCTGGATTAAACTGTGCCTGCATCAGTCCAGGTATTTCATTCCTAGGGCCACCAAGATTACACTGTTATTCCCTCAGTCCAGCAATTTAATTCCCAGGGCCACCAAGATTACACTGCTGCCGCTTTACTCCAGAAATTTAATTCACATGGCTGCCTAGTTTACACTGTTACTGCCGCAGTCCAGGAATTTCATTCCCAGGGCCTCTTAGTTTAAACTGCTACCCCCCACCCCACTCAAGGAAACTACATTCCCTCGTGGCCCAGATTACACTGCTCCCGCCTAACACCAGGAATTTATTTCCCAGGGCCACCCAGATAACACTGCTGCCTCTCAGTCCATGAATTTCATTCCCTGGCCCGCCTGGATTACACTGCTCTCGCAGCAGTCCAGGAAGTGGACACCCAGGGCCTTCTCATAGAGTCATAGGCCTAGAAATTCAGTTTGGGGCGGCCAGCTCGCTCGCGCCCAGAAAGTACCGCTGCGCGCGGAGCCACTTGCGCCCGCCAGAAATTCAGTTTCAGCGCCCCAACTCGAAGGCGGCCACTATTCAAGGGTGTGGCCGCCCCCGCTTGGGGCGCTGAAACTGAATATCGGCGCGCTAGGTGCCGCAGCGCCACCCGCTGCGGAGCGGCAGGCTGCGGTACTGCAGGCCTTCCTCCCTCTCTTAAGGGGGAGGTGCCTGCCACAGCGAGATCGCCGCTCGCTAGTGCCGGCAAATGAGCCCGGCACCACGGAGAAGTGCCGGGCTCCCGGAAAACAGCCGGCAATGCCGCGGGGGGAGGAGTGGAGGAGGCCGGGGAAGGAGGTGCGGGCAGGCGTCCGCCGAAAAAGCGGCCGACCGGACCTCCGCCTTAACTCGCCCCACTAACGCTACAGGACGGCCCCGTTTTCTGATCGCTGTTTGCGGCCGCTGCGGAAGAGGCGGCCGCAACTAAATATGGTGGTCGGGCCGGTAGCGGGGCACTGCGCACACCGATGACGTCATCGGTGGCGGCGCAGCGCTACTGGCTAATGCCGCCATTACCGCAGTGCTGAATATCGGCGAAAGCTCAGCAAGTGGCGCAAAAGCCCTCTTTGGGCGAAAACTGGGCGCAAAGCCTACTGAATTTCTAGCCCATAGAGTCAGAGAGTCATAGATTTGTACAGCACAGAAAGAGGCCCTTCGGCACATTGTGTCCACGCCGGCCATCAAGACCTGTCTATTTTAATCCCATTATCCAGCACTTGGTCCATAGCCTTGTAGGCTATGGCATTTCAAGTGCTCATCTAAATGCTTCTTGAATGTTGTGAGGGTTCCTGCCTCTACCACCCTTTCAAGCAGTGAGTTCCAGATTCCAACCACCCTCTGGGTGAAAAAGTTTTTCCTCAAATCCCCTCTAAACCTCCTGCCCCTTACCTTGAAACTATGCCCCTTGTTATTGACCCCCCTACTAAGGGGAAAAGTTCCTTTCTCTCTACCCTATCTATGCCCCTCATCATTTTGTACACCTCAATCAGGGCCCCACACAGCCTTCTCTGCTATAAGGAAAACAACCCCAGCCTGTCCAGTCTCTCTTCATAGCTGAAGTGCCCCAGCCCAGGTAACACCCTGGTGAATCTCCTCTGCACCCTCTCCAATGCAATCACATCCTTCCTATAGTGTGGCAACCAGAACTGCACACAATATTCCAGCTGTGGCCTATCTAGCGCTTTGTACATCTCCATCATAACCTTCCTGCTCTTATATTCTATGCCTCGGCTAATGAAGGCAAGTATCCCATCTGCATTTTTAACCAACTTATCTACCTGCCCTGCTGCCTTCAGGGATCTATGTACATGCACACCAAGGTCCCTCTGATCCTCTGGCCTTCCAAGGATCCTACCATTCATTGTGTATTCCCTTGCCTTGCGAGTCCTCCCAAAATGCATCACCTCACACTTTTCAGGGTTAAATTCCATTTGCCACTCTTCTGCCCATCTGTATCGTCCAGTAGCCTGAGGCTTCCCTTGTACTGGCCTCGCTAGACATGCTCCTATCTAGTTATCCAGCAAGTTAAACACTTATTCAAATAATTCCTCGTGAAGCCATTTCGCTGTTTGAAGCTTTACTTGAACAAATTTGTGAAACTGTAAACAAAGACAAAGTATGTTTTGTACATAAACTGAGTACTATACATTCGATATTACATAAGATATAAACATATTTACAAAAGTAGAATAGACTAATTGTATAACTAACTAACATTTGGACTAACTTATGTAACTATCAAATATTAACCTTTTATATGTAGCCAAGTGGGAAAATGCAGTGAATATTTAAGTCCACTAGATGGCGCGGTTCATTTTCCCCTTTAGAATTTGAAAAAAGGAGAAAAGGGTTATGGGTAAGGCCATGTGATGCCAAAGGAACCTCCCCTTTCTTCACAGCCTCCATTTTCTAGATCCAGCGTGGGGGGTGTGCTCTGAGGAGAGTTGGGGTGAATATGACTTTTGAAATGAACTTAGTCTGCGTAAAGTACAACTAAAACAGCATTTAGTGCAGCCAGACATAGTTTTAAAGTGATATTGTTTCCCAAATCACTCGATATCACGGGGATGCTTGTAGATTGTCCCACCATGTGCTGGTGTTAACCTTTGTTAAAATTGTTGTTGAGTCCTTGGGGCTACGTTTCGAACGAGTTTAATACTTTCTGTTTGCTTGTAAGAGGTGACAAGTGATAACGGGACATACGAATGTATGGTATGATATGTTTTGTTTTGTATAATGATTGTTAGTTAATTAACTGCCTTCACCTGTGGTTTGCCTCATGTTCTGTTTTGCAGCAAGCCACTGCCGTATTTTGTCGACTGTGTTTTATGTATTTACAATTTCATCCTAAACCTAGACCCAAGTTATTAATACAGAATAAAAAACCCCAAAAACGAAAGTTCGTGTCCTGTGCTGCTCCATTTCGCCAGGCTACACATTTTGGTACCAGGAGTGGGGTCTGTTAGCTTGGAGTTTCTCAGGTTTGGGAAAGTTACATAAAATACGGCAGTGGGGGAAGAGCGGTGTGGTGCCAAGTGGACCTGGAGACGGACGGAGAGTGCTGCCTGGGGTTGCTAAGGAGGACCAGACCAGACAGACGGGATCCAGAGGGCGCCAGGACCAATCTGGGAGAGGACCCATCAAGGCACCGAGGAGGGACACCATTGGAGAAGAATCGTCGCAGCGGCCATCCCATTCAGTGACTGTCAGGGACTTGTGAACTGAGTCAAAATGTTAGACCCTCCTGAGGAGGCGGGTGGAGCTCACAATTCGGATGGTGAGGACAATACCTCGAGTGTGGGTGAGGGCAACCAGATAGATCAACTCAAGGCACAGATTTCAGAGTTGAAAAAAAACCATGACCAAGCAATGGCAATTATTGCCACTCTAGGTAATGGGGCAACCAAGTCATATGTGTATGTACCCAGAGAGCGTCAGATCCAACCATTCAGTGGTGAGGTATCTAAAGATAGTCGTTCAGTTGATGAGTTCATTGAAGAGGTTGAAAGTGTACTACGAGCTAGAGATCAGACTCCTGCAGAGCAGGTAGGTTTCATTCGATCTTTGTTGAGGGGGGCAGCCCTACAGGAAATTAGGTTACGGTTGGGTGGAGAGTCTAAGCAGCCCAGTGACCTGTTCAGTTACCTAAGGGGGGCTTTCACCGAAAAACGCAGTGAGTCCCAGCTGTTAGAAACTTTCTATGGACGCAAGCAAGAAGAGGGTGAAGATTTCCAAGAATACTCACATGCACTCTCTCAGATTATTAGAACTTTGGTAAAGCAATCACCTGATGCTGTGCCGGACACAAAACGGGTTGTCAGAAACAGATTTGTTGATGGTGTTAGAGATCCCTCACTCCGGAGAGAGTTGCGCAAGTTTGTACGAGACAACCCCCAGTCTACCCTGTTCGATGTACGTGAGGAAGCTGTCTTATGGTCCTTAGAAGACCAGCCCTGTAGCACTAAAGTTGCAAAGAGCAAGAATGTAGTGTGTGACAGTACGGGGAGGGATCTTCAGTGTTCTGCCATTGGGGTACCAGGCAGCCAGGTTGTCACTTTACAGGATGTTCTTAAAGTGGTGGTGGAACAGGGTAAAGCTATCGGGGAACTAACAGAGGCAGTACGGGGTCTTGCTCTACAGAAGGAAAACACGGGTAATGACAAGGTTGGGAAACCTAGAGCCAAGCCAAAGTTCACTGATGAAGGTCAGCCTATTTGCTTTAAGTGCAACGGGGCGGGGCACATTGCCAAACAGTGTCCTCAGAAGCACGAGGTAGCAAACACATCCACCAATGCTGGCTGGGGTGCAGGAAAACTAACTCCCTCGATTGCCATGAGCCGGGCAATGCGAGGAAAACCTGCAGGCTCTCAGAACAGTACTGGTATTCGTGACAGATTTCTTGACCGTGCAGTAGGTAAATGTCCAGTAGTAGATCTCAAGATTGGGGGGGTTACTGCTAACTGTTTACTGGATACCGGGAGCCAAGTCAGCACTATTACTGAAGTTTTTTTCAGAGAGCACTTACTTGGGAGGGATGAGGATATGCTGTCTACAACCGGGTGGCTTAAGATCACTGCCGCCAACGGGTTGGACATTCCCTACTTGGGCTACCTTGAGTTAGACGTTGAAACTATGGGCATAACCTTACCCGAATGTGGTTTCCTGGTAGTCAAAGAGCATCAGCAGTCACAGCCTGCAGCACCAGGTCTTATTGGTATGAACATCATCAGCCGATGCAGACAACTAGTTCATGCTGAGTTTGACACTACTCTAGGGGGAAAGTTGGATTCAGATTGGAGGGAAGCATTTCAGCAAGTACAACAGTGTAACATCACTCCAAAGTCATCTTCTGTCCGTGTAGCTGGTAGGGGTGCTGTACATGTGCCTGCGTCTTCCATAGCTACAGTCTATGTAAAGGGACTTAAAACTCAGTCAGGTGGCAGCACTAAAATGCTGTTGGAGCCAGGTAACACACCATTGCCAGGTGGCCTGGTAGTTGTCCCCACTCTAGTTGAATCAAAGGGACATTTATTTCCAGTGCAGGTGGTAAATTTCTCTGAGGAGGATGTGTGGTTAAGCCCCAGGACCAGGCTTGGTATTCCGACTCAGGCAGAGTGTGTAGACAAGGACTCCTGTGAGGTGCGATTTCAACGCATCTCCGCTGACACAGAGGAAGTAACTGTTGGCAGAAAAGAAGGACAGATGACAGACCAAGACATTCAGTTGCTTTTGGACAAACTACACATAGGTGGCACACAGGGCCAACAAGCAGAGTTAGGTGCACTTTTAGCCAGGTATTCGGAAGTATTTGCTTTTAAGGATGAGGACCTAGGCTACACTGATAAAGTTGAGCATGAGATTAACTTGGTAGATGACGCACCAGTTACAGAGCCGTACCGTCGTATCCCACCTACACTGTACAAAGAGGTGAGGGACCACATCACTAAGCTTTTAAGAAAGCGTGTCATCCAGGAGAGCAATAGTTCATACGCTTCACCCATAGTGGTAGTTCGTAAGACTGATGGAGACATACGACTATGTGTTGACTTTAGGAAACTAAACTCAAAAACCAGACGTGACGCATTTCCTTTGCCCCGCATTGACGAGAGTTTTGATGCCCTTCATGGTGCAAAGTTCTTCTCGACCATTGATCTTGCAAGTGGGTACCACCAGGTTGCTGTTCGTGAAAGTGACAGGCCTAAGACTGCTTTTACAACTCCTTTTGGCCTTTTTGAGTACCTCAGAATGCCTTTTGGTGTCTGTAATGGACCTGCAACTTTTCAACGACTTATGCAAGCGACTATGAGCGACTTAGTGTTCCACATCCTATTAGTGTATTTAGATGACATCCTTGTGTTCTCTCAGACCTTCCCGGACCATTTAGAGAGGCTTGAGACAGCTCTAAGACGACTGAAAGAGACAGGTTTGAAAGTAAAGCTTGAAAAGTGTCACTTCCTGCAGCAGGAAGTCAGGTTCCTTGGGCATCAAATTTCAGGGGAGGGTATAGGGACAGATCCAGAGAAAATTGCCGCCGTAAAGAAGTGGCCGGTCCCCAGTACAGTCAAAGATCTGAGGTCATTTCTTGGTTTCTGTAGTTATTACAGGAGGTTCATTGAGGATTTTTCTAAACGAGCTGGCCCTCTCCATGACGTAGTCAATGCATGCCTTAGGGAAGACAGCCCAGCAAAAGTAAAACGGTTGTTTGAAGGTTCATGGACAGCTGCGTGCCAAGCTGCTTTCGAACAGCTGAAAGAAAAGCTGATCAGTGCTCCAGTGTTAGGTTACGCAGATTTCACTCAGCCTTTTATTGTAGAGACGGATGCCAGTAACCTAGGATTAGGTGCCATCCTCCACCAGCAGCAGGGAGATAGGAAGAGAGTGATAGCATATGCCAGTAGGAGGCTCCGTAATGTTGAAAGAAATGACAGAAACTACAGCAGTATGAAACTAGAGCTCCTCGCCCTCAAATGGGCTGTTTCAGAGAAATTTCGAGGTTACCTTCTAGGTTCCAAGTTCACTGCCATAACAGATAACAACCCCCTGTGTCACCTTTCTACAGCTAAGTTAGGTGCTGTTGAGCAAAGATGGGTGGCTCAGTTAGCTGTTTTTGACTTTGACGTCAAGTACCGCCCAGGCCGCTGTAATGCAGCAGCAGATGCCCTCTCTAGGCAGCCGTTAGCAGGGGAGCCCGAGTCAGACAGTGGGGATGCAGACTATGATGGTTGTGTGGCCATATGTAATGTCACTCACAAGGGAACAGCTCTAGGACCAGACTTAGGGACAGCAGGAGTCAAGTGCTGTAAAGTCAGACAGATCCGTGTTTCGGACGCAGAAGAAAGTACTGAGCGTAGTGAGTTGCAGGGTAACACACCAACACTTCCCGGTTACTCTAAAGAGGAACTACGTAAGTTTCAGGACACAGACCCCACCCTCAGCGTGTTTAGGAAGTTTTGGGGTGAGCAGCGAAGGCCAACTTACAAGGAGAGGTCGCAGTTATCCAAGCTAGTATTATCCACGTTAAAGCAGTGGCCCCGTATTTGTGAGCAAGATGGTTTGTTGTACCGTGTAATCGAGGATGTCCATGTTGGTGAGTGTCACCAGCTACTACTGCCCTCTTGTTTGAAAGAAGTCGTGCTTGAAGGTGTGCATGATCGTATGGGCCATCAGGGAATAGAGCGCACACAGAACCTTTTGAGACAGAGATGTTTTTGGGTTGGGATGTATGGGGATGTGGAACAGTGGGTCAAGAAATGCGAGAGGTGTGTTTTGACAAAAATGCCCCACCCCAAGATACATGCCCCTATGAAATCATTTCTAGCCTCCCGGCCCCTTGAAGGAGTTGCTGTAGATTTCACTATGCTGGAACCGGCCTCCGATGGTCGTGAGAATGTGTTAGTGGTGACCGATGTTTTCACTAAATTCACACAAGCCTTCCCTACTCGGGACCAAAAGGCTGGTACCACGGCAAAAGTCCTTCTCAAAGAGTGGTTCATGAAGTATGGGGTCCCAGAAAGATTGCATTCAGACAGAGGTCGAAATTTTGAGAGTGAAATCATTGCCGAGCTGTGTAAGCTTTATGGTGTAAAGAAAACCCGCACTACCCCACACCACCCAGAAGGAAATGCTCAAGATGAGAGATTCAACAGATCTTTACATGATCTTTTGCGTACACTGCCTCCAGAAAAGAAGCGCCGCTGGCCTGAGCACTTATCTGAGTTGGTGTATGCCTACAATGTAACACCCCATGCTACGACTGGCTACTCACCGTACTATCTGCTTTTCGGGGTTCATCCACACCTTCCTGTAGGTGCTTTATTAGGTCAGGAGCAAGTGTTAGACAAGAAACATGAGTGGTTGGTTGTCCACCAAGAGCGTTTGAAGGAGGCACATGCAAGGGCAAGAGAGTACACTGAAAAGAAATCAGCTCAAAGAATTGAACTTAACAAAGACAAAGTGTACTGTCCAACCATTGAGGTGGGTCAGCTGGTATACTTACGACACAGGCCTTTGGGTAGGAACAAAATTCAGGATGCTTGGGGTCCTACTGTGTACAGAGTGGTGGAGGTACAGGGTACTACACATGCAGTTGAGCCTGTAGAGGGCGGTCCTTTAAAAAGGGTCCATAGAGTTAATCTTAGGCCATGTGTTACCCCTGTCCCTGAGCCTAGGCGGACGAGAACCAAGTCCCCTGTCACCGTACCCCCTGTCACTCTTTTGACAGAATCGTTGCCAGAGCCCTCTGATACTGAGTTTGTTGTGGTAGAGGAAGTCACCTATCCAGAGTTAACTCAGGAGGAAAAAGTAAACAATGATCCTGTTGGTAACGCCCAAGATGTACAGGAATCAGAGGCTGTTTCTGAGCCAGAGCATTCAGATCCTTCTGAGTGTGGGACTGAGGTTGAGGTACCCATTCCGGCTCCTCGCAGAACTAAAAGAGCCAATGCTGGGGTAAACCCTAACCCATACCACTTGCCTCAGTCAGCCTGTAATGCAGCCTCACTCAGTCCTGAGGTGTTCTCTCATGTTTTATCGAGTCTGGGTGCTGCATTTTTTCGAGAAGCTGTAAAAGAAGTGAAAAACGGGTGCTAAGTCACCGAGGACGTTGACTTTAAAGCAGGGGAGAATGTAGCCAAGTGGGAAAATGCAGTGAATATTTAAGTCCACTAGATGGCGCGGTTCATTTTCCCCTTTAGAATTTGAAAAAAGGAGAAAAGGGCTATGGGAAGGGCCATGTGATGCCAAAGGAACCTCCCCTTTCTTCACAGCCTCCATTTTCTAGATCCAGTGTGAGGGATGTGCTCTGAGGAGAGTTGGGGTGAATATGACTTTTGAAATGAACTTAGTCTGCGTAAAGTACAACTAAAACAGCATTTAGTGCAGCCAGACATAGTTTTAAAGTGATATTGTTTCCCAAATCACTCGATATCACGGGGATGCTTGCAGATTGTCCCACCATGTGCTGGTGTTAACCTTTGTTAAAATTGTTGTTGAGTCCTTGGGGCTACGTTTCGAACGAGTTTAATACTTTCTGTTTGCTTGTAAGAGGTAACAAGTGATAACGGGACATACGAATGTATGGTATGATATGTTTTGTTTTGTATAATGATTGTTAGTTAATTAACTACCTGCACCTGTGGTTTACCTCATGTTCTGTTTTACAGCAAGCCACTGCCGTACTTTGTCGACTGTGTTTTATGTATTTACAATTTCATCCTAAACCTAGACCCAAGTTATTAATACAGAATAAAAAAAACCCAAAAACGAAAGTTCGTGTCCTGTGCTGCTCCATTTCGCCAATTGAAATAAAGAATAGATTTGCCTTTCTAATCTAGGCTTTATTAACTTAAAAATCCTGTAGCACATCTTCAACACCCAGTCCCAACTAAAGGCTGGAAAGAACTGAATTTAAGATGGCCACCACAAATCACATGACATCAACTACCAATGAGATTACAACATATATCCCAAGGCAGGAAACAAACAACCAATCACAATACTTCTTACTAAACATAAAGAATAACCACCACAATACACAACTACATAAAATAATAAAGCAGCAGAGACTGAGAGTAACTTCAAGTGATCTTTACTGGGTAACTGGAACTTCGGCACTGACTATACAAATCGATACGCGTCTGTTATATACACTCGCAACTAAGGATGTACATCCGCAAAACAAAGTAGTCCCTTCAATGTTGTATACATTACAAATGTAATCGGGGCCGAGGATATGATCTGAAATTGTTGAACGCTATATTGAGTCCGGAAGGCTGTAAAGTGGCAAGTCGGAAGATCAGTCCATAAGGGTGACCCCGAGCTTCCAGTCGTCTCTCATTTTACTTCACCGCCCCATTCCCACTCAGACCTCACCGTAATCGGCCTCTTGCATTGTTCCATGGAAGCTCAGCGTAAACTCGAGGAACAGCACCTCATCTTCCGATTAGGCACTTTACAGCCTTCCGGACACAATATCGGGTTCAACAATTTCAGATCATAACCTCGGCTCCTATTACAGTTTAACTTATTTTTTATCCCCATATTTGTTTTGGTCCTTTTCCTACCCCCCGCCCTTATTTTTTCTCTCTCCCACATGGCAGCTCTCTCCCATTCTGCCAGCACATTTCACACCTAATCTCGAGCCATCTTTTGTCTCCACTAGTCCTATCACCATCTCATCTCGGTTTGAATACCTCTGAATACCTTCACTTCTCTTTTGTTCTCTCCCAGCCTGGCCTCTCAATCTATTTCATTTCCTGTGCCTTTCCAGTCTTGACAAAGAGTTTGACTCGAAACATTGACTCTCTTTTCTCTCCACGGATGTTACCTTGCCTGCTGAGTTATTCCAGCATTTTCTGTTGATAGTACACTTTACTCCCACTCTCTGACTCTCCTTGCCTCCCTCTCTCCCTCCATCCTCCATCTCTCCCCTTCCCTCTTTCTCTCTCTCCTCTTCCCCCCCTCTCTACACTTCCCCAGCCCCTTCGCACTCTTCCCTCTCTCTCTCCCTCCGGCTCTCTCTCTTTTCTGCCCCTTCGCCTTGCTCTCTCCCTTCCCCTCTCTCACTCCACTCCCTCTCATTCCCCCTCCCCCTCTCTCTCCCTCCTTCCCCCTCTCACTTTATCTATTCATGGAGGGGAGAGGCGAAAGGGAGAGTGAGGGGGAAGGGCAGAGAGAAAAGGGATGGCGAGTGAGTGTGGGTGAAGTGGAGAGAGGGAAGAAGATAGAGAGAGGGGAAGGGGAGAGCGTGTGGGTGAAGGGGAGAGAGGAAAGGAGATAAAGAGATGCAAGGAGAGAGGCGGAAGTGGGGAAGGGGAGAGAGGGAAGGAGATAGAAAGAGGGGTTGGGGAGAGATGGAAGGAGAGAGACTGAAGGGGAGAGAGAGTGAAGCGGAGAGACAGAGGGAAGCGAGAATGGAAGGGGAGAGAGAGGCAGATGGAGGAAAGGGGAAGGGGAGTGAGAGAGGGGGAAAGCATTGAGAGATGGGGAAGGGAGAGATATAGTTAGAAGGGAAGAGAAGAGAAGAAAGAAGGGGAGTGGAGCGAGGGAAGGAGATAGAGCGAGGGGAAGGGGAGAGATGGAAGGATAGAGGTGGAAGGGGAGAGAGAGAGGGAAGTGGAGAGACAGTGAGAAGGGAAGAGATGAGCGAACGAAAGGGCAGAGAGGAGACAAAGGTGGATGGAGAAAGAGAGAGGGAGAGGGAGAGAGGAGGGAGAAGGAAAGTGTGGGAGTGAGGGGTGAGAAGGAGGGGGAGAGGGAGAGAAGGTGTGGAAGAGCGGGGTGAGAAGGGGAGAGAGAGGGAAGGTGTGGGAGAAAAGGAGGAAGAGAGGGGTGAAAAGGGAAGTGAGAGCAAAGGTGTGGGAGAAGGAGAGGAAGAGAGGGGGAAGGGGAGAAAGAGGCAAGAGCGTGAAGGAGAATTGGAGAGAGGAACAATTGGGAGAGAGCAGGAGGGGAAGTGAGAGAGCCTGTTCTCAGGTTGGTCTCGGAGCTGTTTCATACTTAAAGTAAACATGCAATTTATTAACGGTGAGTTCAGAAACAGAAGCTAAATTTATAGAGGCCCCAGTGAGATTTGAACTCACGACCCCTGGTTTAACCCCTGAGGTATGGAGCCAGCTGGTGAGCAGCTTGTCATTCTCAATTAGTGCTGGTTGTTTAAAGACTGAGGCAGGGCGCAGTTCAACACTCAGATTGTGTCTCATATCCCAATACCTGCCTCAGTCTCTCCTTGCCTGCCTTCAGTAGTCACTTATCTATAACAATATATAGCGTATAAACATAGAAGATAGGAGCAGGAGTAGGCCATTCGACCCCTCGAGCCTGCTCCGCCATTTAATGAGATCATGGCTGATCATCCAAATTCAGTACCCTGTCCCTGCTTTCTCCCCATATCCCTTGATCCCTTTAGCCTTAAGAAATATATCCAACTCCTTCTTGAATATATTTAATGAGTTGGCCTCAACTGCCTTTTGTGGTAAAGAATTTCACATGTTCACCACTCTTTGGGTGAAGAAATTCCACCTCATCTCTGTCCTAAATGGCTTACCCCTTATCTTTAGACTGTGACCCCCTGGTTCTGGACTCCCCGGCCATTGGGAACATCCTTCCTGCATCTAGTCTGTCTAGTCCTGTCAGAATTTTATAAGTTTAATGAGATCCCCTCTCATTCTTCTAAACTCCAGCGAGCATAAGCCCAATCGACCCAATCTCTCGTCATACGTCATTCCTGCCATCCCAGGTATCAGCCTGGTAAATCTTCGCTGCACTCCCTCCATGGCAAGAACATCCTTCCTCAGATGGGCGACCAAAACTGCCCACAATACTCAAGGTGTGGTCTCACCAAGGCCCTGTACAACTGCAGCAAGACAGAGAAAGAGAGAGAGAGAATGAGACAGAGAAAGAGAGAGAGAGAGTGAGAGAGGGACAGAGAGAGAGAAAGAGAGAAAGTAGGAGAGAGAAAGAGAGTGAGAGAAAGTGAGAGAGAGATAGAGAGAGAAGGTGAGAGAGGGAGAGAGAGTTTGAGAGAGAGAGAAATTGCGAAAGAGAAAGTGAGACAAAGAAAGAGAGAAAAAGAAATGAGAGAGAAAAAGCGAGAGAGGGAAAGTGGGAGAGAGAAGTAGAGAGAGAGTTAGAGAGAGAGAAAGAGAGAGAAAGTGAGAGAGAGAAGGATAGAGAGAGAGAAAAGTGTCAGAGACAAATTGAGAGAAAAAGAGTGAGAGAGAATGTGAAAGAGAGAATGAGAGAGAAAGTGAGAGAGAGAAAGTGAGAGAGAGAAAGAGAGAGAGAGAAAGAGAGAGAGAAGGTGACAGAGGGAGAGAGAAAGTGAGAGAGAGAGAGAAAGTGAGAGAGAAAGAGAGAGAAAGTGAGAGAGAAATTGATAGAAAAAGAGTGGGAGAGAGATAAAGTTTGAAAGAAATAGAGAGAGAGAGAGATAGAGTGTAACTGAGTTGCCTTGGGACGTTTTAGTACGTGAAAGTTGCTCTATTGTTGTTGAGAGGTGACTATTGAAGAGCCTGAGGCAGGTATCGGGGGATGAGACACAACCTGAGTGGTGAACTGTGCCCTGCCTCATTCTTCAAACACACAGCACTAACTGGAATGAGCAGTAATTCAATGCAGGTGGCTCCATAGCTCAGGGGTTAGAGCACTGGTCTTGTAAACCAGGGGTCGTGAGTTCAAATCTCACTGGGGCCTCTGTAATTTTAGGTTCTGTTTCTGAACTCAATGTTAATTAACAGCATGTTTCCTTTTAAGTATTAAACAGCTCCGAGACCAACCCGAGAACAGGCTCCTTCTCCATCAGTCCCTTTACTCCCCCTCTCTCTGTCTCCTTGCCTCTCTCTCCATCCACTCCAATTTCCTTCCCCCTCTTGTTGTGTATGTAACCTGTTCCACCTTAAGAGAGCTTAAGCCTGTTCCACCTTAAGAGATGTACTACCTTCTCAGGCTGCTGTAGACGTAATACCGGGGGTGAACACACCGGTATATAAGCACTGTGCAGTAATCTTGTATTCAGTGTAGTCCCTACCTCCAACCAGTAAAGACCTGTTTTATTGTTACTGATTAAGTCTGAGTATTAATTACTTGAACAACTCACAGACTTAACACTGGCGACGAGTCAGGTTCTTACCCTGCGGCAGTTATTCCATGGCGGCTTCGTCCACAGACAGGACGTTGAAGAGAGGTTTCAAATCTCACCACCCCACTGGAAGCGACAGGCATTAGGACCCTGAAGCCTCCATCAGCGACTGAAAACTGGAGGACAGAAGACATCCTGCAGCTTCTTTTTCAACCTCGGTGGTGGGTAAGCCGAGCAGCGTTGGCTGCAAAGACAGGGCTGGGGGAAGTCGGAGATAAGGGCCATCGATCGCAATCCCTGATAAGGGCCGCACTCGGGCTGAAAGGCGCAGCGTCGGCAGACACTGAAGGCGCGAGAGCCGCGGTGAAAAGCGCGGGCCATCGATCGCGGCGGAGATAAGGGCCGCACTCGGGGCTGAAGGGAGACGGCGTCGGGGGACGGGTGAAGACCGCCAAGCGCGGGAAAACCGCCATTTTGTGGGCGGAGGACGACGGCAAGAGCGGGAAGCCGCCATCTTGGATAGCAGTAAAAAAAAAATCTGAGAAATTGCAAATCTGATAAAGTACTACAATGCCTAAACACGGGAATATTAGCAACTTTGATAGTGACATCGAAGATTGGGCCATATATGTTGAACGAGTTAAAAATTATTGTAAGGCCAATAAAATTCGTGAGGCTGATAAAGCACTAACATTATTAAATTTAATGGGTGCGAAGACATACGGGCAATTGAAACACCTGTTATCACCAGATGAACCGGCGGATAAGACGTTCGATGAGATTGTTACTGTCCTGAAAGATCATCTAAACCCCACGCCGCTGATGCTAGCGGAACGATTTAAATTTTACGACAGAAGGCAGCTACAGCATGAAAGCAATGCTGAATATTTGCTGGAATTGCGTAAATTAGTGAAATATTGCCAGTTTGGAACGGGACTGACAGATGCACTACGAGACAAATTTGTGTGTGGTTTATTTAAACAGGATACACAAAAGCGACTGCTCGAGGAGAATGAGCTGACGCTTGAGAAGGCGGTCACTATGGCAGCAGCACACGAAGCCGCAGCGAGAGGCACGGCAGTAATGCAGCTACGGTCACCGGAGCTCAGTGCACACAAATTGGGTGTGAGTTCTGGCAAATGTTATCGTTGTGGAAAGACAACGCATGATCAGAAACAGTGTTGGTTTAAAAACCAAGAATGTAGAACTTGTGGTAGGCTTGGACACATAGCTAGAGTATGCAGGTCAGGGAAGAAGACCAGCAACAAGAAGTCACCGCAAGGAAAATACGCAAAAGTGCACAAGGTGGCCGAACAGGAGTCCGATTCAGACGCTAGCAGTAATGAACTGGCTGGCTTAAGCAGTATTGAACTGGCTAGCTTAAGGGTACTCAACGTTGGTAAGGGTGCAGACCTCCAGACAATTTGGGTTACTCTTCAGATAGAAGGAGTCCAAGTAAAAATGGAATTGGACACTGGATCGGCATTGTCGGTCATGAATAAGAAAGATTACAGAAGGTTATTCAAACATATTCCCCTACAGGATACGGAGATTATATTGACAACCTACACGGGGCAGAGAGTGTACCCCATCGGGACAATAAAGGTTGCAGTGGCCAACAAGGGCGAAGGAAGTCAAATAATGGACTTATATGTGCTACCGGAGGGAGGTCCACCACTACTAGGCCGGGAGTGGTTTAGAAACATAAATATGGACTGGCATTCGCTAAAAGCCATAAAGAGTGAGAACTCGGTGCAGATAATCAGCCCAGACTCTAGAACTGATGATGGTAAGACCAACCCATGTGCAAAAGACAAAGTTTCAGCACAGAATTCCACTGAGCAACAACAACATAGTTTAACAGAGAATTCTGAGTCTGTCAAGTCTACTGATATGCACATTTTTGAGGGACACTGGGCTCGAACTCAACTCCATTTCAAACTATAACAGCAATTAGAACAAATGATTCGCCGTTTTGAGCAAGAGATGAATGAAATAAAAAAGTTCTTTGTTACAGAGTGGGAGAATCTGGAAAGGCAACAGAAGCAACTGATGGAGAAAATGGAGCAGGAGCACACCAACCATCTGCGCGAGGAGGCCGAACGAATCAAAGCTGATTCAGGTTCTGAAGGTGCGTGCCATAATCTGGTGTCAGAAGAGTTAACGGTCAGCCAACTCCTTCATATGCTGAGGGACAAGACTCTGAAATGGGAAAAACTTGAACACGAGCTGCGATCTTCAAAGGAAAAGGGTTCGGAGCTCTCAAAAGTCATTGAGATGGCTGATGTGACGACACAAACTGAAACGACTGCAACAGAGCAGCCATTGGATGCCAAAAGTACGCTGACTCACGTCAATGTAGAACAACAGACCGCTGAAACAGCTGCTCCGGTAGAGGGATTGCATAGTCCGATCAATCAATCTCCAAAGGAAGTTGAAGTATTAAAATCACAAATGAGGTCACAAGTAAACGACTTGCTGAAAGCCCAGAAAAAGCTGGATGCAGAGGTACACATGAAGAAGTCTCTTCAGGAAAGATGTCTGGATTTGGAACAAGAGCTGGCTAACGTCCAGCTGGGTATGGAGGAAATAGACGACCCTCTCGCTGACCTGTCGGACGACTCCGAATATTACTATGTCCTGTCCTGCCCAACTTGTAACTTCGACTCCCACCATACAGAAATCATGGAGGAGCACCGAAAGTCTACGGAACATCGGGAGAAGGTGGCTCTACTACGAAAAAAGGAGGAAGAGAAGGAGGAACTGCGCATGCAGCTGGCAGCTGTGGCAGCTGACAATGGAGCCCAGAGAGTCTCCAAGAAGCAGAAAAGGAAAAGTAAAAACAGAAGATGACCCATCTGAACCATTATCACCTCTATCAGATCACACACGTGGTCCCTCCGAACGGAGCCAAATCAGTTCGGAAGTTCAAGCTGTTAAATCCATGAAAGGACTATTGAATGAGTAACGTGAACCGACTACACCACAGAGATTGAATCTGTGAACTGTTTTCCGCAGAGACTGAATCTGTGATATGTTACGTTAAACATGAAGTTATATATGTATATATGTTATTACGTTATGTTAAATGGGGGGGATGACTATAAAGCTAAGAAGGGAGGAGTGTTGTGTATGTAACCTGTTCCACCTTAAGAGAGCTTAAGCCTGTTCCACCTTAAGAGATGTACTACCTTCTCAGGCTGCTGTAGACGTAATACCGGGGGTGAACACACCGGTATATAAGCACTGTGCAGTAATCTTGTATTCAGTGTAGTCCCTACCTCCAACCAGTAAAGACCTGTTTTATTGTTACTGATTAAGTCTGAGTATTAATTACTTGAACAACTCACAGACTTAACACCTCTCACTCTGTCCTTTCCCCTTGGGGAGAAAAGAAGGGGAAAGAGGAGAGGAGGATGGGGAGAGCAGGGGCAAAACTGAGAGAGTGGCTGTAGGGGAGAGAGAATGTGTGTGAAGGGGAGAGAGTGTGGGGTGGTAGAGAGAGGGAACTGGAGAGAGGGGTGTAAAGTGGATGGAGAAAGAGCAATGAGACAGAGGAAGGAAGGGGAAGAGGAAAGGTGAAAAGCAGAGAGACAGAGTGAGAAGGGCGAGAGAAAGAAGGAAGTGAAGTGTGTGATTAGGACAGAGATAGATTGGAAGGAGAGATGAGCAAGGGAATGGAAGAGAGGGAGTAAGAACTTGGTCTCAGCTGTTTAATACATAAAGTATACATGCTGTTGATTAACAGTGATTTCAGAATGGAATCTACATTTGCAGAGGCCCACAGATGAGATTTGAACTCACGACCCCTATGTTTAATTAGACCAGTGCTCTAACCCCTGAGCTATGGAGCCACCTAGTGCACATCTTGTCCTTCCCAATTAGTGCTGGTTGTTTGAAGACTGAGGCAGGGCACAGTTCCACACTCAGATTGTGCCTCAACCCCGATACCTGCCTCAGTCTCTTCTTGCCTGCCTTCAGTAGTCACTTCTCCATAACAATATATATATCATATAAACAAAGAAAATAGGAGCAGGAGTAGGCCATTCGACCCCTTGAGCCTGCTCCACCATTTAATGAGATCATGGCTGACCATCCAAATTCAGTACCCTGTCCATGCTTTCTCCCCATACCCCTTGATCCCTTTAGCCTTAAGAAATATATCTAATTCCTTCTTGAATATATTTAATGAATTGGCGTCAACTGCCTTTTGTAGTAAAGAATTCCACAGGTTCACCACTCTCTGGGTGAAGAAATTCCTCCTCATCTCTGTCCTAAATGGCTTACCCCTTATCTTTAGACTGTGACCCCTGGTTCTGGACTCCCCCGCCATCGGGAACATCCTTCCTGCATCTAGTCTGTCTAGTCCTGTTAGAATTTTATAAATTTAATGAGATCCCCTCTCATTCTTCTAAACTCCAGCGAATATAAGCCCAACCGACCCAATCTCTCCTCAGACGTCATTCCTGCCATCCCAGGTATCAGCCTGGTGAATCTTCGCTGCACTCCCTCCATGGCAAGAACATCCTTCCTCGGAGAAGGCGACCAAAACTGCACACAATACTCAAGGTGTGGTCTCACCAAGGCCCTGTACAACTGCAGCAAGACAGAGAGAGAGAGAGAGAAAATGAGAGAGGGAAAGAGAGAGAGAAAGAGAGAGAAGGTATGAGAAAGAGAGAGTGCGAGAAAGTGAGTGCGAGATAGGGAGAGAGAGAAGGTGAGAGCGGGAGAGAGAAAGCGAGAGAGAGAGAAAGTGAGAGAGAAATTGATAGAAAAAGAGAGAGAGAGAGAAAGTGAGAGAGAGAAAGTGAAAGAAATAAAAAGAAAGTGAGAGAGAAAGAGAGAGGGAAAGTGGGAGCGAGAAGGAGAGAGAGATAGTTACAGAGAGAAAGTGAGCGAGAGAGAAATTGAGAGAGAGAGAAAGTGAGAGAGAAATTGATAGAAAAAGAGAAAGAGAGAGAGAGAGAAAGAGAGAGTGAGAGAAAGTGAGAGAGAGAAAGAGAGAGAGAGAAGGTGAGAGAGGGAGAGAGAAAGTGAGAGAGTGAGAGAAATTGAGAGAGAGAAAATGAGAGAGAAAGAGAGAGAGAAATTGAAAGAAAAAGAGAGAGAGATAAAGATTGAACGAAACAGAGAGAGAGAGTGTAACTGAGTTGCCTTGGGATGTTTTAGTACGTGAAAGTTGTTCTTTATTGTTGCTGAGAAGTGAATATTGCAGAGACTGAGGCAGGTATCGGGGGATGAGACACAATCTGAGTGGTGAACTGCGCCCTGCTTCATTCTTCAAACTCACAGCACTAACTGGAATGACAATCAACTTTGCGCAGGCGGCTCCATAGCTCAGGGGTGAGCGCACTGCTCGTGTAAGCCAGGGGCGTGAGTTTAAATTTCACTGGGGCTTCTATAAATTTAGCTTCTGTTTCTGAATGCCCTGTTAATTCACAGCATGTTTACTTTTACGTATTAAACAGCTCTGAGACCAACCCGAGAACAGGCTCTCTCTCCCTTCCCCATCTCCATCTGTCCATATACCCTTTACTCCCCCTCTCTGTGTCTCCATGCCTCTCTCTCCCTCCATCCCCCCCACTTTCCCCCCCCGACTCTCCAGTACCCTTCCTCCCACTCTCCTTCCCCCTCTCACTCTGTCCGCTCCCCTTGGGGAGAAAAGAAGGGGAAAGAGGAGAGGAGGATGGGGAGAGACGAAGTGAAATTGAGAGAGGGGGTGTAGGGGAGAGAGAAAAGGGAAGGAGATAGAGAGAGGGGAAGTGGAGAGAGGGAAGGAGATAGAGAGGGGGGAAGGGGAGGGAGTGTGTGTGAAGGGGAGAGAGGGAAGGAGATAGAGAGAGGGGAAGGGGAGCGAGTGTTTGTGAAGGGGAGAGAGGGAAGGAGATACAGAAAGGGGAAGGGGAGGGAGTGTGTGTGAAGGGGAGAGAGGGAAGGAGATAGAGAGAGGGGAAGGGGAGCGAGTGTTTGTGAAGGGGAGAGAGGGAAGGAGATACAGAAAGGGGAAGGGGAGGGAGTGTGTGTGAAGGGGAGAGAGGGAAGGAGATAGAGAGAGGGGAAGGGGAGCGAGTGTTTGTGAAGGGGAGAGAGGGAAGGAGATACAGAAAGGGGAAGGGGAGGGAGTGTGTGTGAAGGGGAGAGAGGGAAGGAGAGACTGGGTGAAGTAGAGAGGGAAGTGGAGAGTGTGGGTGAAGTGGAGAGAGGGAAGGAGATAGAGAGAAGGGAAGGGGAGGGAGTGTGTGTGAAGGGGAGAGATGGAAGGAGATAGAGAGAGGGGAAGGGGAGAGTGTGTGGGGCGGTAGACAGAGGGTGAAGGAGAGAGAGCTGAAGAGGAGTGATAGAGGGGAAGAGGGAGAGAGGGGTGTAAGGTGGATGGAGAAAGAGCAATGAGACAGAGGAAGGAACGGGAAAGAGGAGCAAGGGCTGAGAGGGAGATAGAGGGGAAAGGTGAAAAGCAGAGAGACAGAGTGAGAATGGGAGTGAGGGAGGCGAGAGAAAGGCAGATGGAGAAAGAAGGACAGAGATCGAGGGGAGATGTGGGAGTGAGTGGTGAGTAGGACAGAGATAGATCGGGAGGGGAGAGAGAGAGAAGGTGTGTGGGAGAGAGAGGCAAGGGCGTGAAGGGGAATTGAAGAGAGGGAGTAGGTGGGAGAGAAAGAACCTGTTCTCGGGTTGGTCTCAGAGCTATTTAATACTTAAAGTATACATGCTGTTAAATAACGGTGGTTTCAGAAAAGAAGCTAAATTTTCAGAAGTCCCAGCAAGATTTGAACTCACGACCCCTGGTTAATTAGACCAGTGCGCTAACTCCTAGAGCTATGGAGCCACCTGGTGCACATTTTGTCATTCCCAATTATTGCTGGTTGTTTGAAGACTGAGGCAGGGCGCAGTTCAACACTCAGATTGTGTCTCATCCCCCGATACCTGCCTCAGGCTCTTCTTGCCTGCCTTCAGTAGTCACTTCTCAATAACAATATATATCATATAAACATAGAAGATAGGAGCAGGAGTAGGCCATTCAACCCCTCGAGCCTGCTCCACCATTTAATGAGATCATGGCTGATCCTCTAAATTCAGTACCCTCTCCCTGCTTTCTCCCTATATCCCTTGATCCCTTTAGCCTTAAGAAATATATCCAACTCCTTCTTGAATATATTTAATGAATTGGCCTCTACTGCCTTTTGTGGTAAAGAATTCCACATGTTCACCACTCTCTGGGTGAAGAAATTCCTCCTCATCTCTGTCCTAAATGGCTTACCCCTTATCCTTAGACTGTGACCCCTGGTTCTGGACATCCCCGCCATTGGGAACATCCTTCCTGCATCTAGTCTGTCTAGTCCTGTTAGAATTTTATAAGTTTAATGAGATCCCCTCTCATTCTTCTAAACTCCAGCGAATATAAGCCCAATCGACCCAATCTCTCCTCAGACGTCATTCATGCCATCCCAGATATCAGTCTGGTGAATGTTCGCTGCACTCCCTCCATGGCAAGAACATCCTTCCTCAGAGAACGCAACCAAAACTGCACACAATACTCAAGGTGTGGTCTCACCAAGACTCTGTACAACTGCAGCAAGACAGAGAGAGAGAGAGAGAAAGTGAGACAGAGAAAGAGAGAGAGAGAGTGAGAGAGAGAAAGAGAGAGAGATAAAGCGAGAGAGAGAAAGTGAGAGACAGAGAAAGTGCGAGAGAGAGAGAATGTGAGAGAGCGAAAGTGAGAAAGAGAGAGAGAGAGAGAAAGTGAGAAAGAGAAAGTGAGAGAGAGACAGAGAATGTGGGAGAAAGTGAGAGAGAGATAGAGAGAGAAAGTGAGAGAGAGAAAGAGAGAGCGAGAGAGAAAGTGAGGTGGAGAAAGAGAGAGAAGATAGTGAGAGATAGAAAGAGTGAGAGATAGTGAGGGAGAGAAAGGGAGCGTGAGAATGTGAGAGAGAGAGAAAGAGGGAGATAAAGTGAGAGAGAGAGAGAGAAAGTGAGAGAGAGAAAGAGAGAAAGTGAGAGAGAGAAAGAGAGAGAAATTGAGAGAGCAAGAGAGAGAGATAGTTAGAGAGAGAAAGAGAGCATGAGAAAATGAGAGAGAGAGAGAGAGAGAGAAAGAGGGAGAAAGTGAGAGAGAGAGAGAAATTGAGAGAGAAAGTGAGAGAAAGGGAGAGGGAGAAAGCAAATGAAAGTGAGAGAGAGAAAGTGAGAGAAAGAGAGTGAGAGAGGCACAGAGAAAAGGATAGAGATAGAATGACAGAGACAGAAAGAGAGTGAGAGATAGATAGAGAGAGAGTGGTAGAGACACAAAGAGGGAGAAAGATAGAAAGAAGGAGGCAGAGAGACTGAGAGAGAGATAGAGTGTAACTGAGTTGCCTTGGGACGTTTTAGTACGTGAAAGTTGCTCTATTGTTGTGGAGAGGTGACTATTGAAGAGCCTGAGGCAGGTATCGGGGGATGAGACACAATCTGAGTGGTGAACTGCGCCCTGCCTCATTCTTCAAACACACAGCACTAACTGGGAATGACAACCAATGCTGGGAAGGTGGCTCCATAGCTCAGGGGTTAGAGCACTGGTCTTGTAAACCAGGGACCTTGAGTTGAAATCCCCCTTGAATAACTACAAATTTCACTGGGGCCTCTACAAATCCAGCTTCTGTTTCTGAGCTCACCGTAATTAGCAGCATGATTTCTAATCGAAAGATCAGTCTGCAAGGATGACCCCGAGCTTCCGGTCGCCTGTCACTTTAATTCACCGCTCCATTCCCACTCGGACCTCACTGTACTCGGCCTCTTGCATTGTTCCACGGAAGCTCACCGTAAACTCGAGGAACAGCACCTCATCTTCTGATTAGGCACTTTACAGCCTTCCGGACTCAATATCGAGTTCAACAATTTCAGATCATAATCTCGGACCCCATTACATTTTGACTTATTTTTTATCCCCACCTTTGTTTTGGCCTTTTCCCCCCACTTTGTTTCTTTTTTTTTCTCTCTCCCACATGGCAGCTGTCTCCCATTCTGCCAGCACATTTCACAGCTAATCTAGAGCCGTCTTTTGTCTCCATTAGTCCTATCACCATCTCGTCTCGTTTTGAATACCTCTGAATACATTCACTTCTCTTCTGTTCTCTCCCAGCCTGGCCTCTCAATCTATTTCATTTCCTGTGCCTTTCCAGTCTTGACAAAGAGTTTCACCCGAAACGTTGACTCTATTTTCTCTCCACGGATGTTGCCTGGCCTGCTGAGTTATTCCAGCATTTTCTGTTGTTAGTACCCTTTACTCCTGCTCTCTGACTCTCCTTGCCTCCCTCTCTCCCTCCATCCTCCATTTCTCCCCTTCCCTCTTTCTCTTTCTCCACTTCCCCCCCCCCCCACCTCTCTACACTTCCCCAGGCACATCACACTCTTCCGTCTCTCTCTCTCTCCAGCTCTCTCTCTTTTCTGCTCATTCGCCTTCCTCTCTCCCTTCCCCTCTCTCTCTCCACTCCCTCTCATTCCCCCTCCCCCTCTCTCTCCCTCGTTCCCCCTCACACTTTATCCTTCCATGGAGGGGAGATGCGAAAGGGAGAGTGAGGGGGAAGGGCAGAGAGGGAAGAAGATAGAGAGAGGGGAAGGAGAGAGCGTGCAGGCGAGGGGGAGAGAGGAATGGAGGTAAAGAGATGCAAGGAGAGAGGCGGAAGTGGGGAAGGAGAGAGAGGGAAGGAGATAGAGAGAGGGGAAGGGGAGAGATGGAAGGAGAGTGACAGAAGGGGAGAGAGGGAGGGAAACGTAGAGACAGAGGGAAGCGAGAGGTGAAGGGGGAGAGAGGCGGATGGAGGAAAGGGGATGGGGAGTGAGAGAGGGGGAAAGGAGTGAGAGATGGGGAAGGGGAGAGACGTAGTTAGAAGGGGAGAGAAGAGAAGAAAGAAGGGAAGTGGAGCGAGGGACGCAGATAGAGAGAGGGGAACGGGAGAGATGGAAGGAGAGAGGCAGAAGGGGAGAGAGAGAGGGAAGTGGAGAGACAGAGTGAGAAGGGAAGAGATGAGAGAACGGAAGGGGAGAGAGGAGAGAAAGGTGGATGGAGTAAGAGCAATGAGACAGAGGAAGGGGAAGAGGGAGAGACAAAGGGGAAGAGGAGCGAGGGAGATAGAGGGGAAGGGTGGAAAGTGGAGAGAGAGAGAGAAGGGGAGCGGGGAAGGAGAGGTTGAGAGAGGAGAATGAGAGAGGGAGAGAGGAGGTAGAAGAAAGGTGTGAGAAGGAGGGGGAGAGGTAGAGAAGGTGTGGAAGAGAGGGAGGGGGAAGCAGAGAGAGAGGGAAGGTGTGGATGAGAAGGGAAGTGAGAGCAAAGGTGTTGGAAGGGGAGAGAGAGGCAAGGGCATGAAGGAGAATTGGAGAGAGGTAGTAATTAGCAGAGAGCAGGAGGAGAAGTGAGAGAGTCTTTTCTCGGGTTGGACTCAGAGCTGTTTAATACTTAAAAGGGAACATGCTGTGAATTGATGGTGAGCTCAGAAACAGAAGCTAAATTTATACAGGCACCAGTGAGATTTGAACTCACAGACCCCGGTTTAACAAGACCAGTGCTCTAACCCCTGAGCTATGGAACCACTTGGTAAATCACCTGCCATTCCCAATTAGTGCTGGTTGTTTGAAGAATGAGGCAGGGCACAGTTCCACACTCAGATTGTGTCTCATCCCCCGATACCTGCCTCAGTCTCTCCTTGCCTGCCTTCAGTAGTCACTTCTCCATAACAATCTATATCATAGAAACATAGAAGATAGGAGCAGGAGTAGGCCATTCGACCCCTCGAGCCTGCTCCGCCATTTAATGAGATCCTGGCTCGTATGTTCATTAATAAACAGACATTCTTATTATGAACACAGCTAGCTTTTGCTAGACACTTTTATTGAGCCCATGTGGACTAGGTACAGTATCTGTAGAGGCTTCCATCCTGACTGCTGCCTTGTAGGTAGCCTAGTGCCTCATGGGTAAAGTAGTCTTAATATACATACAGCTGGGTAGTGTAGTCTTATACATACAGCTATGTACAGCTGTACACAGCTCTACAGCTCTGCCTAGTGTCCGCTATAGAATGACATGTTATTGATCATTACATCCCCCTTTCTTTGAGGTTTAACAAAATCAATATCAATCAACTTTCAAGAAAACAATAAAGGTAATATCAGTAACACTTTTGTTAGTGCTCTATAAACATAAACATTTTCAAAACAGTCAACACATTTTCAAAGCTTTACATTATACTCAAAGATTAAGTCTATCAGGCTCCTTTACTTCACGTGTGGATCTTCTCAACACGGGTAAGTCTGACGTGTCTTCATGAGATTGTTCTGGCGGTGAATGACAAGATGCAGTTGCGGCATTGTCATCAATCTGCTCTTGTATAGATCGAGGTCTCCTTGCGATCTTTGCTTCGAGAAGGTTTCAGTGTTTCCTTCACTCTTCATGCCATAACTCTCAATGTAGTCAATGCACTCTCGAAAAACTGCTGGCAGCTGGATCCCATCATACAGCATAGTCCTCTCAGCAGCCTCGGCTAATGGAACACCAAAGATTGGCCTGAGGGAAGAAGGAGTATCCACCAGAACTGCTTCCTGCTCTGGTGCAGGCTTCTTCTTTTTCTTTTTCTCTTTCCACTGCTTAACAACATTTGCTGCGGTTATATCTTTGGAATTTTTCTCCTTGTCTTTTTCCTCTTTGTGCTTTTTTTCCTTTGGCTTCTCTTTGATCTTAAAGTCTTTTTTTTTCTTCTTGGAGAAACTAGGCTTTTTGACGATGTTGTATCCGTGTGTTAATGGAGACACGGAATGCAGGAGTTGGTTTACAGGTGTTTACTGAACAAAGTCTGGAGGTGAACTAAAAGATACAAGACACTATACAGGCTTATATAGCCCGAGTGGCCACTACCGGCATTACAGTACACAGGGGCTCTTTCAAGGCACATGCACCACAATTCCTCCCCTTTTAGACAACCAGTACATAACATTTTAAGTAATCATTAATTGACATGTTTACAAGAACAATAATCTACACATTTGCTGCAGTTAATCAATTATAAGTCAGTCTCTCTGGAGGCTTCCTGACTTGGTCCAGATAACGCCTCGGTGGTGTAGTACTTTTTAGTGGTGTTGTAGGTTCTTTTGGCAAGGTCGATTCGGCTTGAATGCCAGTGTCGGGTTCATCTGGTTCCAGTATCACCGGATCGGAGGTAGACACTATGGGTATCTCTGCTTCATCATTAGGCGTATAGAGATGTGGTGTAGGTTGTCCCTTTTCGAATGACTCTATGATCTGGTCAGCACGACGCCTTATTATGCTTTCTCCAATGTCCACGGTATACATCAGTGGTCCTAGTCGTGTGCAAATAGTTCCAGGCTGCCATTTCTCGGTACGGTAGTCCCGGGCCAAAACTTGTTGACATATCTGGAAGGTACTAGTTGGCCTTTCATTCATGCCTTGAAATTGCCGGTTCTCCATGTCCCTTCTGATGTTTGGCTTGATCAAATCCAGCCGGCATCTTAGGCTTCTATTGAAAAAAAACATGGCGGGAGTTTGGTTTGTAACCACATGTGTTGCATTCCTGTATGCAAACAAGAAGTTATCTACCTTATGTTGTAGATTTATGTCTTCATTACCCATGGCATTTATGGCCTTCTTGAAGGTCTGGACAAACCTTTCAGCCAATCCATTGGTGGTGGGATGGTATGGGGCGGACGTGTAGTGCTAAACCCCATTGTTTTTTAAGAACTTCCTGAATTCTTCAGACACAAATTGTGGTCCATTATCAGAACAGATCTGTTCAGGCAGCCCATTCCTGGCAAATATGGTCCTTAATACTGTGATGGTTTTTTCCGTGGTGGTGGAGGACATCTTTATTACCTCCGGTCACTTGGAGTGTGCATCAACCGCGATTAAGAACATTGAGTCCACAAATGGACCAGCAAAGTCGATGTGTACCCTTTGCCATGGAGATGAGGGCCACTCCCATGGATGTAGAGGGGCTTGTGGTGGGGCGTTTTGGACCTTCTGGCATCCTAGACAGCTCTTGGTCATTTCCTCGATGTCTCCATTGATACCTGGCCACCACACAAACGCTCTGGCTAGGTTCTTCATTTTCACTCCACCCAGATGCCCCTCGTGAAGCTCCTTTTGCACTTTATCTTGGAGTTTGGGTGGAATCACCACTCTGGATCCACACATCAAGGTTACTCAGCACACTGACAGCTGTTCTCCTCTTTGCAAGAATGCTGGCAACAGTGGTTCGCCATGTGCTGGCCATCCCTTCACCGTTAAATCGTAGACTCGTGAGAGAGTCGGGTCATTTCTCGTTTCCTTTTCGATGGTAGAATTTGTTACTGCTAGACATTCTACTATGGTTGAGTGGAACTTCTCCATTGGGTCCACGGTAGGTGCCTCTTCTACCGTTGGCAACATTAGGCGCGATAAACCGTCAGCTTCCCATGCTGTTTTGATCCTTTGTATTCTATGTCATATTGGTGTGCCCCTAGGAAAAGGGAATACCTCTGTAGCCTTTGCGCTGTCATAATGGGAACGCCCTTTTTAGGGTTGAATATGGAGACGAGGGGCTGATGGTCAGTCAACAAGGCAAATTTTTGTCCATATAGGTAATGGTTGAATTTCTTCACTCCCCATACCAGGCTGAGTGCTTCCCTGTCGATTTGGGCATAGTTACGCTCAGCTGAGTTCAATGAGCGTGACGCAAAAGCTATCGGCCGTTCCGAGCCATCAGGGAATCTATGCGATAATACTGCTCCTACGCCGTAAGGGGATGCATCGCACGCCAGTCTGATTGGCAGTGATGGGTTGTAATGAGCCAAAACTTCCTTGGATGTGATTAAGTCTTTGCATTTATGGAAGGCACGTTTACAGTCTTCGCTCCATTTCCAAATTACTCCTGTTTGTAGCAGTTCATTAAGAGGGTGCAGAAGAGTTGATAAGTTCGGTAAAAATTTATGATAGTAATTTATTAATCCCAGGAACGACCTTAATTGTGAAACGTTTTCAGGTGCTGGGGCTTTTATGACCGCTTCAATTTTTTCAGGTGACTTATGCAACCCTTCTTTATAAATTATGTGGCCACAATATGATATTTGATTCTGGAAAAATTCGCACTTGGGGCGATTTGCTCGTAGGCCCCGTTCTCTCAGCCTAGTGAGCACTTGCTCCAAATTGGCAAGGTGCTCGTTGTCATTTTCTCCTGTTACAAGGATGTCGTCTAGGTAGCATTGAGTCCCCGGAATCCCTTGCAGGACTTGCTCCATAGCTCTTTGCCAGATAGCTGGAGCTGATGCTACTCCGAAAACCAGTCGATTGTACTGGTACAGACCTTTGTGTGTGTTTATCGTGAGATACCATTTAGAGGCCTCTTCAACCTCCATCTGTAGATATGCCTGTGCCAAGTCAATTTTGGTGAAACATTTCCCTCCAGACAGTGAGGCGAAAATATCTTCTATCCTCAGAAGAGGATACTGTACCATGTGAAGGATCGGGTTTACAGTCACCTTGAAGTCCCCACAGATGCGAATTTTTCTCTGTTCTTCAGATTTATCATTATTCAACGTTTTCTTCATGACCGGGATGATGGGTGTTGCCCACTCGCTCCAATCTATCTCGGATAACACACCTGCCTTTTCCAAATTCTCCAGCTCTGCCTCGACTGCTGGATGAATTGCGTATGGCACCGGCCTTGCCTTAAAAAACTTGGGAATTGCCGCATCTTCCACTTTTATTGAGGCGGTGATGCCTTTCAAGGTTCCTGGTTCCTGTTGAAACACTTCTTTGGCATTGGCCAAGAGGTCTTTTAATCGTTCAGGTATGACGTCATCATCATTTGTTTTCTTACTGGTCACCGTCAGTGCCTGAATGGAGTGCCAGTCTAAACGTATCTTCCTAACCCATTCATGTCCCAACAGCGGTGGACCACCATCTTGCAGAACGTATAAATACAACTTCTGTATTTCCTTGCCGTTGTATACAACAGGCACCCTTATCTTCCCTCTGGGATATACTTTCTGCCCCGTATATGTTTTCAAGATAAAGGATGTGTCTTTCAAAGGCATATGCGGAAATAGCTGCTCGTAATCCCGTCGACTTATGACGGTCAGAGCTGATCCTGTATCTAGCTCCATTTTAACTGGGGACCCCGCTATCGTGAGGGTAACCCAAATGGTCTGGTAATCTTCTTTGGCAATTACATTATGTAATTTGAGACAGCTTAGTCTCTTGTTTCCGGAGTTGCTATCGCTCTTCTGGTCTTCGGAGCTACTGTCCATCATCATTTGTACCTTTCTGTACTTTTCCTTATTGATTTTTTTTCTGTCAGTGGATTCTTTGTTTCCAGATCGGCATACACGTGCAATGTGTCCCATCTTTCCGCATTGCCTGCATGCTTTGTCCTTGAACCAGCAGTCACTCTGGTCATGGGTGGATCTGCCGCAGCGATAACATCTCTCGAAACCCTGTGTCATTTCATGGGTGCCGAAGTCCTGTGGCTTTTGCTGTATCTCTGCAGCTCCTCTTGCTGCTGCTTCGTATGATACAGCCACACTGAAAGCCTTGTCCAGTGTTAAATCTTTCTCAGAAAGTAGCATTTTCTGTGTTCCTTCACTTAGGAGACCGCAGACGAATTTGTCCTGAAGAGAATCTGCCAGTCCTGCCCCGAATTGGCAGTGCTTTGACAGCTTCCTTAATTCGGTGAGGTAATCAGCGTTACTTTCATTCTTGTGTTGATTCCTCCTGAAGAATTTGAATCATTCCGCTATCAGCAGCGGTGTTGGGTTTAAGTGCTCCTGTAGGGTATCAACAATCTCCTTAAAATTCTTGTCCATCGGTTTGGCTGGAGTGATTAAGTTTCGTAACAGCCGGTATGTCCTTGCGCCCTTTAGATTTAGAAGTACCGATGCCTTTTTATCATCATCTATTTCATTCGCTGTGCAATATACCTCCACTCTTTCCACATATGTGGTCCAATCCTCTACATCAATATCGAAAGCAGTAATATTGCCAGTCTTAGGCATCCTGAAAAAAAATTGGCGCCTCCGGCGCTTTCCTTTCTTCCCTGCCGAGAAAAAATGGTGCCTCCCACGCTTTCCCGCCACTGCCGCTGCTGACAACGCTGTTCTCCGCGGTTTTTATTTATACAGATATTTTTTTTTTTTAGTTGGAGACTCGTTCCCGCCGGACTCTCTGGGACTTTTCCCTCCCTCTGCTTGGTCCGAACGCCGACCTGCTTTGCAGCGCTGGCCGTCTCCCGAGTGCTCCACCCTCCGTCTCTGTTTGCCTCCGCCTTCGCTGCTCAGCCCCGCTGCAGAGCCAGCCAATCGAGCCCCAGCCCGCCGCCCAGGAAGGATTATTGCAGTACCTGCCACCAACCCGGCTAGCTGGTGAAACCACAGTTTTTTCTTTTTTTTTTTTTCCTCGACCTTCGTCTGAGCAATCGATCTCCTTGAGGTGCTGCCGAATTGCAGGTAAGTCCGTTTCCAATTCGTCGCCACTGTTGTATCCGTGTGTTAATGGAGACACGGAATGCAGGAGTTGGTTTAACAGGTGTTTACTGAACAAAGTCTGGAAGTGAACTAAAAGATACAAGACACTATACAGGCTTATATAGCCCGAGTGGCCACTACCGGCATTAGAGTACACAGGGGCTCTTAAAGGCACATACACCACAGAAGACATGGATACCCTTTGGCCTTTTCATCCTTGATGGGCTCTCTGCTTCATCATCTGAGTCATCTGGTCTGCTTATGGCACAGTTTATACGGTAGACTCTCTTGACCAGTTCTAAGTCTTCATAAGCTTTGTCACCTAGTATCGAATCAATTCTATGAGCCACAACAGAAAACATGAGGTGATGCACTTTGTCTTTGACTGTCACTTTAAGTCTGCATGCACCTAAGCTATCTATTTTCTGTCCATTATAGCTCTTCAGCAGAACTGACTTTTTCTGTATTTTGGGCTTTTCTTTCATATTTTTTATGTCACTCATACTGATTAAGTTTGCTTTTGCCCCAGTGTCCAGTTTCAATGTAACTAATGCTCCATTTATCTGCAGTGGGATCATCCATTTGTCCTCTTTTACTGCATTGACGTTATGTTCAGCATTGTTTATTCCTGAAGGCGGCACATTTTCTGTATCCTTTTTGATATTGTCACATGACACCATTCCTACAAAAAATGTCTCACTTAAATCAGTGTCCTCAATTACATTGGGGCAGAAATTCGGGTCGGTGGCTTGCTGCGCGTGCAAGCCCCCGATCTGCACTTACCCGACGCGCCTGCCATTCACCTCCAGGGACGCCTGGAATTCCTTTTTGAAAGAGAAGAATCCCGGGCAGCGTCTGATGTCACGCCGCCCAGGAGTGCAGCCAGCGTGAAGTGCAAGTGAGACACACCCCTTGAGGTCTCAGTTTAATGGGACACGCCCCCAATGTTTCTCACAAGCTGAAAAGCATTTTTACATGCAGAGCAGCATTTCAAATAGGTTATTGGTATTTTTATGAAGCTTTTGGTAACTTTTATAAACGTTTACATTATTTTGAAGAATCTGAAGTAGTTTTAAACACAATTAAAGCAATTTAAAGACTTTTAAAAGCCCTGAAAGAATTTTTTTCATTCCATTTATTTATTTAGCAACGTCGTCTTCATACGTGTCTTCACACTGTTCCCTTTCAGGAACTGTATGAAGTGGTGGAAGGATTTATGGCCATGATTAACGCTCATTCTGTGACCATAACCATCTTTGAACCAGCCATTAGGGTGGTTAGTCCTATGGCGGGAGAGTTTTACGGGCTCCCACAAGCTATACAAGGAGGTGGGGCCACCCACACCCACGGACGCAAATATCCCACTGGATGTCAACCCAGAATTTAGAGCCGGAGCTCTGACTCCACTTGCCGGGACTGTCTGGAGCTGGGATTGAAACCCTACCCTGATCTGGCCCAGCGGCGGGGATCCTACCGCTACGCCAAAGGCCCAATCCGATTAGCAATGTGAAATGGCTGGAATGAGCACAATTCACGGCATTGAAAGAACTCACAATTGAACTGATGATGACCTCAGCAATCTCCTCAACGAGGTGGAGGCGCAGTGCCTGCTCATCATTGGTAATGAGAAGTCAAAGGCGCCGCAAAAAGGACAGATGATAGCTTGGTCTTTCAAGTGGCAGCATAGGGCTCCAGTCACGGGGAGGGAAAAGGCGCAGGAAACGTATGGGTGTCACCTTTTGCGCGGAGTGGGCCTTTTGCGTAGCGGTAAGCATCCCCGCCGCTGGGCCAGAAGGAGTAGGGTTTCGAACCCCACTCCAGACAGTCCCGGCAAGTGGAGTCGGAGCTCCAACTATAAATTCTGGGTGGACATCCAGCGGGATACTTGCGTCCGCGGGTGTGGGTGGCCCCCCCCCTCAGATGGGTTGTGGGAGCCCGTAAAACCCTCACGCCATAGGACTAACCACCCTAATGGCTGGTATGAAGATGGTTATGGTCACGGAAGGAGCATTAACGTGGCCAGAAATCCTTCCACCACTTCATACAGTTCCCGAAAGGGAACAGTGTGAGGATACGTACGATGATGACCTCTTGCGCAATGCACCTCCTTGGACCCTCAGTCGCAGATGCGAGGGGGCAAATCGTGCAATTGTTAAATTTTTCATTTTATTGACATGTAAAATGTTGGCCCAGTAATTCCGTTCCAAATGCGAGAGTACGGTTGGGGTACTCACGCGTCTGGCCGGAGGAAATGCCGGTTTTCAGCATGCACAGCGCATGCGGGGAAAACCAGCACTTCCTGTCCTCTGAACGAAGGGGTTCAGAGGCAGAACACGTGCGACTGCACAGGCAGCGCGTGCGCAGTAAAATTTGCCGGTTTCATTCATGCTTTCAGTGAGGTTAAGTCCTTACAACTTACACATGAAAAAAGCATGAGTACAGTTGCTCCAGAGGCTGCGGAGGAAGATATATTTTATCGTGGAGCTTCTGAAAGGCAATATTTTTGTTTGGGAAAGGGAGGAAAGTTATTTTAAGAAATGCTGAGGTAAGTTTTAAAGTTTCTTTTTGTTTTTTAAAACGGGTTTTCAGTACTGTAGGTAGAAGGAGCAATTGTGGCTATGTGAATTGAATTTGCTGTGTTTATTAAATGTGAAAATGACTCCAACATTTTTAAGAAAGAAACTTTTCATCAGTAATATATTCTTTTAAGTAATTATGTATGTATGTCTGTATATATTCCTTTGCGTATATGTATGTATATATTCCTTTACTTATGTGTATGAATGTATGTATTTAATTATGACTTTCAGCGAAAGTAACTTATTGGAAAATCATAATTAAATACATACATTCATACACAAGTAAAGGAATATATACATATACGTAAAGGAATATATACGGACATACATCCATAATTACTTAAAAGAATATATTACTGATGAAAAGTTTCTTTCTTAAAAATGTTGGAAATGTTACATTACTCATTTTAGAACAGTCATTTTCACATTTAATAAACACAGCAAATTCAATTCACACAGCCACAATTGCTCCTTCTACCTACAGTACTGAAAACCCGTTTATAAAAAAAGAATTAAACTTTAAAACTTATCTCATCATTTCTTAAAATAACTTTCCTCCCTTTCCCAAACAAAAATATTGCCTTTCAGAAGCTCCACGATAAAAGATATCTTCCTCCACAGTCTCTGGAGCAACTTTACACATGCTTTTTTCATGTGTAAGTTGTAAGGACTTAACCTCACTGAATCCATGAATGAAATCGATGAAGTTCACTGCACACGCGCTGCCTGTGCAGTCGCACGCTCTGTGCCTCTGAACCCCTTCGTTCAGAGGATAGGAAATGCCGGTTTTCCCCGCATGCGCTGTGCATGCTGAAAACCGGCATTTCCTCCGGCCAGACGCATGAGTACCCCGACCGTACTCATGCGTTTGGAACGGAATTACAGGGCCATTAACTCATTGCCCTTTTTTAGTTTCTACTTTTGAAAGGCATTGTTTGGCAAAGTGATTCTTTCCATGACACTTTGTGCACATTTTTCCAAACGCTGGCCATTGGCTTAACTGGTGTTTGTAACCACAGCGTTTACAATTAAAAATGTCATCCTCCGATTACTTTTCATTTCTGTTCTGCCCACGTTTCTTCCCCTTGTAGGACACAGCACCGACAGCAGCATTATCACTCATTACAATTGCATCATTATTGATTTCACTGAAAGTCTTCGTGTGCTTTTGAGCTAGCTCGCTGGCTTGGCATATTTTCACCGCGTTTTCCAAATTTAGTTCGGTTTCTCTCAACAGACGTTCCCTGACTTTTTTATCATGAATACCAAACACAATCTGGTCACGAATCATGGATGCTTTCAGCTCAGAGAAATTATGTGTCTGTGCTTTCAGTTTCAGATCAGTTATAAGGCTATCAAAAGTCTCATTTTGCTGCTGTGTCCGAGAAAAGAAGATGTATCTTTCATAGGTCTCATTCTTTTTGGGAGAGCAATGTGCATCAAATTTTTTTAGCACATCTTCTAATTTTTCTCTTTTCTCCTCTGGATTAAATACAAATGTATTAAATACCTCTATCGCCTGTGGGCCTGCAACCGTAAGCAGCAACGCTATCTTCCTTGCGTCTTGGTTTGTACCGAATCCGATGGCTGCAATGTAGAGTTCGAATTGTTGTTTAAGAGTCTGCCAATTGGAGTCGATGTTTCCTGTCAGTTTCAAATGCACTGGTGGCTTCAAATTCTCCATGTCGCTTTTCACAATTTTCAGCAGATCTTCACCACCCTGGTACCATCTTATGTTCATTAATAAATTGACATTCTTATTATGAACACAGCTAGCTTTTGCTAGTTACTTTATTGAGCACATGTGGACTAGGTACAGTTTATGTAGAGGCTTCCATCTAACTGCTGCCTTGTGGGTAGCCTAGTGCCTCATGGGTAATGTAATATTAATATACATACAGCTGGGTAGTGTAGCCTTATACATACAGCTATATACAGCTCTACGGCTCCACCTAGTGTCCACTATAGAATGACAGTTTATTGATCATTACAATGGCTAATCAACCAAATTCAGTACCCTGTCCCTGCTTTCTCCCTATATCCCTTGATCCCTTTAGCCTTAAGAAATATATCTAACTCCTTCTTGAATATATTTATTGAATTGGCCTCAACTACCTCTTGTGGTAAAGAATTCCACAGGTTCACCACTCTCTGGGTGAAGAAATTCCTCCTCATCTCTGTCCTAAATGGCTTACCCCTTATCTTTAGACTGTGACCCCCTGGTTCTGGACTCCCCGCCATTGGGAACATCCTTCCTGCATCTAGTCTGTCCAGTCCTTTTAGAATTTTATAAGTATATTGAGATCCCCTCTCATTCTTCTAAACCCCAGCGAATATAAGCCCAAGCGGCCCAATCTCTCATCATACGTCATTCCTGCCATCCGACGTATCAGTCTGGTGAATCTTCGCTGCACTCCCTCCATGGAAAGAACATCCTTCCTCAGAGAAGGCGACCAAAACTGCACACAATACTCAAGGGGTGGTCTCACCAAGGCTCTGTACAACTGCAGCAAGACAGAGAGAGAGAGAGAGAGAATGAGACAGAGAACGAGAGAGAGAGAGAAAATGGGAGATGGAAAGAGAGAGAGAAAGAGAGAGAGAGAAGGTGAGAGAGGGAGAGAGAAGGTGAGAGAGGGAGAGAACTTGAGAGAGAGAGAGAGAAAATGAGAGAGGGAAAGAGAGAGAGAAAGAGAGAGAAAGTAGGAGAAAGAAAGAGAGAGTGAGAGAATGTGAGCGAGAGAAAGAGAGAGAGAGAATATGAGAGCGGGAGAGAGAAAGTGAGAGAGAGAGAAAGTGAGAGAGAGAGAAAGTGAGAGAGAGAAAGTGAGAGGAAGGAAAAGAGAAAAAGAAAGTGAAAGAGAAAAAAAGAGGGAAAGTGGGAGAGAGAAGGAGAGAGAAATAGTTAGAGAGAGAAAGAGAGCAAGTGAGAGAAAGATAGAGAGAGAAAAGTGTGAGAGATAAATTGAGAGAAAAAGAGTGTGAGAGAAAGTGAAAGAGAGAATGAGAGAGAAAGCAAGAGAGGGAAAGAGAGAGAGAGAGAGAAATTGAGAGAGAGAGAGAAAGTGAGAGAGAAAGTGAGAGAAATTGAGAGAGAGAATGTGAGAGAGGGAAAGCGAAAGGGAGAGCGAGAGAGCGAGAAAGTGAGAGTGAGCAAGAGAGAGAGAGACAGTGAGAGAGTGAACGATAGAGAGCGAGACAGTGAGGGAGAGAAAGTGAAAGAGAGAAAGTGAAAGAGGGATAGAGAGAGAGAGAGAAAGAGGGAGATAGAGAGCGTGAGAGAGTGAGAAAGTGAGAGAGTGAACGATAGAGAGCGAGACAGTGAGGGAGAGAAAGTGAAAGAGAGAAAGTGAAAGAGGGATAGAGAGAGAGAGAGAAAGAGGGAGATAGAGAGCGTGAGAGAGTGAGAAAGTGAGAGAGTGAGCGAGAATCTGAGAGAGAAAGTGAAAAAGAGAAAGAGAGAGAGACAGTGAGAGGGAGAAAGAAAGAGAGAGACAGTGAGGGAGATAAAGAGAGAGAGAGAAAGGGACAGTGAGAGGGTGAGAGAGAAAGTGAGAGAGAGAGAAAGTGAGAGAGAGAAAGAGAGAGCGATAAAGTGAGAGAGAGAAAGAGAGGGAGATAAAGTGAGAGAGAGAAAGTGAGTGAGAGAGAAATTCAGAGGGAGAAAGAGAGAGAGAGATAGTGAGAGAGAGAAAGTGAGAGAGAGACAGAGAACGTGCAAGAAAGTGAGAGAGAGACAGAGAGAGAAAGTGAGAGAGAGAAAGAGAGAGAGAGATAGTGAGAGAGAGAAAGAGTGAGAGATCGTGAGGGAGAGAACGAGAGCGTGAGAAAGTGAGAGAGAGAGAAAGAGGGAGATAAAGTGAGAGAGAGAAAGTGAGAGAGAGAAAGTGAGAGAGAAAGAGAGAAAGAGAAAGTGAGAGAGAGAAAGTGAGAGCAAAAGTGAGAGAGAAAGAGAGAAAGAGAAAGTGAGAGAGAGAAAGTGAGAGCAAAAGTGAGAGAGAGAGAAAGAGGGAGATAAAGTGAGAGAGAGAAAGTGAGAGGGAGAAAGTGAGAGAGAAAGAGAGAAAGAGAAAGTGAGAGAGAGAAAGAGAGAGCAAAAGTGAGAGAGAGAGAAAGAAAGAGAGAAAGTGAGAGAGAGCAAGAGAGAGAGATAGTTAGAGAGAGAAAGAGAGCATGAGAAAATGGGAGAGAGAGAGAGAGAAAGTGTGAGAAAGAGAGATAAAGTGAGAGAGAGAGAGAAATTGAGAGAGAAAGTGAGAGAAAGGGAGAGAGAGGGAGAAAGCGAAAGAAAGTGAGAGAGAAAGTGAGAGAAAGAGAAAGTGACAGAGGCACAGAGAAAATGATAGAGATAGAATGACAGAGACAGAAAGAGAGTGAGAGATAGATAGAGAGAGAGTGGTAGAGACACAAAGAGGGAGAAATATAGAAAGAAGGAGGCAGAGAGACTGAGAGAGAGATAGAGTGTAACGGAGTTGCCTTGGGACGTTTTAGTACGTGAAAGTTGCTCTATTGTTGTTGAGAGGTGACTATTGAAGAGCCTGAGGCAGGTATCGGGGGATGAGACACAATCTGAGTGGTGAACTGCGCCCTGCCTCATTCTTCAAACACACAGCACTAACTGGAATAAGAAACAATCCTGGGAAGGTGGCTCCATAGCTCAGGGGTTAGAGCACTGGTCTTGTAAACCAGGGACCTTGAGTTGAAATCTCCCTTAAATATCTACACATTTCACTGGGGCCTCTACAAATCCAGCTTCTGTTTCTGAGCTCACTGTAATTAGCAGCATGATTTCTAATCGAAAGATCAGTCTGTAAGGGTGACCCTGAGCCTCCGGTCACCTGTCACTTTAATTCACCGCCCCGTTCCCACTCGGACCTCACTGTACTCGGCCTCTTGCATTGTTCCACGGAAGCTCACCGTAAACTCGAGGAACAGCACCTCATCTTCCGATTAGGCACTTTACAGCCTTCCGGACTCAACATCGAGTTCAACAATTTCAGATCATAACCTCGGCCCCCATTACAATTTTACTTATTTTTTATCCCCACCTTTGTTTTGGCCTTTTCCCACCACTTTGTTTCTTTTTTTTCTCTCTCCCACATGGCAGCTGTCTCCCATTCTGCCAGCACGTTTCACAGCTAATCTAGAGCCGTCTTTTGTCTCCATTAGTCCTATCACCATCTCGTCTCGTTTTGAATACCTCTGAATACCTTCACTTCTCTTTTGTTCTCTCCCAGCCTGGCCTCTCAATCTATTTCATTTCCTGGGCCTTTCCAGTCTTGACAATGAGTTTCACTCGAAACGTTGACTCTATTTTCTCTCCACGGATGTTGCCTGGCCTGCTGGGTTATTCCAGCATTTTCTGTTGTTAGAACCCTTTACTCCCGCTCTCTGACTCTCCTTGCCTCCCTCTCTCCCTCCATCCTCCATCTCTCCCCTTCCCTCTTTCTCTCTCTCCACTCCCCCACCCCGCCTCTCTACACTTCCCCAGGCCACTCACACTCTTCCCTCTCTCTCTCCCTCCGGCTCTCTCTCCTTTCTGCCCATTCGCCTTCCTCTCTCCCTTCCCCTCTCTCTCTCTACTCCCTCTCATTCCCCCTCCCCCTCTCTCTCTCTCGTTCCCCCTCTCACTTTATCCTTCCATGGAGGGGAGAGGCGAAAGGGAGAGTCAGGGGGAAGGGCAGAGAGAAAAGGGGTGGAGAGTGAGTGTGGGTGAAGTGGAGAGAGGGAAGAAGATAGAGAGAGGGGAAGGAGAAAGCGTGCAGGCGAAGGGGAGAGAGGAAAGGAGGTAAAGAGATGCAAGGAGAGAGGCAGAAGTGGGGAAGGGGAGAGAGGGAAGGAGATAGAGAGAGGGGAAGGAGAGTGCGTGCAGCCAAAGGGGAGAGAGGAAAGGAGGTAAAGAGATGCAAGGAGAGAGGTGGAATTGTGGAAGGGAGAGAGGGAAGGAGATAGAGAGAGGGGAAGGGGAGAGATGGAAGGAGAGTGACAGAAGGGGAGAGAGGGAGGGAAATGGAGAGACAGAGGGAAGCGAGAGGTGAAGGGGAGAGAGGCAGATGGAGGAAAGGGGATGGGGAGTGAGAGAGGGGAAAGGAGAGGGAGATGGGGCAGGGGAGAGACGTAGTTAGAAGGGGAGAGAAGAGAAGAGGAGCGAGGGAAGGAGATAGAGATAGGGGAACGGGAGAGGCAGAAGTGGAGAGACAGAGTGAGAAGGGAACAGATGAGAGAACGGAAGGCGAGAGCGGAGAGAAAGGTGGATGGAGAAAGAGCAATGAGACAGAGGAAGGGAAAGAGGGAGAGAGTAGCTAGGGAGATAGAGGGGAAGGGTGGAAAGTGGACACAGAGAGAGAAGGGGAGCGGGGAAGGAGATGTTGGGAGAGGGGAAGGTGGATGGAGAAAGAGAGAGAAGAAAGGTGTGGGAGTGAGGGGTGAGAAGGAAGTGAAGAGTGAGAGAAGGTGTGGAAGAGAAGGGGAGAGAAGGGAAGTGAAAGCAAAGGTATCGGAGAAGGAGAAGGGGGGAAGGGGGGAGAGAGAGGCAAGGGCGTGAAGGAAAATTGGAGAGAGGTAGTAATTAGCAGAGAGCAGGAGGAGAAGTGAGAGAGCCTGTTCTCGGGTTGGTCTCGGAGCTGTTTAATACTTAAAAGTGAACATGCTGTTAATTAACGGTGAGTTCAGAAACTAGAAAGTAAATTCATACAGGCACCAGTGAGATTTGAACTCTGAACCTATTGGTTTACAAGACCAGTGCTTTAACCCTTGCGCTATGGCGCTACTTGGTGCACATCTTGTCATTCCCAATTAGTGCAGGTTGTTTGAAGACTGAGGCAGGGTGCAGTTCAACACTCAGATTGTGTCTCATCCCCCGATACCTGCCTCAGTCTCTCCTTGCCTGCCTTCAGTAGTCACTTCTCAATAACAATATATATCATATAAACATAGAATATAGGAGCAGGAGTAGGCCATTTGACCCCTCGAGCCTGCTCCACCATTTTACGAGATCATGGCTGATCATCCAAATTCAGTACCCTGTCCCTGCTTTCTCCCCATATCCCTTGATCCCTTTAGCTTTAAGAAATATATCTAACTCCTTCTTGAATATATTTAATGAATTGGCCTCTACAGCCTTCTTTGGTAAAGAATTTCACATGTTCACCACTCTCTGGGTGAAGAAATTCCTCCTCATCTCTGCCCTAAGTGGCTTACCCATTATCCTTAGAATGTGACCCCTGGTTCTGGACATCCCCGCCATTGGGAACATCCTTCCTGCATCTAGTCTGGCTAGTCCTGTTAGAATTTGATAAGTTTAATGAGATCCCCTCTCATTCTTCTAACCTCCAGCGAATATAAGCCCAATTGACCCAATCTCTCGTCATACGTCATTCCTGCCATCCCAAGTATCAGTCTGGTGAATCTTCGCTGCACTCCCTCCATGGCAAGAACATCCTTCCTCTGAGAAGTCGACCAAAACTGCACACAATACTCAAGGTGTGGTCTCACCAAGGCTCTGTACAACTGCAGCAGGACAGAGAGAGATAGAGAGAAAATCAGACAGAGAAAGAGAGAGAAATACTGGCAATCTAACAGAAAACAAACAGTTGGGATAAATGGTTCATTCTTGGGCTGGCAAGCAGTAACTAGTGGTGTTCCACAGAGGTCAGTGCTGGGACCCCAACTCTTTACAATCTATATTAACGATTTGGAGGAAGAAACCGAGTGCAACATATCCAAGTTTGCCGACGATACAAAGATGGGGGGGAAAGCAGTGAGTGAGGAGGACATAAAAAACCTGCAAAAGGACATAGACAGGCTAAGTGAGTGGGCAGAGATTTGGCAGATGCAATATAATGTTGGAAAGTGTGAGGTTATGCACTTTGGCAGAAAAAATCAAAGAGCAAGTTATTATCTAAATGGAGAGAAACTGCAAAGTGCTACAGTACAAAGGGATCTGGGGGTCCTGGTGCATGAAACACAAAAAGTTAGTATGCAGGTGCAGCAGGTGATCAGTAAGGCCAATGGAATCTTGGCTTTTATTGTGAGGGGGATGAAGTATAAAAACAGGGAAGTCTTGCTGCAGTTATACAGGGCATTGGTGAGGCCACACCTGGAATACTGCGTGCAGTTTTGGTTTCCATATTTAAGAAAAGATATACTTGCTCTCGAGGTGGTTCAGAGAAGGTTTACTCGGTTGATTCCGGAGATGAGGGGGTTGACGTATGAGGAAAGGTTGAGTAGGTTGGGATTCTACTCATTGGAGTTCAGAAGAATGAGAGGCGATCTTATCGAAACATATAAGATTGTGAGGGGGCTTGATCGGGTGGATGCGATGAGGATGTTTCCACTGATGGGTGAGACTAGAACTAGGGGGCATAATCTAAGAATAAGGGGCTGCCCTTTCAAAACTGAGATGAGGAGAAACTTCTTCACTCAGAGGGTAGTAAATCTAAGGAATTTGCTTCCTCAGAGAGCTGCGGAAGCTGCAAAATTAAATACATTTAAAATGGAGATAGACATTTTCCTTGCAGATAAGGGAATTAGGGGTTACGGGGAGAGGGCAGGGAAGTGGACGGGAGTCTAGATTCGGATCAGCCATGATCCTATTGAATGGCGGAGCAGGCCCGAGGGGCCGTATGGCCTACTCCTGCTCCTACTTCTTATGTTCTTATGTTAAAATGAGAGAGGGAAAGAGAGAGATAGAGAGAGAAAGTAGTAGAGAGAAAGTGAGAGTGAGGGAAAGTGAGAGAGAGAAAGAGAGAGAGAAGGTGAGAGAGGGAGAGAGAAAGTGAGGGAGAGAAATTGAGAGAGAGAGAAAGTGAGAGAGAAAGAGAGAGAGAAAGTGAGAGAAATTGATAGAAAAAGAGAGAAAGTGAGAGAGAGAAAGAGAGAAAATGAGTGTGAGAGAAAAAGAGAGAGAGGGAAAGTGGAGAGAGAAGGAGAGAGAGAGAATTAGAGAGAGAGAATGTGAGAGAGAGAAGGATAGAGAGAGAGAAAAGTGTCAGAGAATGAGAGAAAAAGTGAGAGAGGGATAGAGAGAGAGAGAAATTGAAAGGGAGAGAGAAAGTGAGAGAAATTGAGAGAGAGAAAGTGAGAGAGAGAGAAAGAGAGAGTGAGAGAAAGTGAGAGAGAGAAAGAGAGAGAGAAGGTGAGAGAGCGAGAGAGAAAGTGAGAGAGAGAGAGAAATTGAGAGAGAGATAAATTGAGAGAGAGAGAAAGTCAGAGAAAGAGAGAGAAAGTGAGAGGGAAATTGATAGAAAAATAGAGAGAGAGAAAGTTTAAAAGAAATAGAGAGAGAGAGAGATAGAGTGTAACTGTGTTGCCTTGGGATGTTTAAGTACGTGAAAGTTGCTCTATTGCTGTTGAGAAGTGAATATTGCAGAGAATGAGGCAGGTATCGGGGGATGAGACACAATCTGAGTGGTGAACTGCGCCCTGCCTCATTCTTCAAACACACAGCACTAACAGGAATGAGAAGCAATTGAATGCAGGTGGCTCCATAGCTCAGGGGTTAGAGAACTAGTCTTGATAAACCAGAAGTCGTGAGTTCAAATCTCCCTGGGACTTCTGTATATTTCTGGTTCTATTTCTGAACTCAACATTAATTAACAGCATGTTTACTTTCAAGTATCATATACTAACAGCTCCAAAACAAACCTGAGAGCAGGCTTAGTCCATTTACCCTTTACTCCCCCTCTCTGTGTCTCCTTGCCACTCTCCTTCCCCCTCTCACTCTATCCTTTCCCCTTGAGGGGAAAGAGGAGAGGAGGATGGGGAGAGCAGGGGTGAAATTGAGAGAGGGGTTGTTGGGAGAGAGAAAAGGGAAGGAGAGAGAATGTGTGTGAAGGGGAGAGAGGGAAGGAGATAGAGAGAGGGGGGAAGGGGAGAGAGTGTGGGGTGGTGGAGAGAGGGGTGTAAGGTGGATGGAGAAAGAGCAATGAAGGGGAAACAGAGAAGATAGGAGCCGGGGTAGGCCATTCGGCCCTTTGAGCCTGCTCCGCCATTCAATGGCTGATCATCCAAATTCAGTACCTTGTCCCTGTCTTCTCCCTTGATCCCTTTAGCCTTAAGAAATATATCCAACTCTTTTTTGAATATATTTAATGAACTGGCCCCCACCGCCCTCTGTGGCAGAGAATTCCATAGGTTCACCACTCTCTGGGTGAAGAAATTCCTCCTCATTTCAGTCGTAAATGGCTTACCACTTATCCTTAGACTATGACCCCTGGTTCTGGACTCCCCGGCCATCATAAACATCCTTCCTGCATCTAGCCTGTCCAGGCCTGACAGAATTTTATAGGTTTCGATGAGATCCCCTCCCAATCTTCTAAAATCCAGTGAGTATAAGCCCAATCGACACAATCTCTCCTCATACGTCATTCCTGCCATCCCAGGTATCAGCCTGGTGAATCTTCGCTGCACTCCTTCCATGGCAAGAACGTCCTTCCTCAGGTAAGGTGACCAAAACTGCACACAATACTCAAGGTGCGGTCTCACCAAGGCCCTGTACAACTGTAGCAAGACATCCTTGTTCCTGTACTCGAACCCTCTTGCTACGAAGGCCAACATACCATTTGCCTTCTTAACTGCCTGCTGCACCTGCATGCTTACCTTCAGCGACTGGTGCACAAGAACACCCAGGTCTCTTTGCACTTCCCCTTCTCCCAATCTATTGTCATTCAAATAATAATCTGCCTTCCTGTTTTTGCCACCAAAGTGGATAACCTCGCATTTATCCACATTATAGTGCATTTGCCATGTTTCTGCCCAATCACCCAACCTGTCCAAATCGTAAAGGAGTTTCACGACATCCTCCTCACAGCTTACCCTCCCACCCAGCTTTGTGTTGTCTGCAAATTTTGAGGTATTACATCCAATTCCCTCGTCCAGATCATTAATATATATTGTGAACAGCTGGGGTCCTAGGACCGATCCTTGCGGTACCCCACTAGTCACTGCCTGCCACTCGGAAAACACCCATTTATTCCAACTCTTTGCTTTCTGTCCACCAACCAGTTCTCTATCCAAGTCAATTCCTTGCTCCCCATCCCATGTGCCTTAATTTTGCACGCTAATCTCTTATGTGGGACCTTATCGAAAGCCTTCTGAAAGTCCAAATACACCACATCCACTGGTTCTCCCTTATCTATTTTACCAGTTACATCCTCAAAAAATCCAGTAGATTAGTCAAGCATGATTTACCTTTTGTAAATCCATGTTGACTTTGTCCGATCAAGAGGAGCAAGAGTGAAAAGCAGAGAGACAGAGTGAAAGACAGAAGCGAGGTGTGGGATTAGGACAGAGATAGATTGGAAGGGGAGAGAGAGGGAAGGTGTGTGAGAGAGAGAGGCAAGAGCATGAAGGGGAATTGAAGAGAGGGAGTAGGTGGGAGAAAGAACCTGTTTTCAGGTTGGTCTCAGAGCTGTTTAATACATAAAGTACACATGCTGTTAATTAACAGTGGATTCAGAACAGAAGCTAAATTTGCAGAGGCCCACCAGTGAGATTTGAACTCAACCCCGTAGGTTTAAACTAGACCAGTGCTCTAACCCCTGAGCTATGGAGCCACCTGGAGCATATCTTTTCATTCCCAATTAGTGCTGGTTGTTTGAAGACTGAGGCAGGGCGCAGTTCAACACTCAGATTGTGTCTCATCCCCCGATACCTGCCTCAGTCTCTCCTTGCCTGCCTTCAGTAGTCACTTCTCAATAAGAATATATATCATATAAACATAGAAGATAGGTGCAGGAGTAGGCCATTCAACCCCTCGAGCCTGCTCCACCATTTAATGAGATCATGGCTGATCATCCAAATTCAGTACCCTGTCCCTGCTTTCTCCCCATATCCCTTGATCCCATTTATTATGTCCGTGTTTTTGTGTCCGTGTGTTGATAGAGACACTGAAGACAGGAATTGCTTTCATAGGTGTTTATTAAACAAAGTCTGGAGGGGAACTAACTGATACAACACAATATACAGGCTTATATAGCCCGAGTGGCCATTACCGGCATTACAGTACACATGGGGCTCTTAAAGGCACATACACTACAATTCCTCCCCTTTTAGCCAACCAGTGCATAATATTTTACAAGAAAAATAATCAACACATTGCTGCAGTTAATTAATTATAAGTCAGTCTCTCTGGAGGCTCCTGACTCGGTCCAGATAACGCCTCGGTGGTGTAGTAGTTTCTGGAGGTGTAGTAGGTTCTTTTGACAAGGCTGATTCGGCTTGAACGCGAGTGTCGGGTTCATCGGGTTCCAGTATCACCGGATCGGAGGTAGATATGGGTATCTCTACTTCATCGTTAGGCGTATAGAGTTGTGGTGTAGGTTGTCCCTTTTCAGATGACTCTATGATTTGGTCAGCATGGTGCCTTATTATGCTTTCTCCAATGTCCACGGTATACATCAGCGGTCCTAGTCGTGTGCAGATAGTTCCAGGCTGCCATTTCTCGGTACGGTAGTCCCGGGCCAAAACTTGTTGACCTTTCTGGAAGGTTCTAGTTGGCCTTTCATTCATGCCTTGAAATTGCCGGTTCTCCACGTCCCTTCTGATGTTGGGCTTGATCAAATCCAGCTGGCATCTTAGGCTTCTATTGAAGAACATCATGGCGTGAGTTTGGTTTGTAACCATATGTGTTGCATTCCTGTATGCAAACAAGAAGTTATCCACCTTATGCTGAAGTTTTATGTCTTCATTACCCATGGCATTTATGGCCTTCTTGAAGGTCTGGACAAACCTTTCAGCCAATCCATTGGTGGCGAGATGGTATGGGGCGGATGTGTAGTGCTTAACCCCATTGTTTTTTAAGAACTTCCTGAATTCTTCGGACACAAATTGCGGTCCATTATCAGAACAGATCTGTTCCGGTAGCCCATTCCTGGCAAATATGGTCATTAATGCTGTGCTGGATTTTTCCGTGGTGGTGGAGGACATCTTTATTACCCCCGGCCACTTGGAGTGTGCATCAACCACGATTATAACATTGAGTCCATAAATGGAGCAGCAAAGTCGATGTGTACCCTTTGCTAGGGAGATGAGGGCCACTCCCATGGATGTAGAGGGGCTTGGGGTGCAGTGTTTTGGACCTTCTGTCATCCTAGGCAGCTCTTGGTCATTTTTTCAATGTCTCCATCGATACCTGGCCACCATACAGACGCCCTGGCTAGGTTCTTCATTTTCACTCTACCCAGATGCCCCTCGTGAAGCTCCTTTAGAACCTTATCCTGGAGTTTGGGTGGAATCACCACTCTGGATCCACACATCAAGGTTCCTCGGCACACTGACAGCTGTTCTCTTCTTTGCGAGAATGCTGGCAACACTGGTTCGCCATGTGCTGGCCATCCCTTCACTGTTAAATCATAGACTCGTGAGAGAGTCGGGTCATTTCTAGTTTCCCTTTCAATGGCAGAATTTGTTACTGGTAGACATTCGATTATGGTAGAGTGGAAAATCTCCACTGGGTCTACGGTAGGTGCTTCTTCTACCATTGGCAATGGTAGGCGCGATAACCCGTCAGCATTCCCATGCTGTTTTGATCCTCTGTAGCCTTTGCGCTGTCATAATGGGAACACCCTTTTTAGGGTTGAATATGGAGATGAGGGGTTGATGGTCAGTCAACAAGGTAAATTTTTGTCCGTGTAGATAATGGTTGAATTTCTTCACTTCCCATACCAGGCTGTGTGCGTCCCTGTCGATTTGGGCATAGTTACGCTCAGCTGAGTTCAATGAGCATGACGCAAAAGCTATCGGCCGTTCCGAGCCATCAGGGAATTTATGCGATAATACTGCTCCTACGCCGTAAGGGAATGCATCGCATGCCAATCTGATTGGCAGTGATGGGTTGTAATGAGCCAAAACTTCTTTGGACGTGATTAAGTCTTTGCATTTATGGAAGGCACGTTTACAGTCTCCGCTCCATTTCCAAATTACTCCTGTTTGTAGCAGTTCATTAAGAGGGTGTAGAAGAGTTGATAAGTTCGGTAAAAATTTATGATAGTAATTTATTAATTCCAGGAACGAACTTATTTGTGAAACATTTTCAGGTGCTGGGGCTTTTATGACCGCTTCAATTTTTTCAGGTGACTTATGCAACCCTTCCTTATTAATTATGTGGCCACAATATGATATTTGATTTTGGAAAAATTCGCACTTGGGGCGATTTGCTCGTAGGCCCCGTTCTCTCAGCCTAGTGAGCACCTGCTCCAAATTGGCAAGGTGCTCGTTGTCGTTTTCTCCTGTTACAAGGATGTCGTCTAGGTAACATTGAGTCCCCGGAATCCCTTGGAGGACTTGCTCCATAGCTCTTTGCCAGATAGCTGGAGCGGATGCTACTCCGAAAACCAGTCGATTGTACTGGTACAGACCTTTGTGTGTATTTATCGTGAGATATTTTTTAGAGGCCTCTTCAACCTCCATCTGTAGATATGCCTGTACCAAGTCAATTTTGGTGAAACGTTTCCCTCCGGATAGTGAGGCGAAAATATCTTCTATCCTCGGAAGAGGATACTGTACCATGTGAAGGATCGGGTTTACAGTCACCTTGAAGTCTCCATAGATGCGAATTTTTCTCTGTTCTTCAGATTTATCATTATTCAATGCTTTCTTCATGACTGGGATGATGGGTGTTGCCCACTCTCTCCAATCTATTTTAGATAATACGCCTGCCTTTTCCAAATTCTCCAGCTCTGCCTCGACTGCTGGACGAATTGCTTATGGCAGCGGTCTTGCCTTAAAAAACTGGGGAATTGCTGCATCTTCCACTTTTATTGAGGCGGTGATGCCTTTCAAGGTTCTTAGTTTCTCTTGTAACACTTCCTTGGCGTTGGCCAAGATGTCTTTTAATCGTTCAGGTATGACGTCATCGTCATTTTTTTCCTTACTGGTCACCGTCAGTGCCTGAATGGAGTGCCAGTCTAAACATATTTTCCTGATCCATTCACGTCCCAACAGCGGTGGACCACCATCTTGTAGAATGTATAAATACAACTTCTGTATTTCCTTGCCGTTGTATACAACAGGCACCCTTATTTTTCCTTTGGGGTATACTTTCTGCCCCGTATATATTTTCAAGATAATGGATGTGTCTTTTAAAGGTATATGTGGAAATAGCCGCTCATAATCCCGTCGTTTATGATGGTCAGAGCTGATCCTGTATCTAGCTCCATTTTAACTGGGGACCCTGCTATTGTGAGGGTAACCCAAATGGTCTGGTAATCTTCTTTGGCAATTACATTATGTAATTTGAGAGAGCTTAGTCTCTTGTTCCGGAGTCACTATCACTCTTCTGGTCTTCGGAGCTACTGTCCGTCATCATTTGTACCTTTCTGTGCTTTTCCTTATTGATTTATTTTTACATTAGTGGATTTTTTGTTTCCAGATCGGCATACACGTGTAATGTGTCCCATCTTTCCGCATTGCCTGCATGCTTTGTCCTTGAACCAGCAGTCCCTCTGGTCATGGGTGGATCTGCCGCAGCGATAACATCTCTCGAAGCCCCGTGTCATTTCATGGGTGCCGAAGTCCTGTGGCTTTTGCTGTATCTCTGCAGCTCCTCTTGCACTGAAAGCCTTGTCCAGTGTTAAATCTTTCTCAGAAAGTAGCCTTTTTTGTGTTCCTTCACTTCGGAGACCGCAGACGAATTTGTCTCGTAGAGAATCTGCCAGTCCTGCCCCGAATTGGCAGTGTAGGGTATCAACAATCTCCTTAAAATTCTTGTCCATCGGTTCGGCTGGAGTGATTAAGTTTCGTAACAGCTTGTATGTCTTTGCGCCCATTAGATTTAGAAGTACGGAAGCTTTTTTTTCATATTCTATTCCATTTGCGGTGCAATATACCTCCACTCTTTCCACATATGTGGTCCAATCCGCTATCTCGTTATCAAAAGCATCAATATTGCCAGAATTAGGCATCCTAGAAAAGAAATTGGCGCTTCCCGCGCTTTTCTTTCTTTTCTGCAGAAAAGATATGGCGCTTCCCGCACTTCCCCGCCGCTGCTGCCGATGACAACGCCGTTTCCCGCAGTTTCCGTTCTTTTCATTTATTTATTTACAGTTGGAGACTCGTTCCCGCCGGACTCTCTCTCGAGGTCTGAAAGCCGACCTGCTTGCAGCGCCGGCCGTCTCCCGAGTGCTCCCTCCCCGTCTGTTACTGCCTGCCTTCGCCTTAGCTGCTTGGCCTAGCTGCAGAGCCAGCCACTGGAGCCCCAGCCCGACGCCCAGGAAGGATTATTGCAGTACCTGCCACCAGCTTGGCTAGCTGGTGAAACCACAGCTTTTTCTTTTTCTTGATTTTTTCTTCAACTTTGGACGCCAGAGGAATCGATGTCCTTGAGGTGCTGCCGAATTGCAAGTAAGTCCGTTTCCAATTCGTCGCCACTGTTGTGTCCATGTGTTGATAGAGACACTGAAGACAGGAGTTGGTTTCATAGGTGTTTACTAAACAAAGTCTGGAGGGGAACTAACTGATACAACACAATATACAGGCTTATATAGCCCGAGTGGCCATTACCGGCATTACAGTACACATGGGGCTCTTAAAGGCACATACACTACACGTGTATAATTGAGACATGGACTGCAGGAGTGGATTATAACAAGTCTTTACTGAATGGAGACAACTTGGAAACTGAATCTACAGAAGCCTGCTAGGGCCTTTTATACAGGGGTGGTCACTGCCGGTACTGCAGTCTGAGACCAGTTATTCCCTTAAAGGTACATACACAACAATTCCTCCCCTTTTAGATAAACAGTACATAACATTCATTTAACAACTAAATAATAACTAATTACAATTACAATTACGGTTGCTAGATGCATTGGTTGAAGTTAAGCAATTATAAGTTCAGTCTTTGAGGAGGCTTCCTGATTCTGTCTGGATAATGCCTCTTTGGGATATCAGGTTCTTCTGGCAAGGTTGAGTCGGGATCAATGTCGTTGTTTGGTTCGTCTGCTTCCAATATCACCGATTCTGCGGTAGATGCAATTGGTACTTCGGTTTCATCGCCAGGTGTATCAGATCGTGGTGGGGAGTTGCCGTTTTCCAGTGACTCTAGAATCTGGTCAGCATGGCGTCTTACAATGCTCTCTCCAACGTCCACGGTATACATTAGAGGTCCTTGCCGTGTACAGATTGTTCCTGGCTGCCATTTCTCTGTGCGGTAGTCCCGGGCCAAAACTGGTTGACATATTTTAAAACTCCTTGTCGGCCTTTCATTCATATTCTGAAACTGCCTGTTCTCCACGTCTCTTCTGACGTTTGGCTTAACCAAATCCAAGCGGCATCGTAGTCTTCGATTGAAGAACATCATGGCTGGAGTTTGGTTGGTAACCGCATGTGTCGCATTCCGGTAGGCAAACAAAAAGTTATCCACCTTGTGTTGTAGGGGTATATCTTCATTACACATTGCCTTGATAGCCTTCTTGAATGTTTGAACAAACCTCTCGGCCAATCCATTAGTCGCTGGATGATATGGGGCGGATGTGTAATGCTTAACACCATTGTTCTTTAAGAACCTCCGGAACTCTTCAGACACAAACTGTGGTCCATTGTTAGAGCAAATCTGTTCAGGCAGCCCATTCCTGGCGAATATGGTTCGAAAGACTGCGATAGTTTTTTCTGTGGTGGTTGAGGACATTTTTATTACCTCTGGCCACTTTGAATGTGCATCCACCGCAATTAAAAACATCGAGTCCATAAAGGGACCAGCAAAATAAATGTGCACCCTTTGCCATGGAGATGAGGGCCACTCCCATGGATGTAGAGGGGCTTGTGGTGGGGCGTTTTGGACCTTCTGGCATCCTGTACAGCTCTTGGTCATCTCTTCGATTTCTCTATCGATTCCCGGCCACCACACAAACGCTCTGGCTAAGTTCTTCATTTTTACCCTTCCCAGATGACCCTCATGATGCTCATTGAGCACTCTATCCTTCAATTTGGGTGGAGTTACTACTCTGGATCCACACATCAAGGTTCCTCTGCACACTGACAGCTGTTCTCTTCTCGGCGAGAATGCTGGCAGCAGTGGTTCGCCATGTGCTGGCCATCACTTCACCGTTAAATCATAGACCCAGGAGAGTGTCGGGTCATTTCGTGTTTCCTTTTCTATGTTTGCATTCATCACAGGGAGACATTCGACTATAGTCGAGTGGAATAACTCCACTGGATCCACTGCCAGTTCTTCTTCCACCGTCGGCAACGGTAGGTACGACAATCCATCAGCATTCCCATGCTGTTTAGTTCCTTTGTACTCGATGTCATATTGGTGTGCCCCTAGGAAAAGGGACCACCTCTGTAGCCGTTGTGCCGTCATTATCGGTACGCCCTTCTGAGGGTTGACAATGGAGACGAGAGGTTGCTGATCAGTTAGTAGAGTAAATTTCTGACCATGCAGGTAGTGATTGAACTTCTTCACCCCCCACACCAGGCTGAGGGCCTCTCTGTCAATCTGGGCGTAGTTACGCTCGGCTGAAGTTAACGAGCGTGACGCAAAAGCTATCGGCCTCTCTGAACCATCAAGGAATTTATGTGACAGTACCGCCCCAACACCGTAGGGAGACGCATCACATGCCAGTCTTATCGGTAGTGATGGGTTGTAGTGAGCCAATGCTTCTCTTGAAGTGATTAGGTCCTTACTCTTCTGAAAGGCCCGCTAACATTCATCACTCCATTTCCATGCTACTCCCGTTCGTAGTAGGGCGTTCAGTGGATGCAGAATTGTGGACAAATTCGGCAAAAACTTATGGTAGTAATTCATCAATCCGAGGAATGTCCTCAGTTGCAACACATTTTCAGGCGCTGGAGCCTTAACTACCGCTTCAGTTTTGTCAGGTGACAAATGCAACTCCTCTTCATCAATCACGTGGCCACAATACGATATCTGTTTCTTAAAAAACTCGCACTTAGGGCGATTGGCTCGTAGCCCATGTTCACGTAGTCTAGTGAGCACCTGCTGTAGGTTGGCAAGGTGTTCACTGTCATCTTCACCTGTCACGAGGATGTCGTCCAAGTAACACTCAGTCCCCGGAATCCCTTGCAGGACTTGTTCCAATGCTCTTTGCCATATCGCCGGATCTGACGCTACTCAGAATACCAGTCAATTATACTGATAAAGACCTTTGTGAGTGTTTATCGTGAGATACTTCCTAGAGGATTCTTCAACCTCCATCTGCAAATATGCTTGTGCTAGGTCAATTTTTGTAAAAGCTTCCCTCCAGATAGTGAGGCGAAGACATCTTCTATCCTTGGAAGAGGATATTGTACTGTGTGAAGGACTGGGTTCACCGTCACCTTGAAGTCCCCACAGTTGCGAACCTTCCTTGGATCCTCAGACTTATTGTTTAACGTTTTCTTCATGACAGGAACGATGGGTGTTGCCCACTCGCACCAGTCTACCTTAGATAACATGCCTGCCTTCTCCAGATTCTCCAGCTCTGCCTCGATGGCTGGGCGAATTGCATATGGTACCGGTCTTGCTTTGAAAAACTTTGGAATTGCATTCTCCTCTATTTTTATTGAGGCGGTTACGCCTTTGAGAGTGCCCAGTTCTTGTTGAAATACCTCTTTGGCGTCAGCTAAGATTGTTGACAATCGTCCAGGAGTGACGTCGTCATCCTTTTTACCAGCCACCGTCAGTGCCTGAATGGAGTGCCAGTCTAAACTTATCTTTCTGATCCATTCAAGTCCCAATAACGGTGGTCCACCATCTTGCAGAATGTAGAGATACAATTTCCGTATTTTCTTGCCGTTGTATTCGACAGGCACCCTTATTTTTCCTCTGGGGTATACGTTTTGCCCCGTATACGTCCTCAAGACAATGGATGCCTCTCTCAAGGGTATGTGTGAGAATAGCCGCTCGTAGTCTCATCGATTCATGATGGTTAGAGCTGATCCTGTATCCAATTCCATTTTGACTTGGGACCCTGCTATCATGAGGGTGACCCAAAAGGTTCGGTGATCCTCTTTTGCAATTACGTTGTGAAGTTTGAGACAGCTTAGTCTCTTGTTCCCGGATCCACTATCACTCATCTGGTCTTTGGAACTACTGTCTGTCATCTTTTGTACTTTCCTGTACGGTTCCTTAGTAGCCTTTTTGTTGTCGTTGGTCTTCTTCCCAGACCTACAAACTCGTGCAATGTGTCCCATCTTTCTGCATTGCCTGCATATTTTGTCCTTGGACCAGCAGTCCTTCTGGTCATGGTTTGTTCTGCCGCAGCAATAACATTTTGCAAATCCCCGTGTCATTTCGTGGGTGCCGTATTCCTGTGGCTTTTGTTGTATTTCCGCAGCTCCCCTTGCTGCTGCTTTGTATGATACTGCCACGCTGAAAGCCTTATCTAGCATCAGCTCTTTCTCTGAGAGTAACCTCTTCTGTGTCCCTTCACTCAGGAGTCCACAGACAAATTTGTCCCGTAAGGTATCTGCCGGTCCTGCTCCGAACTGGCAGTGCTTTGATAGCGTGCGTAGTTCCGTAAGGTAATCAGCATTGCTCTCATTTTTATGCTGATTTCTCCTGTGAAATTTAAATCTTTCTGCTATCAGCAGCGGTGTAGGATTTAGGTGTTCCTGTAAGTTAGCAACAATTTCGTTAAAACTCTTCGCCTTCGGTTTGGCTGGAGTAATCATGTCCCGCAATAGGCCGTATGTTCTTGCGCCCATTAAATTTAGCAATACCGATGCCTTTTTCTCATCGGCTATTTTGTTTGCCTCGCAATATACCTCGACTCTTTCCACATACGTGGTCCAGTCTTCTATTGCATTATCGAAGGCAATGATATCGCCAGTCTTTGGCACCTTGAAAATCTAAGATGGCGCCTCCCGCACTTTGCCTTCATCCCCGATGGATCAAAATGGCGCCTCCCGTGCTTTTCCTTCTTCCCCGCCGAGTTAAGATGGCACCTCCCGCGCTTTCCCGCCGCTGCCGCTGCTGCCAACGCTGCTGCTGGCGATTATATTAATTTTACTATCCTGTAATGGCGACGCCCTATGGTCTTCGTGCCTCCCTGATCGCTGCTGCCATGCCACGCTCTGCGGAATATTTATTTTTCTATCGCGCTTCAATATTTGCTCCGTTAATTGAAGAACCATTCCCGTCGTGGAGCGGACCCTCTGGGACACTTCCCTCCCTCTTCTTAGGTCCGAACGCTGCCCGGCTTCGAAGCACCGGCCGCGCCCTGTGTGCTCCACCCTCTCTCTCTCTCTTTGCTTCCCGACTCGCTGCCCGGCCCCGTTGCAGAGCCCCCCGATCGAGCTTTAGCCCGCCGCAGCCCAGGAAGGATCAGTGCACTACCTGCCACCAGCCCGATTAGCTGGGAAACCACAGACTGGAGACCAAGCCTGGCTCTCGACAGCCTCTCCTGCACTTTTCAATTCGATGATTTGGAGGGCGGTTGCCCACGGTCGACGCCCGTTTCTCAAGTTACCTTGGATTATTTTTTTTTCTTTCTTCTGGCTTCGAACTTCAATAACGTCATCTGAGATGCTGCTGAGTTGCAGGTAAGTTCATTTCTTACTCGTCGCCAGTATTATGGCCGTGTATGATTGAGACACGGACTGCAGGAGTTGATTATAACAAGTCTTTACTGAATGGAGACAACCTGGAAACTGAAACTACAGAAGCCTGCTAGGGCCTTTTATACAGGGGTGGTCACTGCCGATACTGCAGTCTGAGATCAGTTATTCCCTTAAAGGTACATACACAACACCTTTGGCCTTAAGAAATATATCTAACTCCTTCTTGATTATATTTAATGAATTGGCTTCAACTGCCTTTTGTGCTAAAGAATGCCACAGGTTCACCACTCACTGGGTGAAGAAATTCCCCCTCATCTCTGTCCTAAATGGCTTACCCCTTATCTTTAGACTGTGACCCCTGGTTCCGGACTCTCCCGCCATTGGGAACATCCTTCCTGCATCTAATCTGTCCAGTCCTGTTAGAATTTTATAAGTTTAATGAGATCCCCTCTCATTCTTCTAAACTCCAGCGAATATAAGCCCAATCGACCCAATCTCTCATCATACGTCATTCCTGCCATCACAGGTATCAGTCTGGTGAATCTTCGCTGCACTCCCTCCATGGCAAGAACATCCTTCCTCGGAGAAGGCGACCAAAACTGCACACAATACTCAAGGTGTGGTCTCACCAAGACTCTGTACAACTGCAGCAGGACAGAGAGAGAGAGAGAGAGAAAATGAGGCAGAGAGAGAGAAAATGAGAGAGGGAAAGAGAGAGAGAAAGAGAGAGAAAGTAGAAGAGAGAAAGAGTGAGAGAAAGTGAGAGAGAGAAAGAGAGAGAGAGAAGGTGAGAGCGAGAGAGAGAAAGTGAGAGAGAGAGAAAGTGAGAGAGAAATTGATGGAAAAAGAGAGAGAGAGAGAAAGTGAGAGTGAGAAAGTGAAAGAAAGAAAGGGAGAAAAAGAAAGTGAGAGAGAAAACGAGAGAGAGAGGGAAAGTGGGAGAGAGAAGGAGAGAGATAGTTAGAGAGAGAAAGAGAGAGAAAGTGAAAGAGGGAGAAATTGAGAGAGAGAAAGTGAGAGAGAAAGAGAGAGAGAGAAAGTGAGAGAGAAATTGATAGAAAAAGAGAGAGAGAAAAAGTGAGAGAAAGAGAGAGTGAGAGAAAGTGAGAGAGAGAAAGAGAGAGAGAGAAGGTGGGAGAGGGACAGAGAAAGTGCGAGAGAGAGAGAAATTGAGAGAGAGAAAGTGAGAGAGAAAGAGAGAGAGAAATTGATAGAAAAAGAGAGAGAGAGATAAAGATTGAAAGAAACAGAGAGAGAGAGAGAGAGAGAGAGAGAGTGTAACTGAGCAGCCTTGGGATGATTTAGTACGTGAAAGTTGCTCTATATTGTTGCTGAGAAGTGAATATTGCAGAGACTGAGGCAGGTATCGGGGGATGAGACCCAATCTGAGTGGTGAACTGCGCCCTGCCTCATTCTTCAAACGCACAGAACTAACTGGAATGACAACCAACTTTGCGCAGGTGGCTCCATAGCTCAGGGGTAAACGCACTGCTCTTATAGGCCCGGGATCGTGAGTTCAAATTTGACTGGGGCCTTTCTAAATTTAGCTTCTGTTTCTGAACGCCCTGTTAATTCAGAGCATGTTTACTTTTACGCATTAAACAGCTCCGAGACCAACCTGAGAACAGGCTCTCTCTCCCTTCCCCATCTCCATCTGTCCATATACCCTTTACTCCCCCTCTCTGTGTCTCCATGCCTCTCTCTCCCTCCATCCCCCCCACTCCCCCCCCACCCCCGCTCTCTCTCCACTTCCCTTCCTCCCAATCTCCTTCCCCCTCTCCCGCTGTCCTTTCCCCTTGGGGAGAAAAAAGGGGAAAGAGGAGAGGAGGATGGGGTGAGAAGAAGTGAAATTGAGAGAGTGGGTGTAGGGGAGAGAGAAAAAGGAAGGAGATAGAGCGAGTGGAAGTGGAGAGAGGGAAGGAGATAGAGAGAGGGGAAGGGGAGAGAGTGTGTTTGAAGGGGAGAGAGGGAAGGAGATAGAGAGAGGGGAAGGGGAGGGAGTGTATGTGAAGGGGAGAGATGGAATGAGAGAGTGCGGGTGAAGTGGAGAGAGGGAAGGAGATAGAGAGAGGGGAAGGGGAGAGAGTGTGGGGCGGTAGAGAGAGGGTGAAGGAGAGAGAGCTGAAGAGGAGAGTTAGAGGGGAAGAGGGAGAGAGGGGTTTAATGTGGATGGAGAAAGAGCAATGAGACAGAGGAAGGAAAGGGAAAGAGGAGCAAGGTCTGAGAGGGAAATCGAGGGGAAAGGTGAAAAGCAGAGAGACAGAATGAGAAGGGGAGTGAGGGAGGCGAGAGAAAGGCAGATGGAGAAAGAAGGACAGAGATCGAGGGGAGGTGTGGGAGTATGGGGCAGTTGAGGCCAATTCATTAAATATATTCAAGAAGGAGTTAGATATATTTCTTAAGGCTAAAGGGTTCAAGGGATATGGGGAGAAAGCAGGGACAGGGTACTGAACTTGGATGATCAGCCATGATCTCATTAAATGGTGGAGCAGGCTCGAGGGGTCGAATGGCCTACTCCTGCTCCTATCTTCTATGTTTCTATGTTTCTATGATATATATTGTTACGGAGAAGTGACTACTGAAGGGAGACAAGGAGAGACCGAGGCAGATATCGGGGGATGAGACACAATCTGAGTGTTGAACTGCGCCCTGTCGGACAGAGATAGATTGGGAGGGGAGAGAGAGAGAAGGTGTGTGGGACAGAGAGGCAATGGCGTGAAGGGGAATTGAAGAGAGGGGGTAAGGTGGAAGAGAAAGAACCTGTTCTCGGGTTGGTCTCAGAGCTGTTTAATACTTAAAGTATACATGCTGTTAAATAACGGTGGTTTCAGAAAAGAAGCTAAATTTTCAGAGGCCCCAGCAAGATTTGAACTCACGACTTTCTGGTTTAATTTAGAACCAGTGCAATAACCCCTGAGCTACGGAGCAACCTATATAACAGCTTGTCATTCCCAATTAGTGTTGGTTGTTTGAAGACTGAGGCAGGGCGCAGTCCAACACTCAGATTGTGTCTCATCCCCCGATACCTGCCTCAGTCTCTCCTTGCCTGCCTTCAGTAGTCACTTCTCCAAAACAATATATATCATAGAAACATAGAAGATAGGAGCAGGAGTAGGCCATTCGACCCCTCGAGCCTGCTCCGCCATTTAATGAGATCCTGGCTTGTATGTTCATTAATAAATAGACATTCTTATTATGAACACAGCTAGCTTTTGCTAGACCTTTTATTGAGCACATGTGGACTAGGTACAGTATCTGTAGAGGCTTCCATCTTGACTGCTGCCTTGTGGGTAGCCTAGTGCCTCATGGGTAATGTAGCCTTAATATACTTACAGCTGGGTAGTGTAGTCTTATACATACAGCTATATACAGCTCTACACAGCTCTACGGCTCCGCCTAGTGTCCACTATAGAATGACATGTTATTGATCATTACATCCCCCTTTCTTTGAGGTTTAACAAAATCAATATCAATCAACTTTCAAGAAAACAATAAAGATAATATCAGTAACACTTTTGTTAGTACTCTATAAACATAAACATTTTCAAAACAGTCAGCACATTTTCAAAGCTTTACATTGTACTCAAAGATTAAGTCTATCAGGCTTTTTTACTTCACGTGTAGATCTTCTCAACACGGGTAAGTCTGATGTGTCTTCATGAGATTGTTCTGGTGGTGAATGACAAGATGCAGTTGCGGCATTGTCATCAATCTGCTCTTGTATAGATCGAGGTCTCCTTGCGATCTTTGCTTGGCGAGGGTTTCAGTGTTCCCTTAGTCTTCATGCCATAACTCTCAATGTAGTCAATGCACGCTCGAAAAACTGCTGGCAGCTGGATCCCATCATACAGCATAGTCCTCTCAGCAGCCTCGGCTAATGGAACACCAAAGATTGGCCTGAGGGAAGAAGGAGTATCCACCGGAACTGCTTCCTGCTCTGGTGCAGGCTTCTTCTGTTTCTTTTTCTCTTTCCACTGCTTAACAACATCTGCTGCGGTTATATTTTTGGACCTTTTCGCCTTGTGTTTTTCCTCTTTGTGCTTTTCTTCCTTTGGCTTCTCTTTGACCTTAAATTACTTTTCTTTCTTCTTGGAGAAACTAGGCTTTTTGAAGACATGGATACCCTTTGGCCTTTTCATCCTTGATGGGCTCTCTGCTTCATCACCTGAGTCATCTGGTCTGCTTATGGCACAGTTTATACGGTAGACTCTCTTGACCAGTTCTAAGTCTTCACAAGCTTTGTCACCTAGTATCGAATCAAGTCTTTCAGCCACAACAGAAAACATGAGATGATGCACTTTGTCTTTGACTGTCACCTTAAGTCTGCATACACCGAAGCTATCTATTTTCCGTCCATTATAGCTCTTCAGTAGTACTGACTTTTTCTGTATTTTGGGCTTTTCTTTCATATTTTGTATGTCACTCATACTAATTAAGTTTGCTTTTGCCCCAGTGTCCAGTTTCAATGTAATTAATGCTCCATTTAGATGCAGTGGGATCATGCATGTGTCCTCTTTTACTGCATTGACTTTATGTTCAGCATTGTTTATTCCTGAAGGCTGCACATTTTCTGTATCCTTTTTGATATTGCCACATGACACCATTCCTACAAAAAATGTCTCACTTAAATCAGTGTCCTCAATCACATTAACTTGTTGCCCTTTCTTAGGTTTTACTTTTGAAAAGCATTGTTTGGCAAAGTGATTCTTTCCGTTACACTTTGTGCACATTTTTCCAAACGCTGGGCATTGTCTTAACTGGTGTTTGTAACCACAGCGTTTAGATTATAAAATGTCATCCGCCGATTGCTTTTCATTTCTGTTCTGCCCACGTTTCTTCCCCTTGTAGGACATAGCACCGACAGCAGCATTATCACTCATTACAATCGCATCATTATTGAATTCACTGAAAGTCTTCGCGTGCTTTCGAGCTAGCTCGCTGGCTTGGCAAATTTTCACCGCATTTTCCAAATTTAGTTCGGTTTCTCTCAACAGACTTTCCCTGACTTTTTTTATCATGAATACCAAACACAATCTGGTCACGAATCATGGATGCTTTGAGCTCAGAGAAATTACATGTCTGTGCTTTCAGTTTCAGATCAGTTATAAAGCTAACAAAAGTCTCATTTTGCTGCTGTGTCCAAGAACAGAAGATGTATCTTTCATAGGTCTCATTCTTTTTGGGAGAAAAATTAGCATCTAATTTTTTACCACATCTTCTAATTTTTCTCTGTTCTCCTCTGGATTAAATACAAATGTATTAAATACCTCTATCGCCTGTGGGCCTGCAACCGTAAGCAGCAATGCTATCTTCGTTGCGTCTGGCTTTGTACCGAATCCGAAGGCTGCAATGTAGAGTTCGAATTGTTGATTAAGAGTCTGCCAATTGTAGTCGATGTTTCCTGTCATTTTCAAATGCTCTGGTGGCTTCAATTCTCCATGTCGCTTTTCACAATTTTCAGCAGATCTTCACCACCCTGGTACCATCTTATGTTCATTAATAAATAGACATTCTTATCATGAACACAGCTAGCTTTTGCTAGTTACTTCATTGAACACATGTGGACTGGTACAGTATCTGTAGAGGCTTCCATCTTGACTGCTGCCTTATGGGTAGCCTAGTGCCTCATGGTTAATGTAGACTTAATATACATACAGCTGGGTAGTGTAGTCTTATACATACAGCTATATACAGCTCTACACAGCTCTATGGCTCCACCTAGTGTCCACTATAGAATGACATGTTATTGATCATTACAATGGCTGATCATCCCAATTCAGTACCCTGTCCCTGCTTTCTCCTTATATCCCTTGGTCCCTTTAGCCTTAAGAAATATATCTAACTCCTTCTTGAATATAATTAATGAATTGGCCTCAACTGCCTTTTGTGGTAAAGAATTCCACAGGTTCACCACTCTCTGGGTGAAGAAATTCCTTGTCATCTCTGTCCTAAATGACTTACCCCTTATCGTTAGACTGTGACCCCCCTGGTTCTGGACTCGCCGCCATTGGGAACATCCTTCCTGCATCTAGTCTGTCCAGTCCTGTTAGAATTTTATAAGTTTATTGAGATCCCCTCTCATTCTTCTAAACTCCAGCGAATATAAGCCCAATCGTCCCAATCTCTCCTCAGATGTCATTCATGCCATCCCAGGTATCAGTCTGGTGAATCTTCGCTGCACTCCCTCCATGGCAAGAACATCCTTCCTCAGAGAAGGCGACCGAAACTGCACACAATACTCAAGGTGTGGTCTCAACAAGGCTCTGTACAACTGCAGCAAGACAGCGAGAGAGAGCGAGGGAATGAGACAGAGAACGAGAGAGAGAGAGAGAAAATGGGAGATGGAAAGAGAGAGAGAAAGAGAGAGAGAGAAAGTATGAGAGAGAAAGAGAGAGTGAGAGAAAGTGAGAGAGAGAATGAGAGAGAGAGAAGGTGAGAGAGGGAGAGAGAGAGAGAGAACTTCAGAGAGAGAGAAAGTATGAGAGAGAAAGAGAGAGTGAGAGAAAGTGAGAGAGAGAAAGAGAGAGAGAGAAGGTGAGAGAGGGAGAGAGAGAGAGAGAACTTCAGAGAGAGAGAGAGAAAATGAGACAGAGAGAGAGAAAATGAGAGAGGGAAAGAGAGAGAGAAAGAGAGAGAAAGTAGGAGAAAGAAAGAGAGAGTGAGAGAAGGTGAGAGCGGGAGAGAAAGAGAGAGATAGAGAGAGAAAGTGAGAGAGAGAAAGTGAGAGGAAGGAAGAGAGAAAAAGAAAGTGAAAGAGATAAAGAGAAGAGGGAAAGTGGGAGAGAGAAGGAGAGAGGGATAGTCAGAGAGAGAAAGAGAGCAAGTGAGAGAGAGAAGGATAGAGAAAGAAAAGTGTGAGAGACAAATTGAGAGAAAAAGAGAGAGAGAAAGTGAAAGAGAGAATTAGAGAGAAAGCAAGAGAGGGAAAGAGACAGAGAGAGAAATTGAGAGAGAGAGAGAAAGTGTGAGAGAGAGAAAGAGAAAGTGAGAAAGAGAGAGAGAGACAGTGAGAGAGTGAATGATAGAGAGCGAGACAGTGAGAGAGAGAAAGTGAAAGAGAGAAAGTGAAAGAGGGATAGAGAGAGAGAGAGAAAGAGGGAGAAAGAGAGCGTGAGAGAGTGAGAAAGTGAGAGAGTGAGAGAGAAACTGAGAGAGAAAGTGACAAAGAGAAAGAAAGAGAGAAAGTGAGAGGGAGAAAGAGAGAGAGAGACAGTGAGAGAGAGAAAGTGAGAAAGGGAAAGAGAGAGAGAGAAAAAGTGGGAGAGAGAAAGTGAGAGAGAGAAAGAGAGAGAGAGACAGAGAACGTGCAAGGAAGTAAGAGAGAGATAGAGAGAGAAAGTGAGATGGAGAGAAAGAGAGAGATAAAGTGAGAGAGAGAAAGTGAGAGAGAGAAAGTGAGCAAGAAAGAGAGAAAGTGAGAGAGAGAAAGAGAGAGAGATAGTTAGAGAGAGAAAGAGAGCATGAGAAAATGAGAGAGACTGAGAGAGAAAGAGAGAGAGAGAGAGAAAGTGTGTGAAAGAGAGAGAAAGAGAGAGAGAGAGAGAAATTGAGAGCGAAAGTGAGAGAAAGGGAGAGAGAGGGAGAAAGCGAAAGAAAGTGAGAGAGAAAGTGAGAGAAAGAGAAAGTGAGAGAGGCACAGAGAAAATGATAGAGATAGAATGACAGAGACAGAATTAGAGTGAGAGATAGATAGAGAGAGAGTGGTAGAGACACAAAGAGGGAGAAAGATAGAAAGAAGGAGGCAGAGAGACTGAGAGAGAGATAGAGTGTAACGGAGTTGCCTTGGGATGTTTTAGTACGTGAAAGTTGCTCTATTGTTGTTGAGAGGTGACTATTGAAGAGCCTGAGGCAGGTATCGGGGGTGAGACACAATCTGAGTGGTGAACTGCGCCCTGCCTCATTCTTCAAACACACAGCACTAACTGGAATGAGAAGCAATTCAGCGCAGGTGGCTCCATAGCTCAGGGGTTAGAGCACTGGTCTTGTAAACCAGGGACCTTGAGTTAAAATCTCCCTTAAATATCTACAAATTTCACTGGGGCCTCTACAAATCCAGATTCTGTTTCTGAGCTCACCGTAATTAGCAGCATGATTTCTAATCGAAAGATCAGACTGTAAGGGTGACCCCGAGCTTCCGGTCGCCTGTCACTTTAATTCACCGCCCCATTCCCACTCGGACCTCACTGTACTCGGCCTCTTGCATTGTTCCACGGAAGCTCACCGTAAACTCGAGGAACAGCACCTCATCTTCCGATTAGGCACTTTACAGCCTTCCGGACTCAATATCGAGTTCAACAATTTCAGTTCATAATCTCGGCCCCTATTACATTTTGACTTATTTTTTATCCCCACATTTGTTTTGGCCTTTTCCCACCACGTTGTTTCTTTTTTTTCTCTCTCCCACATGGCAGCTGTCTCCCATTCTGCCAGCACATTTCACAGCTAATCTAGAGCCGTCTTTTGTCTCCACTAGTCCTATCACCATCTCGTCTCGCTTTGAATAACTGTGAATACCTTCACTTCTCTTTTGTTCTCTCCCAGCCTGGCCTCTCAATCTATTTCATTTCCTGTGCCTTTCCAGTCTTGGCAAAGGGTTTGGAGTGGGAGTGAGGGGTGAGAAGGAGGGGGAGGGTGGGAGAGAGTGAGAGAAGGTGTGGAAGAGAGGGGTGAGAAGAGAAGGAGGGGGAAGAGGAGAGAGAGGGAAGGTGTTGGAGAAGGAGAGGAAGAGAGGGGGAAGGGGAGAGAGAGGCAAGGCCGTGAAGGAGAATTGGAGAGAGGTAGTAATTAGCAGAGAGCAGGAGGGGAAGTGAGAGATCCTGTTCTCGGGTTGGTCTCGGAGCTGTTTAATACTTAAAAGTGAACATGCTGTTAATTAACGGTGAGCTCAGAAACAGAAGCTAAATTTATACAGGCCCCAGCGAGAATTTGTACTCATGACTCCTGGCTTACTAGATCAGTACTCTAACCCCTGAGCTATGGAGCCACCTGGTAAGCAACCTGTCATTCCCAATTAGTGCTGGTTGTTTGAAGACTGAGGCAGTGCACAGTTCCACACTCAGATTGTGTCTCATCCCCCGATACCTGCCTCAGTCTCTCCTTGCCTGCCTTCAGTAGTCACTTCTCAATAACAATATATATCATAGAAACATAGAAACATAGAAGATAGGAGCAGGAGTAAACCATTCAACCCCTCGAGCCTGCTCCGCCATTTAATGAGATCATGGCTGATCATCCAAATTCAGTACCCTGTCCCTGCTTTCTCCCCATATCCCTTGATCCCTTTAGCCTTAAGAAATATATCTAACTCCTTCTTGAATATATTTAATGAATTCGCGTCAACTGCCTTTTGTGGCAAAGAATTCCACATGTTCACCACACTCTGGGTGAAGAAATTCCTCATCATCTCTGTCCAAAATGGCTTACCCCTTATCTTTAGACTGTGACCCCTGGTTCTGGACTCCCCCGCCATTGGGAACATCCTTCCTGCATCTAGTCTGTCTAGTCCTGTTAGAATTTGATAAGTTTAATGAGATCCCCTCTCATTCTTCTAAACCCCAGCGAATATAAGCCCAAGCGGCCCAATCTCTCGTCATACGTCATTCCTGCCATCCAACGTATCAGTCTGGTGAATCTTCGCTGCACTCCCTCCATGACAAGAACATCCTTCCTCTGAGAAGTCGACCAAAACTGCACACAATACTCAAGGTGTGGTCTCACCAAGGCTCTGTACAACTGCAGCAAGACAGAGAGAGAGAGAGATAGAGAGAAAATCAGACAGAGAAAGAGAGAGAAAGATTGGCTATCTAACAGAAAAGAAACAGTTGTGATAAATGGTTCATTCTTGGGCTGGCAATCAGTAACTAGTGGTGTTCCACAGAGGTCAGTGCTGGGACCCAAACTCTTTACAATCTATATTAAAGATTTGGAGGAAGGAACCGAGTGCAACATATCCAAGATGGGAGGGGAAGCAGTGAGTGAGGAGGACATAAAAAACCTGCAAAAGGACATAGACAGGCTAAGTGAGTGGGCAGAGATTTGGCAGATGCAATATAATGTTGGAAAGTGTGAGGTTATGCACTTTGGCAGAAATAATCAAAGAGCAAGTTATTATCTAAATGGAGAGAAACTGCAAAGTGCTACAGTACAAAGGGATCTGGGGGTCCTGGTGCATGAAACACAAAAAGTTAGTATGCAGGTGCAGCAGGTGATCAGGAAGGCCAATGGAATCTTCGCTTTAATTGCGAGGGAGATGGAGTATAAAATGAAGGAAGTCTTGCTGCAGTTATACAGGGCATGGGTGAGGCCACACCTGGAATACTGCGTGCAGTTTTGGTTACCATATTTACAAAAAGATATACTTGCTCTCGAGGTGGTTCAGAGAAGGTTCACTCGGTTGCTTCCAGAGATGAGGGGGTTGACGTATGAGGAAAGGTTGAGTAGGTTGGGACTCTACACATTGGAGTTCAGAAGAATGAGAGGCGATCTTATCAAAACATATAAGATTGTGAGGGGGCTTGATCGGGTGGATGCGATGAGGATGTTTCCACTGATGGGTGAGAGTAGAACTAGGGGGCATAATCTAAGAATAAGGGGCTGCCCTTTCAAAACTGAGATGAGGAAAAACTTCTGCACTCAGAGGGAAGTAAATCTATGGAATTTGCTTCCCCAGAGAGCTGCGGAAGCTGCAAAATTAAATACATTTAAAATGGAGATAGACATTTTCCTAGCAGATAAGGGAATTAGGGGTTACGGGGAGAGGGCAGGGAAGTGGACGGGAGTCTAGATTCGGATCAGCCATGAGCCAATTGAATGGCGGAGCAGGCCCGAGGGGCCGTGTGGCCTACTCCTGCTCCTACTTCTTATGTTCTTATGTTAAAATGAGAGAGGGAAAGAGAGAGAGAAGGAGAGAGAAAGTAGTAGAGAGAAAGTGAGAGTGAGAGAAAGTGAGAGAGAGAAAGAGAGAGAGAGAAAGTGAGAGAGGGAGAGAGAAAGTGAGAGAGAGAAATTGAGAGAGAGAGAAAGTGAGAGAGAAAGAGAGAGATAGTGAGAGAGAGTAAGTGAGAGAAAGAAAGAGAGAAAAAGATTGTGAGAGAGAAAAAGAGAGAGAGGGAAAGTGGGAGAGAGAAGGAGAGAGAGAGAGAAAAGTGTCAGAGATAAAGTGAGAGAAAAGAGTGAGAGAGAAAGTGAAAGAGAGAATGAGAGAGAAAGTGAGAGAGGGAAAGAGAGAGTGAGAGAAATTGAAAGGGAGATAGAAAGTGAGAGAGAAAGTGAGAGAAATTGAGAGGGAGAAAGTGAGAGAGATAGAAAGAGAGAGTGAGAGAGAGAAAGAGAGAGAGAAGGTGAGAAAGCGAGAGAGAAAGTGAGAGAGAGAAATTGAGAGAGAGAGAAAGTGAGAGAAAGAGAGAGAAAGTGAGAGGGAAATTGATAGAAAAAGAGAGAGAGAGATAAAGTTTGAAAGAAATAGAGAGAGAGAGAGAGAGAGAGTTACTGCGTTGCTTTGGGATGTTTTAGTACGTGAAAGTAGCTCTATTGCTGTTGAGAAGTGAATATTGCAGAGATTGAGGCAGGTATCGGGGGATGAGACACAATCTGAGTGGTGACTGCGCCCTGCCTCATTCTTCAAACGCACAGCACTAACTGGAATGAGAAGCACTCCCATGCAGGTGGCTCCATAGCTCAGGGGTTAGAGCAGTGGTCTTGTAAACCAGCGATCGTGAGTTCAAATTTCACTGCGGCCTTTGTAAATTTAGGTTCTGTTTCTGAACTCACCGTTAATTAACAACATGTTTACTTTTAATTATTATACAGCTCCGAAACCAACCCGAGAACAGGCTCTCTCTCCCTTCTCCATCAGTCCATTTACCCTTTACTCCCCCTCTCTGTGTCTCCTTGCCTCTCCCTCTCTCCATCCTCCACTTCCCTTCCTCCCACTCTCCTTCCCCCTCTCACTCTGTCCTCTCCCCTTGGGGAGAAAAGAAGGGGGAAGGGAGAGAGCAGGGGCGAAATTGAGAGAGGGGTTGTAGGGGAGAGAGAAAAGGGAAGGAGAAAGAATGTGTGTGAAGGGGAGAGAGGGAAGGAGATAGAGAGAGGGGGGAAGGGGAGAGAGTGTGGGGTGGTAGAGAGAGGGAAATGGAGAGAGGGGTGTAAGGTGGATGGAGAAAGAGCAATGAAGGGGAAACAGAGAAGATAGGAGCCGGGGTAGGCCATTCGGCCCTTCGAGCCTGCTCCGCCATTCAATGAGATCATGGCTGATCATCCAAATTCAGTACCCTGTCCCTGCCTTCTCCCCATATCCCTTGATCCCTTTAGCCATAAGAAATATTTCAAACTCTTTTTTGAATATATTTAATGAACTGGCCTCCACCGCCCTCTGTTGCGGGTGAAGAAATTCCTCCTCATTTCAGTCCTAAATGGCTTACCCCTTATCCTTAGACTATGACACCTGGTTCTCGACTCGCCGGCCATCATAAACATCCTTCCTGCATCTAGTCTGTCCAGGCCTGACAGAATTTTATAGGTTTCGATGAGATCCCCTCTCATTCTTCTAAACTCCAGTGAGTATAAGCCCAATCGACACAATCTCTCCTCATACGTCATTCCTGCCATCCCAGGTATCAGCCTGGTGAATCTTCGCTGCACTCCTTCCATGGCAAGTACGTCCTTCCTCAGGTAAGGCGACCAAAACTGCACACGATACTCAAGGTGCGGTCTCATCAAGGCCCTGTACAACTGTAGCAAGACATCCTTGTTCCTGTTTTGGTGTCCATACTTTAGAAAAGACATACTTGCTCTCGAGTCAGTATAAAAAAGGTTCACTCGGTTAATCCCGGGGATGAGGGGGTGGTCATATGAGGAGAGGTTGAGTAGATTGGGACTCTACTTATTGGAGTTCAGAAGAATGAGGGTGAAACTAGAACTAGGGGGCATAATCTTACAATAAGGGGCTGCTCTTTCAAAACTGAGATGAGGAGAAACTTCTTCACTCAGAGGGTGGTAGGTTTGTGGAATTTGCTGCCCCAGAAAGCTGTGGAAGCTACATCATTAAATAAATTTAAAACAGAAATAGATAGTTTCCTAGACGTAAAGGGAATTAAGGGTTACGGGGAGCGGGCAGGAAATTGGACATGAGTGCAAGTTCGGAATGGTCATGGCCCTGTGGGTAGTGGAGTGGGCCCAGGGGCCGTGTAGCCTGCTTCTGCTCCTACTGTGTTCTAATTCTGTGTTAGATTTCAGGAGATGGTTTTATTCCTGTTCCTGGCTGGGGTGGAGATCGCCTTTACAGAAGGTAAGTACTGTAGAAAATATAGGGACAGAGTGATCTCCTGGAAGAATTTCGATCGCCTAGATGGGTCGGAGAGGAATTTCCCAGATTTTTTTCTCCCAAATTGGCCATGGGGTCTTTTATCTGGTTTTTCGCCTCTCCTGGGAGATCACATGGGTTCGGGTGGATGCAGAGTGATAGAAGATTTGAGGTTAGGATCAGATTAGCCATGATCTTATTGAATGGTGGAGCAGGCTCGAGGGGCCGATTGGCCTACTCCTGCTCCTATTTCTTATGTTCTTATGTACTCGAACCCTCTTGCTACGAAGGCCAACATACCATTTGCCTTCTTAACTGCCTGCTGCACCTGCATGCTTACCTTCAGCGACTGGTGCACAAGAAGACCCAGGTCTCTTTGCACTTCCCCTTCTCCCAATCTATTGCCATTCAAATAATAATCTGCCTTCCTGTTTTTGCCACCAAAGTGGATAACCTCACATTTATCCACATTATCGTGCATTTGCCATGTTTCTGCCCAATCACCCAACCTGTCCAAATCGTACTGGAGTTTCACGACATCCTCCTCACAGCTTACCCTCCCACCCAGCTTTGTGTCGTCTGCAAATTTTGAGATATTACATCCAATTCCCTCTTCCAGATCATTAATATATATTGTGAACAGCTGGGGTCCTAGGACCGATCCTTGCAGTACCCCACTAGTCACTGCCTGCCACTCGGAAAATGACCCGTTTATTCCAACTCTTTGCTTTCTGTCCGCCAACCAGTTCTCTATCCAAGTCAATACCTTGTCCCCAATCCCATGTGCCTTAATTTTGCACGCTAATCTCTTATGTGGGACCTTATCGAAAGCCTTCTGAAAGTCCAAATACACCACATCCACTGGTTCTCCCTTGTCTATTTTACCAGTTACATCCTCAAAAAATTCCAGTAGATTAGTCAAGCATGATTTACCTTTTGTAACTCCATGTTGACTTTGTCCGATCAAGTGGAGCAAGAGTGAAAAGCAGAGAGACAGAGTGAGAAGGGCGAGAGAAAGAAAGAAGTGAGGTGTGGGATTAGGACAGAGATAGATTGCAAGGGGAGAGAGAGGGAAGGTGTGATGGGAGAGAGAGGCAAGGTCATGAATGGGAATTGAAGAGAGGGGGTAGGTGGGAGAAAGAACCTGTTCTCAGGTTGGTCTCAGAGCTGTTTAATACATAAAGTATACATGCTGTTAACTAACAGTGGATTCAGAACAAAAGCTAAATATACAGAGGCTCCAGTGAGATTTGAACTCACGACCCCTGGTTTACTAGACCAGTGCTCTAACCCCTGAGCTATGGAGCCACCGGGTGCACAACTTGTCATTCCCAATTAGTGCTGGTTGTTTGAAGACTGAGGCAGGGCGCATTTCAACACTCAGATTGTGTCTCATCCCCTGATACCTGCCTCATTCTCTCCTTGCCTGCCTTCAGTAGTCACTTCTCAATAACAATATATATCATATAAACATAGAAACATAGAATATAGGAGCAGGAGTAGGCCATTCGACCCCTTGAGCCTGCTCCGCCATTTAATGAGATCATGGCTGATCATCCAAATTCAGTAACCTGTCCCTGCTTTCTCCCCATATCCCTTGATCCCTTTAGCCTTAAGAAATATATCTAACTCCTTCTTGATTATATTTAATGAATTGGCTTCAACTGCCTTTTGTGCTAAAAAATTCCACATGCTCACCACTTTCTGGGTGAAGAAATTCCTCCTCATCTCTGTCCTAAATGGCTTACTCCTTATCTTTAGACTGTGACCCCTGGTTCCGGACTCTCCCGCCATTGGGAACATCCCTCCTGCATCTAAGCTGTCTAGTCCTGTTAGAATTTTATAAGTTTAATGAGATCCCCTCTCATTCTTCTAAACTCCAGCGAATATAAGCCCAATCGACCCAATCTCTCGTCATACGTCACTCCTGCCATCCCAGGTATCAGTCTGGTGAATCTTCGCTGCACTCCCTCCATGGCAAGAACATCCTTCCTCTGAGAAGGCGACCAAAACTGCACACAATACTCAAGGTGTGGTCTCACCAAGGCTCTGTACAACTGCAGCAGGACAGAGAGAGAGAGAGAGAGAAAATGAGGCAGAGAGAGAAAAAATTAGAGAGGGAAAGAGAGAGAGAAAGAGAGAGAAAGTAGAAGAGAGAAAGAGAGAGTTAGGAGAAAGTGAGAGAGAGAAGGAGAGAGAGAGAAGGTGAGAGCGGGAGAGAGAAAGTGAGAGAGATGGAGAGAAAGTGAGAGAGAAATTGATAGAAAAAGAGAGAGAGAGAAAGTGAGAGTGAGAAAGTGAAAGAAAGAAAGGGAGAAAAAGAAACTGAGAGAGAAAAGGAGAGAGAGGGAAAGTGGGAGAGAGAAGGAGAGAGAGATAGTTAGAGAGAGAAAGAGAGAGAAAGTGAGAGAGAGAGAAATTGAGAGAGAGAAAGTGAGAGAGAAAGAGAGAGAGAGAAAGTGAGAGAGAAATTGATAGAAAGAGAGAGAGAGAGAAAGTGAGAGAGAGAAAGAGAGAGTGAGAGAAAGTGAGAGAGAGAAAGACAGAGAGAGAAGGTGGGAGAGGGACAGGGAAAGTGAGAGCGAGAGAGAAATTGAGAGAGAGAAAGAGAGAGAGAAATTGATAGAAAAAGAGAGAGAGAGATAAAGATTGAAAGAAACAGAGAGAGAGAGAGAGAGAGAGAGTGTAACTGAGTTGCCTTGGGATGATTTATTATGTGAAAGTTGCTCAATATTGCTGTTGAGAAGTGAATATTGCAGAGACTGAGGCTGGTATCGGGGGATGAGACACAATCTGAGTGGTGAACTGCGCCCTGCCTCATTCTTCAAACGCACAGAACTAACTGGAATGACAACCACCTTTGCGCAGGTGTCTCCATAGCTCAGCGGTAAATGCACTGTTCCTATAGACCATGGATCGTGAGCTCAAATTTCACTGGGGCCTCTGTAAATTTAGCTTCTGTTTCTGAACACCCTGTTAATTCACAGCATGTTCACTTTTACGCATTAAACAGCTCCGAGACCAACCCGAGAACAGGCTATCTCTCCCTTCCCCATCTCCATCTGTCCATTTACCCTTTACTCCCCCTCTCTGTGTCTCCATGCCTCTCTCTCCCTCCATCGCCCCCACTCCACCCCCCCTCTCTCCACTTCCCTTCCTCCCAATCTCCTTCCCCCTCTCCCTCTGTCCTTTCCGCTTGGGGAGAATAAAAGGGCAAAGAGGAGAGGAGGATAGGGAGAGAAGAAGTGAAATTGAGAGAGGGGGTGTAGGGGAGAGAGAAAAGGGAAGGAGATAGAGCGAGCGGAAGTGGAGAGAGGGAAGGAGATAGAGAGAGGGGAAGAGGAGGGAGTGTGTGTGAAGGGGAGAAAGGGAAGGAGATAGAGAGAGGGGAAGGGGAGTGTGTGTGAAGGGGAGAGAGGGAAGGAGATAGAGAGAGGGGAGGGAGTGTGTGTGAAGGGGAGAGAAGGAAGGAGAGACTGCAGGTGAAGTGGAGAGAGGGAACGAGAGACTGTGGGTGAAGTGCAGACAGGGAAGGAGAGAGTGTGGGTTAAGTGGAGAGAGGGAAGGAGATAGAGAAGGGGAGGGAGTGTGTGTGAAGCGGAGAGATGGAATGAGAGAGTGTGGGTGATGTGGAGAGAGGGAAGGAGATAGAGAGAGGGGAAGGGGAGCGAGTGTGGGGCGGTAGAGAGAGGGTGAAGGAGAGAGAGCTGAAGAGGAGAGTTAGAGGGGAAGAGGGAGAGAGGGGTTTAAGGTGGATGGAGAAAGAGCAATGAGACAGAGGAAGGAAAGGGAAAGAGGAGCAAGAGCTGAGAGGGAAATAGAGGGGAAAGGTGAAAAGCAGAGAGACAGAGTGAGAAGGGGAGTGAGGGAGGCGAGAGAAAGGCAGATGGAGAAAGAAGTGTTGAATGCATGTGTTAATGGAGACATGGAATGTAGGAGTTGATTTAACAAGTGTTTACTGAACAAAGTCTGGAGGTGAACTAACTATACAAGACGCTATACAGGCTTATATACCCGAGTGGTCACTACCGGTACTACAGTACACGGAGGTTTCAAAAAAAAACATAGTTCCTCTTAAAGGCACATACACTACAATTCCTCCCCTTTTAGATAATTAGTACATAACATTTTACAAGAACAATAATCTACACATTTGCTGAAGTTAATCAATTACAAATTCAGTCTCTCTGGAGGATTCCTGACTCGGTCCAGATAATGCCTCGGTGGTGTCGTAGTTTTCGGTGGTGTAGTAGGTTCTTTTGGCAATGTCGATTCGGCTTCAATGCCAGTGTCGGGTTCATCTGGTTCCAATATCATCGGATCGGAGGTAGATACTATGGGTATCTCTGCTTCATCATTAGGCGTAGAGTTGTGGTGTAGGTTGTCCCTTTTCGGATGACTCTATGATCTGGTCAGCACGGCGCCTTATTATGCTTTCTCCAATGTCCACGGTATACATCAGTGGTCCTAGTCGTGTGCAAATAGTTCCAGGCTGCCATTTCTCGGTACGGTAGTCCTGGGCCAAAACTGGTTGACCTATCTGGAAGGTTCTAGTTGGCCTTTCATTCATGCTTTGAAATTGCCGGTTCTCTACGTCCCTTCTGACGTTTGGCTTGATCAAATCCAGCCGGCATCTTAGTCTTCTATTGAAAAACATCATGGCGGGGGTTTGGTTGGTAACCACATGTGTTGCATTCCTTTACGCAAACATGAAGTTATCTACCCTATGTTGTAGATTTATGTCTTCATTTCCCATGGCCTTTATGGCCTTCTTGAAGGTCTGGACAAACCTTTCAGCTAATCCATTGGTGGCGGGATGGTATGGGGCGGACGTGTAGTGCTTAACCCCATTGTTTTTTAAGAACTCCTGAATTCTTCGGATACAAATTGCGGTCCATTATCAGAACAGATCTGTTCAGGCAGCCCATTCCTGGCGAATATGGTCCTTAATACTGTGATGGTTTTTTCCGTGGTGGTGGAGGACATCTTTATTATCTCTGGCCACTTGGAGTGTGCATCCACCGCGATTAAGAACATTGAGTCCATAAATGGACCAGCAAATTTGATATGTACCCTTTGCCATGGAGATGAGGGCCACTCCCATGGATGTAGAGGGGCTTGTGGTGGGGCGTTTTGGACCTTCTTGTGGTGTATGTGCCTTTAAGAGCCCCTGTGTACTGTAATGCCGGTAATGGCCACTCGGGCTATATAAGCCTGTATAATGTCTTGTATCTTTCAGATCACCTCCAGACTTTGTTCAGTAAACACCTGCGAAACCAACTCCTGCATTCCGTGTCTCCATTAACACACGGATACAACACTTCTGGCATCCTAGACAGCTCTTGGTCATTTCTTCGATGTCTCCATCGATACCTGGCCACCACACAAACGCTCTGGCTAAGTTCTTCATTTTCACTCCACCCAGATGCCCCTCGTGAAGCTCCTTTTGCACTTTATCCTGGAGTTTGGGTGGAATCACCACTCTGGATCCACACATCAAGGTACATCGGCATACTGACAGCTGTTCTCTTCATTGTGAGAATGCTGGCAACAGTCGTTCGCCATGTGCTGGCCATCCCTTCACCGTTAAATCGTAGACTCGTGAGAGAGTCGGGTCATTTCTTGTTTCCTTTTCAATGGTAGAATTTGTCACTGGTAGACATTCCACTATGGTCGAGTGGAACACCTCCACTGGGTCAACTGTAGGCGCCTCTTCTACCGTTGGCGACGGTAGGCGCGATAACCCGTCAGCATTGCCATGCTGTTTTGTTCCTTTGTATTCTATATCATATTGGTGTGCCCCTAGGAAAAGGGACCACCTCTGTAGCCTTTGTGCTGTCATAATGGGAACGCCCTTTTTAGGGTTGAATATGGAGACGAGGGGTTGATGGTCAGTCAACAAGTTAAATTTTTGTCCGTGTAGGTAATGGTTGAATTTCTTCACCCCCCACACCAGGCTGAGTGCCTCCCTGTTGATCTGGGCATAGTTACGCTCAGCTGAGTTCAATGAGCATGATGCAAAAGCTATCGGCCGCTCCGAGCCATCAGATAATTTATGCGATAATACCGCTCCCACACCGTAAGGGGATGCATCGCACGCCAGTCTGATTGGCAGTGATGGGTTGTAATAAGCCAACACTTCCTTGGACGTGATCAAGCCTTTGCATTTATGGAAGGCACGTTTACAGTCTTCACTCCATTTCCAAATTACTCCCGTTTGTAGCAATGCATTAAGAGGGTGCAGAACCATTGACAAGTTCGGTAAAAATTTATGATAATAATTTATTAATCCCAGGAACGACCTTAATTGTGAGACATTTTCAGGCGCGGGGGCTTTTACGACCGCTTCAATTTTTTCAGGTGGGTAGCCTAGTGCCTCATGGGTAATGTAGTCTTAATATACATACAGCTGGGTAGTGTAATCTTATACATACAGCTATATACAGCTCTACACAGCTCTACGGCTCCGCCTAGTGTCCAGTATAGAATGACATGTTATTGATCATTACATCCCCCTTTTTTGAGGTTTAACAAAATCAATATCAATCAACTTTCAAGAAAAGAATAAAGATAATATCAGTAACACTTTTGTTAGTGCTCTATAAACATAAACATTTTCAAAACAGTCAACACATTTTCAAAGCTTTACATTGTCCTCAAAGATTAAGTCTATCAGGCTCTTTTACTTCACATGTGGATCTTCTCAACACGGGTAAGTCTGATGTGTCTTCATGAGATTGTTCTGGCGGTGAATGACAAGATGCAGTTGCGGCATTGTCATCAATCTGCTCTTGTATAGATCGAGGCCTCCTTGCGATCTTTGCTTGGAGAGGGTTTCAATGTTTCCTTCACTCTTCATGCCATAATTCTCAATGTAGTCAATGCACTCTCGAAAAACTCCTGGCAGTTGGATCCCATCATATAGCATAGCCCTCTCAGCAGCCTCGGCTAATGGAACACCAAAGATTGGCCTGAGGGAAGAGGGAGTATCCACCGGAACTGCTTCCTGCTCTGGTGCAGGCTTCTTCTTTTTCTTTTTCTCTTTCCACTGCTTAACAACATCTGCTGCGGTTATATCTTTGGACCTTTTCTCCTTGTGTTTTTCCTTTTTGTGCTTCTCTTCCTTTGGCTTCTCTTTGACCTTAAAGTCTCTTTCTTTCTTCTTGGAGAAACTAGGCTTTTTGAAGACATGGATACCCTTTGGCCTTTTCATCCTTGATGGGTTCTCTGCTTCATCACCTGAGCCATCTAGTCTGCTTATGGCACAGTTTATACGGTAGACTCTCTTGACCAGTTCTAAGTCTTCACAAGCTTTGACACCTAGTATCGAATCAAGTCTTTCAGCAACAACAGAAAACATGAGATGATGCACTTTGTCTTTGACTGTCACTTTAATCTGCATACACCTAAGCTATCTATTTTCTGTCCATAATAGCTCTTCAGTAGTACTGACTTTTTCTGTATTTTGGGCTTTTCTTTCATATTTTGTATGTCACTCATACTGATTAAGTTTGCTTTTGCCCCAGTGTCCAGTTTCAATGTAACTAATGCTCCATTTATCTGCAGTGGGATCATCCATTTGTCCTCTTTTACTGCATTGACTTTATGTTCAGCATTGTTTATTCCTGAAGGCTGCACATTTACTGTATCCTTTTTGATATTGTCACATGACACCATTCCTACAAAAAATGTCTCACTTAAATCAGTGTCCTCAATTACATTAACTCGTTGCCCTTTCTTAGTTTTTACTTTTGAAAAGCAGCGTTTGGCAAAGTGATTATTTCCATTACACTTTGTGCACATTTTTCCAAACGCTGGGCATTGTCTTAACTGGTGTTTGTAACCACAGCGATTACAATTAAAAATGTCATCCTCCGATTGCTTTTCATTTCTGTTCTGCCCACGTTTCTTCCCCTTGTAGGACACAGCACCGACAGCAGCATTATCACTCATTACAATCGCATCATTATTGATTTCACTGAAAGTCTTCACGTGCTTTCGAGCTAGCTCGCTGGCTTGGCATATTTTCACCGCATTTTCCAATTTTAGTTTGGTTTCTCTCAACAGACGTTCCCTGACTTTTTATCATGAATACCAAACACAATCTGGTCACGAATCATGGATGCTTTCAGCTCAGAGAAATTACATGTCTGTGCTTTCAGTTTCAGATCAGTTAGAAAGCTATCAAAAGTCTCATTTTGCTGCTGTGTCCGAGAACAGAAGATGTATCTTTCATAGGTCTCATTCTTTTTGGGAGAGCAATGTGCATCAAATTTTTTTAGCACATCATCTCATTTTTCTTTGTTCTCCTCTGGATTAAATACAAATGTATTAAATACCTCTATCGCCTGTGGGCCTGCAACCGTAAGCAGCAACGCTATCTTCCTTGCGTCTGGCTTTGTACCGAATCCGATGGCTGCAATGTAGAGTTCGAATTGTTGTTTAAAATTCTGCCAGTTGTAGTCGATGTTTCCTGTCAGTTTCAAACGCTCTGGTGGCTTCAAATTCTCCATGTCGCTTTTCACAATTTTCAGCAGATCTTCACCACCCTGGCACCATCTTATATTCATTAATAAATAGACATTCTTATTATGAACACAGCTAGCTTTTGCTAGTTACTTTATTGAGCACATGTGGACTGGTACAGTATCTGTAGAGGCTTCCATCTTGACTGCTGCCTTGTGGGTAGCCTATTGCCTCATGGGTAATGTAGTCTTAATATACATATAGCTGGGTAGTGTAGTCTTATATACAGCTCTACACAGCTCTACGGCTCCACCTAGTGTCCACTATAGAATGACATGTTATTGATCATTACAATGTCTGATCATTCAAATTCAGTACCCTGTCCCTGCTTTCTCCCTGTATCCCTTTAGACTTAAGAAATATATTGTGGTAAACCACTGTTATTGTTGTTCACCGTTGTTGTTGTTGTTGCACACTGTTGTACCTATGCATGCCTCAGCATGCCTCTGCTGGCTCCGCCCCTGGCTCCACCCACAGGCCCAGGTATAAAGGTGACTGCTCTGCAGCGCCCTGCCTTCTTGGAAACCAGTCAACCACTAGAGGCATGCTCTGTTCTTTGTTAATAAAAGACTTTTAGTTACTCTCCTAACTCTCCGTCTTTTATGAGTAATTGATAGCGCATCAATTTTATTAACAAAAACAAAATGTCGGCACCAAACGCTGAGCAGCAAGAAACGACAGCACCAAACGCTGAGCAGCATGCGCTGCAGCAAACGACGGCACCAAACGCTGCAGGCGCTGCTGCATGCCCTCAGACCAACATGCCTGGACCTAGACCCTCAAGAGGCGGGTTCATCTATCAAGTTCGCACAATGGCTGCGTTGCTTCGAAGCTTACCTGGAAGCCTCAGCCGTGACACTAGATGGAAACAAACTAAAAATCCTGGCCTCCAAGGTGGGCCACCAAGTCTACACGCTCATCCAGGACGCGACTACCTACACGGCGGCTATCGATCTGCTAAAAGGACAATACACACGCCCGGTAAATACGGTTTATGCCAGACACCTCCTGAGATCCCGCAAACAGCAGTCCGGGGAATCGTTGGAGGCATTCCTACGGGCACTACAGATACTCGGCCGAGCCTGCGATTGTAAAGAGGTATCGGCCGCGACACACGCGGAGGGACTTATCCGAGATGCTTTCGTTGCGGGCCTCAAATCCGACTACTCCCGGCAGAGACTGCTGGAGAAGGGCGAAATCGACCTGAAGAAGGCAGTGTCCCTCGCGCTCTCGCTAGACGCAGCCCACCGGAGTATGGAGGCATTCTCCCCTAACCGCTCCACACCGTGGACGCCGCAACCTTGGGTCATGGGACCCCCGGCACCAACTGTTGCAGCGATGTCCAAGGGCCCGAAATGTTACTTTTGTGGCCAGGCAAAACACCCCAGAGCACGCTGCCCGGCGAAAAACGCTACCTGCTCTGGCTGCGGGAAGAAAGGACACTACGTCAGCACCTGCAAAGGTAAAACCGCTAACGCCAGCAGCGCCGCGTGTGAATCGTGGGGGCAGCCATCTTGTCCGCCATCTTGGACACATCCAGCCGCGTGGGGATCGGGATCATGGGCACAGCCATTTTGTCCACCATCTTGGACGCCTCCAACTCCAATCGCGGGTGACCCGGACTCAACCACCGCCTTGTCTGACGACCACAGCGGCTCGCTCGACCATACGCTGGCCTCCGTGATGCTGGACCAATCTCTCCCTCACCAACTGTCCAGGTCCATGATGGACATTACGGTAAACGGCCGCGCCACTACCTGCCTTTTCGACAGTGGGAGCACGGAGAGCTTTATCCACCCCGACACGGTGCGCGGTTACTCTCTCCCGGTCCTGCCAATGCACCATCGGATCTCTTTGGCTTCCAAAGCCCAGTCAGCGGACGTCGGTGGCTACTGTGTAGTGACCCTTTCAGTAAGGGGCACAGAATACAAAAATTTTAAATTTCTTGTCCTGCCCCATCTCTGCGCTGCCGTTCTACTGGTGTTGGATTTTCAGTGCCACCTTAAAAGTGTCACATTAGCGTACGGCGGACCCCTCCCCCCACTCACAGTCTGCAGCCAGCAGCTTTTAAATCGCCCGCCGCGCACCATTTGCAGCCTCTCCACACTTAAAGTCTCCCCCCCCCCCCTTGTTCGCTAACCTCACCCGCGACTGTAAGCCCATCGCTACCAAAAGCAGGCGGTACAGTGCCGGGGATAGGAGCTTCATTAAATCCGAAGTAGCAAGACTCCTGAAGGAAGGGATTATTGAGGGTAGCTCTAGCCCATGGCGAGCACAAGTGGTGGTAGTGAAGACTGGCGAAAAACAGTGCCTAGTTATTGACTACAGCCAGACGATCAATCGCTACACCCAGTTAGATGCATACCCACTCCCCCGCATATCTGACATGGTCAATCAGATAGCACAATACCGGGTGTTCTCGACGATTGATCTGAAGTCAGCATACCACCAGCTCCCCATCAGGGCTGAGGACCGCCAGTACACAGCTTTTGAAGCTGACGGTCATCTCTACCACTTCCTCAGAGTTCCCTTCGGCGTCACCAACGGGGTTTCGGTCTTCCAAAGGGAGATGGACCGAATGGTTGACCAGAACGCGCTGCAGGCCACCTTCCCCTATCTAGACAACGTCACCATCTGCGGCCACGACCAGCAGGACCATGACGTTAACTTAGAGAAATTCCTCCGTACGGCCCAGAGGCTGAATCTAACATACAACAAGGACAAATGTATGTTTCGCACCACGCGCCTTGCCATTCTTGGCTGCGTAGTGGAGAACGGAGTCATCGGCCCCGACCCCGACAGAATGCACCCCCTTATGGAGCTCCCCCTCCCCCACTGCCAAGAAGAGATGCCTAGGGTTTTTCTCTCACTATGCTCAGTGGGTGCCCAACTATGCGGACAAAGCCAGACCCCTCATCAAGTCCACCTCCTTCCCCCTGACTGCAGAGGCATGTGCAGCCTTCACTCTCATAAAAAAAGATATTGCGAAGGCCACAATGCACGCAGTGGATGAATCCATCCCTTTCCAAGTGGAGAGCGACGCATCTGACTTCGCCCTAGCTGCAACCCTTAACCAGGCGGGGAGACCCGTGGCCTTTTTCTCAAGGACCCTCCAGGGCCCCGAGATTCGACACTCCTCTGTCGAAAAGGAGGCCCAGGCCATTGTGGAAGCGGTGCGACATTGGAGGCATTACCTGGCCGGAAAACGATTTACCCTGCTCACTGACCAGCGTTCAGTAGCTTTTATGTTTAATAATAATCAGAGGGGCAAAATCAAGAACGACAAGATCTTGAGGTGGAGAATTGAACTCTCCACCTACAATTACGATATCTTGTACCGGCCCGGGAAACTCAATGAGCCCCCAGATGCCCTATCACGTGGTACATGCGCCAACGCGCAGGTTGATAGACTGCAGACCCTCCACAATGACCTCTGCCACCCGAGGGTCACCAGGTTCTTCCATTTCATCAAATCCCGTAAACTGCCCTACTCCATCGAGGAGGTCAGGACCATGACCAGGAACTGCCAAATCTGTGCCGAGTGCAAACCGCATTTTTATAGGCCAGACAGAGCAAGCCTGATCAAGGCCACTCGCCCCTTCGAGCGCCTGAGCGTTGATTTTAAAGGGCCCCTCCCCTCCTCTGACCGCAACGTGTACTTCCTCAACATAATTGATGAGTACTCCCATTTCCCGTTTGCCATCCCATGCCCAGACATGACTAGTACCACAGTCATTAAATGTCTGAATGACCTTTTCGCCTTGTTCGGCTTCCCTAGCTATATCCATAGCGACCAGGGCTCATCCTTTATGAGCAACGAACTCCGTCAGTACCTGCTCACGAGAGGTATTGCTACAAGCAGAACCACCAGCTACAACCCCCGGGGGAACGGCCAGGTGGAAAGAGAGAACGCGACGGTTTGGAAGGCCGTCCTCTTAAACTTAAAATCTAAGGGCCTTCCGACCTCTCGCTGGCAGGAGGTCCTCCCTGCGGCGCTCCACTCCATTCGGTCACTGCTTTGTATGGCCACCAATGCCACACCCCATGAAAAAATGTTCACTTTCCCCAGGAAGTCCACATCGGGGACCTCGCTACCGACATGGCTGACGTCTCCAGGACCCGTCCTACTGCGGAAGCACGTGAGGTCCCATAAAACGGACCCCCTGGTCGAGAGGGTGAGCCTCCTCCATGCCAACCCCCAGTATGCTTACGTGGCATACCCGGACGGGCGGGAGGACACAGTCTCCATACGAGACCTCGCACCTTTGGGTGCCCCTGAAACACTACCATTGCGGGAGGACACAGTCTCCATACGAGACCTCGCACCTTCGGGTGCCCCTGAAACACTACCATTGCCATCCACCACTACCCACAACCCAAACCCGGTAGACGGCATGCCGCAGCCCCAGGACCCGTCATTGACCACCCAACCACTCAATGAGACACCAGATTAAACGTTGGATGCTGCACCATCACCACCGCCACCACGACGATCAGGACGGCACACAAGGCCACCTGATAGACTTACTTACACGAACCTTTAGTACACTTCACCACGCCGGACTCAATTTTATACAAGGGGTGAATGTGGTAAACCACTGTTATTGTTGTTCACCGTTGTTGTTGGTGTTGCACACTGTTGTATCTAGGCATGCCTCAGCATGCCTCTGCTGGCTCTGCCCCTGGCTCCACCCACATGCCCAGGTATAAAGGTGACTGCTCTGCAGCCCCCTGCCTTCTTGGAAACCAGTCAACCACAAGAGGCATGCTCTGTTCTTTGTTAATAAAAGCCTTTTACTTACTCTCCTAACTCTCCGTTTTTTATGAGTAATTGATAGCGCATCATATATCTAACTCCTTCTTGAATATATTTAATGAATTGGCCTCTACTCCTTCTGTGGTAAAGAATTTCACATGTTCACCACTCTCTGTGTGAAGAAATTCCTCCTCATCTCTGTCCTAAATGGCTTACCCATTATCCTTAGACAGTGACCCCTGGTTCTGGACATCCCCGCCATTGGGAACATCCTTCCTGCATCTAGTCTGGCGAGTCCTGTTAGAATGTTACAGGTTTAATGAGATCCCCTCTCATTCTTCTAAACTCCAGTGAATGTAAGCCCAATCGACCCAATTTCTCGTCATACGTCATTCCTGCCATCCCACGTATCAGTCTGGTGAATCTTCGCTGCACTCCCTCCATGGCAAGAACATCCTTCCTCTGAGAAGTCGACCAAAACTGCACACAATACTCAAGGTGTGGTCTCACCAAGGCTCTGTACAACTGCAGCAAGACAGAGAGAGAGAGAGAGAGAGAGAAAATGAGACAGAGAAAGAGAGAGAAAGATTGGCTATCTAACAGAAAACAAACAGTTGGGATAAATGGTTCATTCTTGGACTGGCAATCAGTAACTAGTGGTGTTCCACAGAGGTCAGTGCTGGGACCCCAACTCTTTACAATCTATATAAACGATTTGGAGGAAGGAACCGAGTGCAACATATCCAAGTCTGCCGACGATACAAAGATGGGAGGGAAAGCAGTGAGTGAGGAGGACATAAAAAACCTGCAAAAGGACATAGACAGGCTAAGTGAGTGGGCAGAGATTTGGCAGATGCAATATAAAGTTGGAAAGTGTGAGGTTATGCACTTTGGCAGAAAAAAATCAAAGAGCAAGTTATTATCTAAATGGAGAGAAACTGCAAAGTGCTACAGTACAAAGGGATCTGGGGGTCCTGGTGCATGAAACACAAAAAGTTAGTATGCAGGTACAGCAGGTGATCAGGAAGGCCAATGGAATCTTGGCTTTAATTGCGAGGGGGATCGAATATAAAAACAGGGAAGTCTTGCTGCAGTTATACAGGGTATTGGTGAGGCCACACCTGGAATACTGCGTGCAGTTTTGGTTTCCATATTTAAGAATATATATACTTGCTCTCGAGGCGGTTCAGAGAAGGTTCACTCGGTTGCTTCCGGAGATGAGGGGGTTGACATATGAGGAAAGGTTGACTAGGTTGGGACTCTACTCATTGGATTTCAGAAGAATGAGAGGCGATCTTATCAAAACATATAAGATTGTGAGGGGGCTTGATCGGGTGGATGCGATGAGGATGTTTCCACTGATGGGTGAGGCTAGAACTAGGGGGCATAATCTAAGAATAAGGGGCTGCCCTTTCAAAACTGAGATGAGGAAAAACTTCTGCACTCAGAGGGAAGTAAATCTATGGAATTTGCTTCCCCAGAGAGCTGCGGAAGCTGCAAAATTAAATACATTTAAAATGGAGATAGACATTTTCCGAGCAGATAAGGGAATTAGGGGTTACGGGGAGATGGCAGGGAAGTGGACTTGAGTCTAGATTCGGATCAGCCATGAGCCAATTGAATGGCGGAGCAGGCCCGAGGGGCCGTATGGCCTACTCCTGCTCCTACTTCTTATGTTCTTATGTTAAAATGAGAGAGGGAAAGAGAGAGAGAAGGAGAGAGAAAGTAGTAGAGAGAAAGTGAGAGTGAGAGAAAGTGAGAGAGAGAAAGAGAGAGAGAGAAGGTGAGAGAGGGAGAGAGAGAGAAATTGAGAGAGAAATTGATTGAAAAAGAGAGAGGGAAAGTGAGAGAGAGAAAGTGAGAGAAAGAAAGAGAGAAGGATAGAGAGAGAGAAAAGTGTCAGAGATAAATTGAGAGAAAAAGAGTGAGAGTGAAAGTGAGAGAGAGAAAGAGAGAGAGAAGGTGAGAGAGCGAGAGAGAAAGTGAGAGAGAGAGAGAGAAAGTGAGAGGGAAATTGATAGAAAATGAGAGAGAAAGAGAAAGATTGGAAGAAACAGAGAGACTGAGAGAGAGATAGAGTGTAACTGAGTTGCCTTGGGATGTTTTAGTACGTGAAAGTTGCTCTATTGCTGTTGTGAAGTGAATATTGCAGAGATTGAGGCTGGTATCGGGGGATGAGACACAATCTGAGTGGTGAACTGGGCCCTGCCTCACTCTTCAAACGCACAGCACTAACTGGAATGAGAAACAATGCGATGCAGGTGGATCCATAGCTCAGGAGTTAGAGCGCTGGTCTTGTCAAACCAGGGGTCGTGAGTTCCAATCTCACTGGGGTCTCCATAAATGTAGGTTCTGTTTCTGAACTCACCGTTAATTAACAGCATGTTTACTTTTAAGTCTTAAACAGCTCCGAAACCAACACCGAGAACAGGCTCTCTCTCCCTTCTCCATCAGTCTATTTACCCTTTACTCCCCCTCTCTGTGTCTCCTTGCCTCTCTCTCTCTCCATACACCCCACTTTCCCACCACTTCCCTTCCTCCCACTCTCCTTCCCCCTCTCACTCTGTCCTTTCCCCTTGGGGAGAAAAGAAGGGGAAGGAGGATGGGGAGAGCAGGGGCGAAATTGAGAGATGGGTTGTAGGGGAGAGAGAAAAGGGAAGGAGAGAGAATGTGTGTGAAGGGGGAGAGGGAAGGAGATAGAGAGAGGGGGGAAGGGGAAAGAGTGTGGGGTGGTAGAGAGAGGGAACTGGAGGGTAGGGGTGTCAGGTGGATGGAGAAAGAGCAATGAGACAGAGCAATGAAGGGGCAACATAGGAGCAGGAGTAGGCCCTTCGAGCCTGCTCCGCCATTCAATGAGATCATGGCTGATCATTCAAATTCAGTACCCTGTCCCTGCCTTCTCCCCATATCCCTTTAGCCTTAAGAAATATATCCAACTCTTTTTTGAATATATTTAATGAACTGGCCTCCACCGCAGAGAATTCCACAGGTTCACCACTCTCTGGGTGAAGAAATTCCTCCTCATTTCAGTCCTAAATGGCTTACCCCTTATCCTTAGACTATGACCCCTGGTTCTGGACTCCCCGGCCATCATAAACATCCTTCCTGCATCTAGTCTGTCCAGGCCTGACAGAATTTTATAGGTTTCGATGAGATCCCCTCTCAATCTTCTAAACTCCAGTGAGTATAAGCCCAATCGACCCAATCTCTCCTCATACGTCATTCCTGCCATCCCAGGTATCAGCCTGGTGAATCTTCGCTGCACTCTCCCCATGGCAAGAACATCCTTCCTCGGAGAAGGCGACCAAAACTGTTTTCTCCCCATATCCCTTGATCCCTTTAGCCTTAAGAAATATATCTAACTCCTTCTTGAATATATTTAATGAATTGGCCTCAACTGCCTTTTGTAGAAAAGAATTCCACAGGTTCACCACTCTCTGGGTGAAGAAATTCCTCCTCATCTCTGTCCTAAATGGCTTACCCCTTATCTTTACACTGTGACCCCTGGTTCTGGACATCCCCGCCATTGGGAACATCCTTCCTGCATCTACTCTGTCCAGTCCTGTTAGAATGTTATAAGTTTGTTGAGATCCCCTCTCATTCTTCTAAACTCCAGCGAATATAAGCCCAATCGACCCAATCTCTCCTCGGACGTCATTCATGCCATCCCAGGTATCAGTCTGGTGAATCTTCGCTGCACTCCCTCCATGGCAAGAAAATCCTTCCTCAGATAAGGCGACCAAAACTGCACACAATACTCAAGATGTGGTCTCACCAAGGCTCTGTACAACTGCAGCAAGACAGAGAGAGAGAGAGAGAGAAAGTGAGACAGAGAAAGAGAGAGAGAGAGAAAATGAGAGATGGACAGAGAGAGAGAGAGAGCGAAAGTATGAGAAAGAGAGACTGAGAGAAAGTGAGAGAGAGAAAGAGAGAGAAAGTGAGAGAGAGAAAGAGAGAGCGAGAGAGAAAGAGAGAGAGAGATAGTGAGAGAAAGAGTGAGAGAAAGTGAGAGAGAGAAAGAAAGAGAGAGAAAGTGAGAGAGAAAGAGAGAAAGAGAAAGTGAGAGAGAGAAAGAGAGAGCGAAAGTGAGAGAGAGAAAGAGAGAGAGAAAGTGAGAGAGATCAAGAGAGAGAGATAGTTAGAGAGAGAAAGAGAGCATGAGAAAATGAGAGAGAGAGAGAGAAAGAGAGAGAGAGAAAGTGTGAAAAAGAGAGAGAAAGTGAGAGAGAGAGAGAAATTCAGAGAGAAAGTGAGAGAAATGGAGAGAGGGGGAGAAAGTGAAAGAAAGTGAGAGAGAGAAATTGAGAGAAAGAGAATGTGAGAGAGGCACAGTGAAAATGATAGAGATAGAATGACAGAGACAGAAAGAGAGTGAGAGATAGATAGAGAGAGAGTGGTAGAGACACATAGAGGGAGAAATATAGAAAGAAGGAGGCAGAGAGACTGAGAGAGAGATAGAGTGTAACTGAGTTGCCTTGGGATGTTTTAGTACGTGAAAGTTGCTCTATTGTTGTTGAGAGGTGACTATTGAAGAGCCTGAGGCAGGTATTGGGGGATGAGACACAATCTGAGTGGTGAACTGCGCCCTGCCTCACTCTTCAAACGCACAGCACTAACTGGGAATGACATCCAATGCTGGGAAGGTGGCTCCATAGCTCAGGGGTTAGAGCACTGGTCTTGTAAACCAGGGACCTTGAGTTGAAATCCCCCTTGAATAACTACAAATTTCACTGGGGCCTCTACAAATCCAGCTTCTGCTTCTGAGCTCACCGTCATTAGCAGCATGATTTCTAATCGAAAGATCAGTCTGTAAGGGTGACCCCGAGCTTCCGGTCGCCTGTCACCTTAATTCACCGCCCCGTTCCCACTCGGACCTCACTGTACGCGGCCCCTTGCATTGTTCCATGGAAGCTCACCGTAAACTCGAGGAACAGCAGCTCATCTTCTGATTAGGCACTTTACAGCCTTCCGGACTCAATATCGAGTTCAACAATTTCAGATCATAACCTCGGCCCCCATTACATTTTATTTATTTTTTATCCCCACATTTTTTTTTGGCCTTTTCCCCCCACTTTGTTTCCTTTTTTTCTCTCCCACATGGCAGCTGTCTCCCATTCTGCCAGCACATTTCACAGCTAATCTCGAGCCGTCTTTTGTCTCCATTAGTCCGATCACCATCTCGTCTCGTTTTGAATACCTCTGAATACCTTCACTTCTCTTTTGTTCTCTCCCAGCCTGGCCTCTCAATCTATTTCATTTCCTGTGCCTTTCCAGTCTTGACAAAGAGTTTCACTCGAAACGTTGACTCTATTTTCTCTCCTCGGATGTTGCCTGGCCTGCTGAATTATTCCAGCATTTTCTGTTGTTAGTACCCTTTACTCACGCTCTCTGACTCTCCTTGCCTCCCTCTCTCCCTCCATCCTCCATCTCTCCCCTTCCCTCTTTCTCTCTCTCCTCTTCCCCCCCGTCTACACTTCCCCAGCCCCCTCGCACTCTTCCCTATCTCTCTCCCTCTGCCTCTCTCTCTTTTCTGCCCCTTCGCCTTCCTCTCTCCCTTCCCCTCTCTCTCTCCACTCCCTCTCCCCCTCTCTCCTTCCCCCTCTCACTTTATCCATCCATGGAGGGGAGAGGCGAAAGGGAGAGTGAGGGGGAAGGGCAGAGAGAAAAGGGATGGAGAGTGAGTGTGGGTGAAGTGGAGAGAGGGAAGAAGATAGAGAGAGGGGAAGGGGAGAGATGGAAGGAGAGAGACAGATGGAAGCGACAGGGGAAGGGGAGAGATGAAAGGAGAGGGACAGAAGGGGAGCGAGAGTGAAGCGGAGAGACAGAGGGAAGCGAGAGGGGAAGGGAAGAGAGAGGCAGATGGAGGAAGAGGGAAGGGGAGTGAGAGAGGGGAAGGGGAGAGACATCGTTAGAAGGGGAGAGAAGAGAAGAAAGAAGGGAAGTGGAGAGAGGGAAGGAGATAGAGAGAGGGGAAGGGGAGAGAGAGAGTGAGAAGGGAAGAGATGAGAGAACCGTTGATGGAGAAAGAGGGAAAGTGTGGGAGTGAGGGGTGAGAAGGAGGGGGAGAGAAGGTGTGGAAGAGAGGGGTGAGAAGGAGAGGGAGAGGGAAGGTGTGGAAGAGAGGGGTGAGAAGGAGAGGAAAGGGAAGGTGTGGTGGAAGAGAGGAAGGAGAGAAGGGAAGTGAGAGCGAGGCAAGGGCGTGAAGGAGAATTGGAGAGAGGTAGTAATTGGGAGAGAGAGCCTGTTCTCGGGTTGGTTTCGGAGCTGTTTAATACTTAAAAGTAAACATGCTGTTAATTAACGGTGAGTTCAGAAACTAGAAGCTAGATTTAATAGAGGCCCCAGTGAGATTTGAACTCACTATCACTTGGATTTAACAAGACCAGTACTCTAACCCCTGAGCTATGGAGCTATTTGTGGAAAGCTGGCTGTCATTCCAGTTAGTGCTGCTCATTTGAAGAAAGAGGCAGGGCGCAGTTCAACACTTAGGCTGTGTCTCATCCCCCAATGCCTGCCTCAGGCTCTCCTTGCCTTTCTCTCTCCCTGCCTTAAGTCATGATCTCATTAAATGGCGGAGCAGGCTCGAGGGGCCGAATGGCCTACTCCTGCTCCTATCTCCTATGTTTCTAAGTTTCTACGTCTCTCTCACTTTCTCAATCTGTCTTTGTCTCTCTCACATTCTCTATCTGTCTCTTTTTCCTTTTCTCTCTCTCCCTCCCTCTCACTTTCTCTCACTCTCTGCCCAAGAGATTAGCGTGTAAATTTAAAGCACATGGGATTGGGGGTAAGGCACTGACTTGGATAGAGAACTGGTTGCCAGACAGGAAGCAAAGAGTTGGAATAAACGGGTCTTTTTCCGAGTGGCAGGCAGTGACTAGTGGGGTACTGCAGGGATCGGTGCCAGGACCCCAGCTATTCACAATGGCCCAGAAATTCGGAACCCAACGCGTGAGTACACACGGAGTACTCACGCATGGACCCGATGGAAGTGCCGGTTTCTTGCATGCACTAAGCATGCGCGGGAAACCGGCACTTCCGTTCCTCTGAACGAAGGGGTTCAGAGGTCGAACGCGTGCGCACGGGAGTCTGCGCGTGCGCATTGAACTTCTTTTTTTTTACAGATTTTACCGTGCGGTTAAGTCTACATTTTAGAAATGTAAAAACCAGGCGTAAGGACTGCATTTTAAAAGGTAAGTGGTCAATTAATTATAATTAAAACATTTTTTCCACAGCTTTATTACTTTTAAATACTTTAAAGCAAGGTAAGTTTATTTTTAGCCCCACTTTTTTATAAAATTATTTTTTTCAAAAATGTAAATTATTGTTTAAAATAGTTATTTAATATAATTTATAGTTTATTTAAAAAGTGTGATTTTTTAAAATATTTATTTGAAGGTTAAGTACCGTTTTGAGGGCTGGAGTATTCATAAGTTTCACAGGTCTTTCTGTCAATCTTATGAATGGGCTTTTCCCTGCTCCGATTGGCTGCCCATAGCTCACGTGGTCCCAGGGGACGCATCGCACTAACTACGCCCATGGGACACGCAAATACAGCGCGCCGGAAGCTGAAGGAGGCCACAGAGAGGAAATCCATGCAGGCCCAGAGCTCAACTGCCGGCGCGCAAGGTAAGTGTAGGTCGGGGGCTTGCACCCACGGGAAGCCCCCGACCCGAATTTCTGGGCCAATATCTAATGATCTAGATGAGGGAACTAGATGTAATATCTCCAAGTTTGCAGACGACACAAAGCTGGGTGGGTTTGTGTGCTGTGAGGAGGATGCCGAGAAACTCCAGTATAATTTTTACAGGTTGGGTGATTGGGCAGATGCATGGCAGATGCAGTATAATGTGGATAAATGCGAGGTTATCCACTTTGGTGGCAAAAGCAGGAAGGCAGATTATTATCTGAATGGCAATAGATTGGGAGAAGGGGAAGTGCAACGAGACCTGGGTGTCCTTGTGCACCAGTCGTTGAAGGTAAGCATGCAGGTGCAGCAGGTGGTTAAGAAGGCAAATGGTATGTTGGCCTTCATAGCGAGAGGATTCGAGTACAGGAGCAAGAATGTCTTGCTGCAGTTGTACAGGGCCTGGGTGAGACCATACCTTGAGTATTGTGTGCAGTTTTGGTTGCCTTATCTGAGGAAGGATGTACTTGCTATGGAGAGAGTGCAGTGAAGAATCACCAGGCTAATACCTGGGATGGCAGGAATGATGTATGAGGAGAGATTAGGTCGATTAGGCTTATATTCACTAAAGTTTAGAAGAATAAGAGGGGATCTCATTGAAACTTTCTAACAGGACTAGACAGACTAGATGCAGGAAGGATGTTCCCGATGGCGGGGGAGTCCAGAACCAGGGGACACAGTCTAAGGATAAGGGGTAAGCCATTTAGGACTGAGATGAGGAGGAATTTCTTCACCCAGAGAATAGTGAACCTTTGGAATTCACTACCATAGAAGGCAGTTGAGGCCAATTCATTAAATATATTCAAGAAGGAGTTAGATATATGTCTTACGGCTAAAGGGATCAAGGGATATGGGGAGAAGGCAGGGACAGGGTACTGAAATTTGATGATCAGCCATGATCTCATTAAATGGCGGAATAGGCTCGAGGGGCCGAATGGCCTACTCCTGCACCTATCTTCTATGTTGCTATGTAAGGGAAATAATTCCGTCCTAGCCACTCTGTCTAGGCCCCCCATGATTTTATACGCCTCAATTAGGTCTCCCCTCAACCTCCTCTGTGCCAAAGAAAACAACCCCAGCCTCTCCAATCTTTCCCCATAGCTAAAAATCCCCAGCCCAGATCCTCGTAAATCTCCTCTGCATCCTCTCTCGTGCAATCACATTTTTCCTGTAATGTGGTGACCAGAACTGTACGCAGTATTCCATCTGCGGCCTAACTAGTGTTTTATACAGTTGAAGCATAACCTCCCTGCTCTTGTATTCTATGCCTCGTCTAAAAAAGGCAAGTGTGGTGTATGTAACTTGTACCACCTTAAGAGACTACCTTAAGAGATGGACTACTTTCTCTTGGCTACTGTATATTGTAGTACCGGTGGTGACCACACCGGTATATAAACTCTGTGTAGTAATTTGCTAAGCAGTTCAGCCCTGACCTTCGATTAGTAAAGACCTGTTTAAGTTATTCTTGTTGTCTGTGTCCAGTGATTTAGAATAAGCATATCTGGGACACTCAGACTCAACAGTGGCGACGAGTCCGATCTTACCCTGCGGCAGTTTTGCATCCAAGGCAGCTTCGTCCTCAGAACGGGCGTCGAGAAGAGGCATCCGCCCTCATCAGCCTGCTGAGCACCGCATTGCACGGGAGGCATCGAGAACCCGGGTTGAAATTACTGACCACGAAGCCCTCCATCAGCGACAGGCAGTGATCATCCTTCTACCACGGTGGTGGGTAAGCCGATCTAGCGACACGGGCAGAAAGTCGGCCGCGTTGTCAGTGGAGAAGGGGAGGGAAACCGGAGGAAAAAGGGCGGAGAACTCGACCGCAGCCGGTGTAAAGGGCCGGGCTGCAATCGGGGCCGAGAGGCGCAGCGACAAGGGCAGCGTTAATGCCACGAGAACCGCGGAGAACTCGACCGCAGCCGGTGTAAAGGGCCGGGCTGCAATCGGGGCTGAGAGGCGCAGCAACAAGGGAAGCATTAATGCCCACGAGAACCGCGGGGAAACAAAAGCAGCGTCGGGGAAATTAAGAACCGCTGGGAGGCGAGAACGGCAACAGCGCGGTAATCGCCATTGTAGCCAGCGGGGGAAGAAGACCAGCGCGGGAAGCCGCCATTTTAGTAGGCGGGGGAAGAAGACAAGCGCGGGAAGCCGCCATTTTGGGAAAATAAAATATTTAAAGAAACTCTCAAGGATGCCTAAACACGGTAACATCACTGCTTTTGATAGCGATGTTGAAGATTGGGCCACGTATGCAGAACGCATTGGAGTTTATTGTACAGCAAATGAGGTACCAGATGATAAGAAAGCAATAACCTTATTAAACTCAATGGGTGCGAAGACGTACGGGTTATTGAGGCACCTTGTAACACCAGATAAACCGGCGGATCAGACTTTCGCGAATATTGTTACTATCCTGCAAGAACATTTAAACCCCACGCCGCTGCTGATAGCGGAACGATTTAAATTTTACAGAAGAACGCAGCTGAAAGAGGAAAGCAACGCTGAATTCTTAACTGAACTGCGCAAGCTATCAAAGTGCTGTCAGTTTGGTACAGGACTAGCAGACGCTCTGAGAGATAAATTCGTGTGTGGATTACTAAAAGAAGGAGCTCAAAAGCGACTGCTAGAGGAAAAGGACCTTACGCTTGATAAAGCTGTCACCATTGCAGCATCGCACGAGGCCGCAGCAAGAGGCACCGCGGAAATGCAGCTAAGGTCATCGGAACTCAGCACCAATCGAATGGCATTGGGTGCAGTAAAGTGTTATCATTGCGGAAGGACAACGCACGATCAGAACCAGTGCTGGTTCAAAAATCAGGAATGCAGAAAATGTGGCAGGCTAGGTCACATAGCTAAAGTATTCCGGTCAGGAAAGAAGACCAGCAACAAAAAGTCACCGCAGGAAAAGTGCAAAAAGGTACACAAGGTGACAGAGAACAGTTCGGATGAACAGAAGATGGATTCAGACTCCAGCAGTAAGGAACTGGGTTGTCTAAGAATACATAATGTGGGTAACACAGCAGACCACCAAACTATCTGGGTCAGACTTCAGATAGCAGGAGTCCAAGTGAAGATGGAATTAGACACTGGATCGGCATTGACGGTCATGAATAAGCAAGATTACAAAAGGTTATTTCCACACATTCCCCTAAGGGATACGGAGATTGTATTGAAAACATACACGGGGCAAAGAGTATACCCCATCGGAAAGATAAAGGTAAAGGTGGTCCACAAGGGTAAAGAAAGCCGAGGAATGGACTTATATGTGTTACCTGAGGGAGGTCCACCACTACTGGGACGGGAATGGATCAGGAGAATAAATATGGACTGGCATTCCTTAAAAGCACTAACTGTAGATTCCGGTAAAAAGGACGATGTCAAACCTAAACGACTGTCCAGAATATTGGACGATGCTAAAGAGGTGTTCCAGCAGGGACTGGGAACACTGAAAGGAATTACGGCAAACATCAAGGTTGAAGAACATGCAAACCCAAAATTTTTCAAAGCTAGACCGGTACCTTATGCGATACGACCTGCTGTGGAAGCTGAGCTGGAGGGACTAGAACGTTCCGGAGTACTGTCAAAGGTAGACTGGAGTGAATGGGCTACGCCCATTGTTCCCGTCATGAAGCGTTCATCGAGTAACAAGCCGGGGGAACCGGGGAAGGTTCGCATCTGTGGCGATTTCAAGATCACTGTTAATCCGGTGCTTCACACGGTGCAATATCCGCTTCCACGGATTGAGGATATCTTCGCTTCGTTGTCTGGCGGGAAACACTTCACCAAGATAGACCTGGCGCGGGCGTACTTACAGATGGAAGTTGATGAAGCGTCACGCCAGTATCTCACGATCAACACGCATAAGGGCTTATATCGGTATAATAGACTGGTTTTTGGAGTGGCATCAGCTCCAGCGATTTGGCAAAGGGCCATGGAGCAGGTATTACAGGGAATTCCAGGCACACAATGCTACCTGGATGACATTCTGATTACAGGAGATGATGATGAGGAACACCTTGCAAATTTGGAACAGGTGCTCACCAGATTGAAAGAATATGGACTTCGAGTTAATCGCCAGAAATGTGAGTTCTTTCAGAAGCAAATCTCGTACTGTGGTCACGTCATTGACCAGGAGGGGCTTCACAAGTCACCTGACAAGATCGAAGCTGTTGTGAAGGCTCCCGCTCCGGAAAATGTATCCCAGTTGAGGTCGTTCCTTGGGTTGATTAACTATTACCATAAGTTTCTGCCAAATTTATCCACGGTGCTACACCCGCTGAACGCTCTTTTGCAGAAGGGAGTGCCATGGAAGTGGAGCGAGGACTGTAAGCGGGCCTTTCACAAAAGCAAGGCATTGATCACCTCTAAGGAAGTGTTGGCTCACTTTAACCCAACGCTGCCTATTCGTTTAGCTTGTGATGCTTCTCCATATGGTATTGGGGCAGTGCTCTTACATAAGTTGCCAAATGGCTTGGAAAGACCAGTCGCGTTCGCATCCAGATCATTGACCTCCGCTGAGCGCAACTATGCTCAGATAGATAGGGAGGCTCTCAGCCTTGTGTGGGGAGTAAAAAAATTTAATCATTACCTGCAAGGCCAAAAGTTTACACTGCTGACAGACCACCAGCCGTTGGTTTCCATTTTTAACCCTAAGAAGGGTGTTTCGGTGATGACAGCGCAGAGGCTCCAGAGATGGTCCCTTTTCCTAGGGGCACATCAATATCAGATCGAATTCAAAGGTACAAAGCAACATGGTAATGCTGATGGGCTGTCACGCCTGCCACTACCTACAGCAGAAGAGGCACCGACAGTTGACCCTGTTGAGTTATTTCACTCGACCATCATCGAATGTTTACCAGTCACCAATGCAAGTATTGAGAGAGAAACCAGGAACGACCCGACACTGTCTCGGGTCTACGAATTGACAGTGAAGGGATGGCCAGCTCATGGTGAACCACTGTTACCGGCATTCTCAGCCAGACGAGAACAGCTGTCCGTTTGTCAAGGAACATTGATGTATGGAACAAGGGTGATTATTCCTCCTAAATTAAGGGAGAGAGTTCTAAAGGAACTGCATGAAAGTCATCTGGGGGGAGTCAAGATGAAAAGCCTTGCTAGGGCTTATGTGTGGTGGCCAGGTATCGACAAACAAATAGAGGATCTGACTAAAAGCTGCTCAGGGTGCCAAAAAGTTCAAAATGCACCTCCAATTGCACCGCTGCATCCATGGGAATGGCCTTCAACCCCATGGCAACGTGTACATATTGACTTCGCAGGTCCATTCATGGACTCCATGTTTTTAATTGCGGTAGACGCACATTCTAAATGGCCAGAAGTGATTAAGATGGCGACCACTACCTCGGAAAAGACGATCGCAGTTCTAAGAACGATATTCGCAAGAAATGGATTGCCAGAACAAATATGTTCAGACAACGGACCGCAGTTCATGTCAGAAGAATTCCAGAAATTCATGAAGAAGAATGGGGTGAAACATTATACCTCTGCCCCATATCATCCGGCTACAAATGGGTTGGCCGAGAGATTTGTACAAACGTTCAAAAAGGCGATAAAGGCCATGAGCGAAGACCAGATTCCACTACAACACAAGGTGGACAATTTCCTAATGGCATATCGAAACGCCACTCATGCAGTGACAAATCAAAGCCCTGCCATGATGTTTTATAACAGGAGGTTGCGGTCCAGGTTGGACTTGTTAAAACCAAATGTGCGGAGGGAAGTCGAAAACAAACAGTTCCAGCATATAAATAACAAGGCCACTCAGAGTTTCGAAATAGGACAACCAGTGTTAGCCCGGGACTATAAGAATGAGAAATGGCAATCTGGAACAATTCGTGCCAGACAAGGACCCCTGATGTACACGGTGGATATTGGTGAAAACGTAATACGACGTTATGCTGACCAACTTGTAGAATCGAGAACAAGGGTCGAACCCATGACTACGACAGAGACACCAGTGGAAGAAGTTAGTGAACCTGAAGCATCTACCTCAGACGCCAATGTATCTGATGATGTCCAATCCATAAGAGATCAACTAGATGAGTCACCCCAGCAATGAGAATCAGAGACCCCTGAAAGGCGTTATCCAACTCGGATCAGGAGGCCTCCTCAGAAACTGAATCTTTGAACAGTTTTGCATGAAGTTGTATATATGTTATCCATGTTATGTTTAAATTGGGATGTACACTGTTAAGCTAAAAAGGGAGGAATTGTGGTGTATGTAACCTGTACCACCTTAAGAGACTACCTTAAGAGATGGACTACTTTCTCTTGGCTACTGTATATTGTAGTACCGGTGGTGACCACACCGGTATATAAACTCTGTGTAGTAATTTGCTAAGCAGTTCAGCCCTGACCTTCGATTAGTAAAGACCTGTTTAAGTTATTCTTGTTGTCTGTGTCCAGTGATTTAGAATAAGCATATCTGGGACACTCAGACTCAACAGCAAGTATCCAGTGTGCCTTCTTAACCACCTTATCTACCTGGCCTGCTACCTTCAGGGATCTGTGGACATTCACCCCAAGCTCCCCCTGTTTCTCTAGACATCTTAGTGTCCTACCATTTATTGTCTAATATCCTGCCTTGTTCGCTCTCCCCAAATGCATTACCTTATACTTCTCCGGATTGAAAGTGAGAAAGGTAGACAGAAAATTGTAGAGATAGAGAGAGAAATAAAGATGGAAAGAAACAAGAGAGAGAGAGAGTGTAACTGAGTTGCCTTGGGATGTTTTACTATGTGAAAGTTGCTCTATATTGTTGTTGAGAGGTGACTATTGAAGAGCCTGAGGCAGGTATCGGGGGATGAGACACAATCTGAGTGGTGAACTGCGCCCAGCCTCATTCTTCAAACACACAGCACTAACTGGAATGAGAAGTAATCCAATGTAGGTGGCTCCATAGCTCAGGGGTAAGAGCACTGGTCTTGTTAAACCAGGGGTCGTGAACTCAAATCTCACTGAGGGCCTGTGCAAATTTCTGTTTCTGAGCTCACGGTTCATTCACAGTGAAGTTTACTTTTAAGTATGAAACAGATCCGAGACCGACCTGAAAACAGGCTCTCTCCACCTCCTTCTGTCCATTTACCCATTACTCTCCCCCTCTCTCTCCACTTCCCTTCCTCCCACTCTCTCCCCTTTCCTCTCTCTCTCCCCTTCCCCCTCTCACTCTGTCCTTTCCCCTTGGGGAGAGTTGAAGGAGTGAGGAGGATGGGGAGAGAAGAGGCGAAATTCAGAGAGGGGGTAGGGGAGAGAGAAAAAGGAAGGAGTGAGGCGGAAGGGGAGAGAGAGTGAGAGAAGCGGAGAGACAGAGTGAAAAGGGGAGAGAGTTAAAGAAGAGAAGCGAGAAGGGAAGGAGAGAGAGAGGGGGAAGGGGAGTGACAGTGTGGGAAGGGAAGAGGAAAGAAAGGTGGATGGAGAAAGAGCAAGGAGACGCAAGGTTGGAAAGCGTATAGACAGAGTGAGGAGAGATAGGCGGATGGAGAAGGAGGGGGAGAGAGAGTGCAAGGGTGCAAAGGAGAATTGGAGTCGGTGGGAGAGAGCATGGAGGTAAGGTGATGGGGAAGGTGGAGAGAAAGCCTGTTCTCGGGTCGGTTTCGGAGCTGTTTAATACTTAAAAGTAAACAAGCTGTGAATTAACAGTGAGTTCAGAAGCTAAATTTGCAGAGGCCCCAGGGAGATTTGAACTCCCGACCCCTGGTTTACAAGACCAGTGCTCTAACCTCTGAGCTATGGAGCCACCTGCTGGACTTGTTTTCATTCCAGTTAGTGCTCTGCCTTTGAAGAATGAGGCAGGGCGAAGTTCAACACTCAGATTGTGTCTCATCCCCCGATACCTGCCTCAGTCTCCCCTTGCCTGCCTTCAGTAGTCACTTCTCAATAACAATATATATCATAGAAACATAGAAACACAGAAGATAGGAGCAGGAGTAGGCCATTCAACCCCTCGAGCCTGCTCCGCCATTTAATGAGATCATGGCTGATCATCCAAATTCAGTACCCTGTCCCTGCCTTCTCCCCATATCCCTTGAACCCTTTAGCCTTAAGAAATATATCCAACTCCTTCTTGAATATTTAATGAATTGGCCTCAACTGCCTTCTGTGGTAGAGAATTCCACAGGTTCACCAGTCTCTGGGTGAAGAAATTCCTCCTCATCTCTGTCCTTATCTTTAGACTCTGACCCCTGGTTCTTGACTCCCCCGCCATTGGGAACATCCTTCCTGCATCTGTTAGAATTTTATAAGTTTCAATGAGATCCCCTCTCATTCTTCTAAATTCTAGCGAATATAAGCCCAATTGACCCAATCTCTCCTCATGCCCATGGTGCCAGGAAGTTGGCTACTGCTGCCTTCTCCCCCAACAATATCCAATGTCTCTGCACCTGCTTAATATCTGTTACATCTCCAGCTTTTTCCAGTTCTGATGAAGGGTCCCAGACCTGAAACGTTAACTCTGTTTCTCTCTCCACGGATGCTGCCTGGCCTGCTGAGTATTTCCAGCATTTTCTGTTGTTATTTCAGATTTCCAGCATCCGCAGTATTTTTCTATAATATCCAAAGCGGCATATCTGTTTGAGAGGGGGATGGCCACAGGGGACCCCTGCACTACCTGCCTGTGCCTTCTACTCTGCCTGGTGGTCAACCATTCCCTTCATGTACTAAAACATCCCAAGGCACCTCAGTTATAGTCTTTCTCAATTTCTGTTTCTTTCAGTCTCTCTGTGTATCTTTCTCTTTTTCTTCTCTGTGTCTCTCTCACTTTCTCAATCTGTCTTTTTCTCTCTTTGTCTCTCTCACATTCTCTCTTGCTGTCTCTCTATCTGTCTCTCCTATTTTCTCTCACTCTCTCTGTCTCTCGCTCTCTCTCTCCCTCTGTCTCTCTCTCTCTTTCTGTCTCTCTCTGTCTCTCTTTGTCTTTGTCCGTACTCTTGTAGGTTACGGCACTTCAAGTGCATATCCAAGTACTTTTTAATTGTGATGAGGGTTTCCGCCTCTACCGCCCTTTCAGGCAGTGAGTTCCAGACCCTCACCACCCTCTGGGTGGAAGAAAATCTCCTCAAATCCCCTCTAATCCCTCTACCATTTACTTTCAACCTATGCCCCCTGGAAATTGATTTATCTGCTAAGGGAAATAGGTCCTTCCTATCCACTCTATCTAGGCCCTCCATGATTGTATACACCTCAATTAAGTCTCCTCTAAGCCTCCTCTGCTCCAAAGAAAACTACCCCAGCCTATCCAATCTTTCCCCATAGCTAAAATTCCCCAGCCCAGGCAACATCCTCGTAAATCTCCTCTGTAACCTCTCTATTGCAATCACATCTTCCTGTAATGTGGTGACCAGAACTGCACGCAGTGTTCCATCTGTGGCCTAACTAGTTTTTCAAGCATACCTCCCTGCTCTTATAGCGTCATAGAGTCATAGGGTTATACTGCACAGAAAGAGGCCCTTCGGCCCATCGTGTCCACACCGGACATCAAGCCCTCGCTATTCTAATCCCATTTTCTAGCACTTGGTCCGTAGCCTTGTGCGCTATGGCGTTTCAAGTGCTCATCTAAATGCTTCTTGAATGTTGTGAGGGTTCCTGCCTCTACCACCCTTTCAGGCAGTGAGTTCCAGATTCCAACCACCCTCTGGGTGAAAAAGTTTTTCCTCAAATCCCCTCTAAACCTCCTGCCCCTTACCTTGAAACTATGCTCCCTGGTTATTGACCCCTCTACTAAGGGGAAAAGTTCCTTTTTATCTACCCTATCTATGCCCCTCATAATTTTGTACACCTCAATCAGGTCCCCCCTCAGCCTTCTCTGCTCCAAGGAAAACAACCTCAGCCTGTCCAGTCTCTCTTCATAGCTGAAGCACTCCAGCCCAGGTAACAACCTGGTGAATCTCCTCTGCACCCTCTCCAATGTAATCACATCCTTCCTATAGTGTGGTGACCAGAACTGCACACAGTATTCCAGCTGTGGCCTAACTAGCATTTTGTACAGTTCCATCATAACCTCCTTGCTCTTATATTCTATGCCTCGGCTAATGAAGGCAAGTACCCCATATGCCTTTTTAACCACCTTATCGACCTGTCCTACTGCCTTCAGGGATCTATGTGTAGTTTGATGAGAACTTGTGTTCAGGACTCACCAAACCTTTCTACTTTGCAGAAATCTGTGATCTCTACAATGGAGATGTCGGAGACACCGGCTCCACAGTGGCTGAAGGCTGTAGGTAGAAACAAAGGTAAGTTAACATTTTCTAACTCTTTACACTCATCTCACATACTTACCACTCCACACTTGCACCCATCGCTCACCTCTACATCGCACTTTCAGAATCCTCCGACACCCACAGACCTCCGACTAGCCTCCTACACCCTGGCGGGGTTCCCCCAGGTCGGGAAGCCCGCACTTCAGGATAAAAAATGGGGATAATCCTATTTTCTGCCTGTTAACTACCTGTTAACAGGCAGTTAATAGGCTTTAATCCCTTCCCGCCTCCAAGGAGATGGGACCCGGGGTGGGACGGCTTCCTACCTCCTGGCAAGAGGGCACGGAGGCGGGTTGGGGGTGGGTTTGCCACCCGCCCCCAAATTCTGCCACTTTCCCAGCAATCCCGCCTCCATGCCCGTCTCCTTCCCGGAGCTAGTAAAATCCAGCCCTTTGTGTCTGTCTTCACGGAAGAAGTTGAATAACACTTCCTGGAAATAGTGGAGAGACAAGGGGCTAGCGAGAATGAGGAACTGAAAGAAATTAATATTAGTTAAAAAAATATTACTGGAGAAATTAATGGGACTAAAAGCCAATAAATCCCCTGGACCTGATGGCCTACACCTTAGGGTTTTGAAAGAGGTGGCTATAGAGATAGTGGATGCATTGGTTGTCATCTTCCAAAATTCCATAGATTCTAGAACGGTTCCCGCAGATTGGAAGGTAGCAAATGTAACCCCACTATTTTAAAAAGGAGGGAGAGAGAAAACAAAGAACTACAGACCAGTTAGCCTGACATCAGTAGTAGGTGAAATGCTAGAATCTATTAGTAGGGACGTGGTAACAGGGCAGTTAGAAAATAATAATAGGATTTGGCAAAGTCAACACGGATTTATGAAAGGGAAATCGTGCTTGACGAATCTGTTAGAATTTTTTGAGTTGTAACTAGCAGAATAGATAAAGGGGAACCAGTGGATGTGGTGTATTTGGATTTTCAAAAAGCACTCGATAAGATGCCACACAAGAGGTTATTAAACAAAATTAGGACTCATGGGATTGGGGGTAATATACTAGCAGGGTTTGAGGATTGGTTAACGGACAGAAAACAGAGAGTAGGAATAAATGGGTCATTTTTGGGTTGGCAGGCTGTAACTAGTGGATGAGGGGACCAAATGTAATATATCCAAGTTTGTTGATGATATAAAGCTGGGTGGAAATGTAAGTTGTGAGGAGGATGCAAGGGAATATAGACAGGCTAAGTGAGTGGGCAAGAACATGGCAAATGGAATTTTATGTTATCCACTTTGGTAGGAAAAATAGAAAAGCAGAGTATTTTTAAATGGTGAGAGATTGGGAAATGTTGGTGTTCAGAGGGACCTGGGTGTCCCTGTACACGAACCACTGAAAGTTAACATGCAGGTACAGTAAGCAATTAGGAAAGCAAATGGCATGTTGGCCTTTATTACAAGAGGATTTGAGTACAAGAGTAAAGAGGTCATACTGCTATTATATAGGGTCCTGGTGAGACCACACCTGGAGTATTGTGCACAGTTTTGGTCTCCTTATCTAAGGAAGGATATACTTGCCATAGAGGGAGTGCAACGAAGGTTCACTAGACTGGTTCCTGGGATGGGGGGATTGTCCTATGAGGAGAGATTGAGTAGACTAGGCCTATATTCTCTAGAGTTTAGAAGAATGAGAGGTGATAGAAACATAGAAGATAGGAGCAGGAGTAGGCCATTCGGCCCTTCGGGCCTGCTCCGCCATTCAATGAGATCATGGCTGATCATCCAAATTCAGTACCCTGTCCCTGCCTTCTCCCCATATCCCTTGATCCCTTTAGCCTCAAGAAATATACCGAACTCTTGAACATATTTAATGAACTGGCCTCCACCGCCCTCTGTGGCAGAGAATTCCACAGGTTCACCACTCTCTGGGTGAAGAAATTCCTCCTCATTTCAGTCCTAAATGGCTTACCCCTTATCCTTAGACTATGACCCCTGGTTCTGGACTCCCCAGCCATCCGAAACATCCTTCCTGCATCTAGTCTGTCCAGACCTGACAGAATTTTATAGGTTTCGATGAGATCCCCTCTCAATCTTCTAAACTCCAGTGAGTATAAGCCCAATTGACACAATCTCTCCTCGTACGTCATTCCTGCCATCCCAGGTATCAGCCTGGTGAATCTTCGCTGCACTCCCTCCATGGCAAGAACGTCCTTCCTCAGGTAAGGTGACCAAAACTGCACACAATACTCAAGGTGCGGTCTCACCAAGGCCCTGTATAACTGTAGCAAGGCATCCTTGTTCCTGTACTCGAACCCTCTCGCTACGAAGGCCAACATACGATCTGCCTTCTTAAATGCCTGCTGCACCTGCATGTTTACCTTCAGAGACTGGTGCACAATAACATCCAGGTCTTTTTGCACTTCCCCTTCTCCCAATCTATTGCCATTCAAATAATAATCTGCCTTCCTGGTTTTGCCACCAAAGTGGATAACCTCACATTTATCCACATTATAGTGCATTTGCCATGTTTATGCCCAATCACGTAACCTGTCCAAATCGTACTGGAGTTTCACGACATCCTCCTCACAGCTTACCCTCCCACCCAGCTTTGTGTCATCTGCAAATCCCTCGTCCAGATCATTAATATATATTGTGAACAGCTGGGGTCCAAGGACCGATCCTTGCGGTACCCCACTAGTCACTGCCTGCCACTCGGAAAACGACCCGTTTATTCCAACTCTTTGCTTTCTGTCCACCAACCAGTTCTTATGTTCTTATGTTCTTATGTTCTCTATCCAAGTCAATACCTTGCCCCCAATCCCATGTGCCTTAATTTTGCACGCCAATCTCTTATGCGGGACCTTATCGAAAGCCTTCTGAAAGTCCAAATACACCACATCCACTGGTTCTCCCTTATCTATTTTACCAGTTACATCCTTAAAAAATTCCAGTAGATTAGTCAAGCATGATTTACCTTCTGTAAATCCATGTTGACTTTGTCCGATCCTGTCACTGCTTTCCAAGTGCCCTGCTATTACACCTTTTATAATAGACTCTAGCTTTATCCCCACTACCAATGTCAGGCTTACCGGTCTATAATTCCCCACTTTTTCTCTGCCACCTTTTTTGAATAGTGGGGTAACATTAGCTACCCTCCAATCCATGGGTACCGTTCCAGAGTCTATCGAGTTCTGGAAGATGACCAGCAATGCATCCACTATCTCTAGGGCCACTTCCTTAAGTACCCTGGGATGTTGGCCATCAGGCCCTGGGGATTTATCAGCCTTCAGTCCCATCAATTTTCCTAACACCATTTCCCTACAAATACTGATATTCAGTTCCTCCCTTTCATCAGACCCTATGTTCCCCGGCATCTCTGGGAGGTTATTTGTGTCTTCCTTTGTGAAGACAGAACCAAAGTATGTATTTAGTTGGTCTGCCATTTCCTTGTTTCCCATTATAAATTCCCCTGATTCTGACTGTAAGGGACCTACGCTTGACTTCACCAATCTTTTTCTCTTCACATATCTATAAAAGCTTTTACAGTCAGTTTTTATGTTCCCTGCAAGCTTACTCTCATATTCTATTTTCCCTTTCTTAATTAATCCCTTTGTCCTCCTTTGTTGACTCCTAAACTGCTCCCAATCTTCAGGATTATTGCTTTTTCTAGCCAATTTATATGTCCTCTCCTTGGATCTTATTCTATCCCTAATTTCCCTTGTTAGCCACGGTTGAGTCACCTTTTTGGTTTTATTTTTATGCCAAACTGGGATGAACAATTTCTGTAGCTCATCCATTCGGTCTTTGAATGTTTGCCAATGCCTATCCACCGTCAACCCTTTGAGTGCCATTCCCCAATCAATCCTACCCAACTCACTCCTCAGACCATCGTAGTTTCCTTTAATTAAATTGAGGACCCTTGTCTCTGAGTCAACTGCTTAATTCTCCATCTTAATGAAGAATTCGATCATATTATGATCGCTCTGACCCAAGGGGCCTCGTACAACAAGATTGCTAATTAATCCTTTCTCCTTACATAATACCCAGTCTAAGATGGCCTGATCTCTGGTTGGTTCCTTGACATATTGGTCCAGGAAATCATCCCATAAACACTCCAGGAATTCCTCCTCCACAGTATTGTTACTAATTTGGTTGGCCCAATCTGTATGTAAAATAAAGTCACCCATGATGACTGCTGTGCCCTTATTGCACGCTTCTTTAATTTCCCTTTTAATGCCATCCCCAACCTCCGCCTTACTGTTTGGAGGTCTATATACCGCTCCGACTAATGTTTTTTTCCCCTTAGTATTTCTCAATTCTACCCATACAGATTCCACATCATCAGAGCTAATATCCTTCATTACAATTGTATTAATCCCTTCTTTAACCAGTAATGCTACCCCACCTCCCTTTCCTTTTTGCCTATCTGTAGTGATCAATAGCACGTCATTCTATAGTGGACACTAGTTGGAGCCGTACAGCTGTATATAGCTGTATGTATAAGACTACACTACCCAGCTATATATTATATTAAGACTACATTACCCATGAGGCTAGGCTACCCACAAGGCAACAGTCAAGATGGCAGCCTGCACACAGGAGCACACATGCAGCATCTCTACAGATACTGTACCTAGAGAACGTGTACTGAATAAATGACTAGCTAGAAGCTAGCTGTGTTCATAATAAGAATGTCTATTTATTAATGAACCTAACACTATCCTTCCTGAATATCGAATACCCCTAGATATTGTGTTCCCAGTCTTGGCCATTCTTGAGCCACGTTTCCGTAATCCCAACCAAATCATAATCGTTTACGTCTATTTGCACAGCCAATTCATCCACCTTATTACAAATGCTCCTCGCATTAAGACACAAAGCCTTCAGGCTTGTTTTTTTAACGCTCTTAGACCTATTGGAATTATTATTTACTGTGGCCACGTTTGATTTAAACCATTGATTTCTCTGACTGCCACTTTTGTTTTTCTCCTTCCTATCTTTTGCTTTTATCCCTGTTTTCCTTTCCTCTGTCTCCCTGCTCAGGTTCCCAACCCCCTGCCATTTCAGTTTAACCCCCCCCCCCCGTACAGTGCGAGCAAACCTCCCCGCAAGGATATTTGTCCTGCTCTGGTTCAAGTGCAACCCGTCCGACTTGTACAAGTCCCACCTTCCCCAGAAGCAGGCCCAATGATCCAGGAAACTAAAGCCCTCCCTCCTGCACCAACTCTTTAGCCACACAGTCATCTGCTCTATCCTCCTATTCCTATATTCACTAGCACGTGGCACCGGGAGTAATCCAGAGCTTACAACCTTTGAGGTCCTACTCTTTAATCTGCTACCTAGCTCCCTAAATTCTTGCTGCAGGACCTCATCCCTCTTCCTACCTATGTCGCTGGTCCCAATGTGAACCCCGACCTCTGCCTGTTCACGCTCCCCCTTCAGAATGCCCTGCAGCCGTTCAGTGACATCCTTGGCCCTGGCACCGGGGAGGCAACAAACCATCCTGGAGTCAAGCCTACGGCCACAGAAACGCCTATCTGCTCCCCTTACGATAGAATCCCTTACCACTATTGCTCTCCCACTCTTTTTCCTCCCTTCCTGAGCAGCAGAAGCACCCCTGGTGCCAGGAAGTTGGCTGCTGCTGCCTTCCCCTGGTGAGTCATCCTCCTCAACAGTATCCAAATTGGTATACCTGTTTGAAAGGGGGATGGCCACAGGGGTCCCCTGCACTACCTGCCTGCTTCTACTGCTCCGCCTGGTGGTCACCCATTTCCCTTCTCCCTGTGCAGCCCTACCCTGCGGCATTACCAACTCATCAAACGTGTAATCCACGCCCCTCTCAGCATCGTGAATGCTCCACAACCCATCCATCCGCAGCTCCAGTGCCTCAATAGGGCCCATTATTGGCTGCAGCTGGATGCTTTTTGGCACACGTGGTCGTCAGGGACACTGGCAGCATCCCTGAATTCCCACATAGAGCAAGAGGAGCATAACACGGGGCTGGGCTCTCCTGGCATGACTTACCCCTTTAATTAATTTAAATTAATTCAATACCACCAGTTAAAGATACACTCTAGGGCGCTTATTTACCAACTGTCCCCACTACACCACAGAGACCCAAGAAAATATAAACCGCAGAATTTAAGCTTGTAATGAAAAGCAGAAAGAAATACTCACCAACCAATCACTTACCTGCTTCCTGGTGACGTCACACTTGGATTACTTTTTACCTCTCTCCCCTGCTGTTGAATTGGTACGCCTCGCCTCGCTGAATCAGCCGCCACTTTTAAACTGCCGCCGGTCACTGCTCCCTCACAGGTCCGATGCTCTGGTCGGGCCTCGCCTCACTGAATCAGCCGCCGCTTTTAAACTGCCGCCGGTCACTGCTCCCTCACAGGTCCGATGCTCTGGTCGGGCCTTGCCTCGCTGAATCAGCCGCCGCTTTTAAACTGCCGCCGGTCACTGCTCCCTCACAGGTCCGATCTCATTGAAACATATAAAATTCTTACAGGGCTTGACAGCTTCGAAGCAGGGATGTTGTTTACCCTTGCTGGGGAGTCTAGAACTAGGGGTCACAGTCTCAGAATAAGGGGTCGGCCATTTAAGACTGAGATGAGGAGAAATGTCTTCACTCAGAGGGTGGTGAATCGTTGGAATTCTCTACCCTAAAGGGCTGTGGAGGCTCAGTCGTTGAGTATATTCAAAACATAGTCAATAGATTTTTGGATATTAAGGGAATCAAGGGGTATGGGGATAGAGCATGAAAGTGGAGAGGAGGTAGATGATCAGCCATGATCTTATTGAATGGCGGAGCAGGCTCGCGGGGCCGAATGGCCGACTCCCGCAACTATTTCTTATGCTCTTGTGAGAGAGGGGAAGAGAGGGAAGGGAAGAGAGAGAGGGGGTAGTGGAAAGATTGGGGAGAGGGGTATGGGGATCGAGACAAGTGGAGAGATTGAAGGGGAGAGAGGGGAGAGACGGAGATGGGGAGAGAGAGGGGAGAGAGGAGGATGGGGAAACAGAGTGGGAAGGGGATAGAGAGAGTGTGAGAGAGGCAGGAGGAGAGAGAGGGAAGGGGGAAGGGGAGAGAGAGAGGGGAAGAGTGTGGTAAGGGGAGAGAGAGAGGGGGAAGGAGAGAGGGCGGAAGAGGAGAGAGGGTAGAGAGAAGGTGAAGGGGAGAGGGAAGGGGAGAGAGTGGAGGGAGGGGGAATGAGAGAGAGGGGAGAAGAGGGAAGGGGAGAGAGCAGGAAAGAGGGAGAAGGGGAGAGTGAGAGAAGGGGAGAGAGAGGCGGGAGAGAGAGGAAGAAGGGGAGAGAGGGGTTAGGCAAGAGAGAGAGTAGGGGGAAGGGAATAAAGAGGGGGGAGAGAGGGAAGGAAAGAGAGGGAGAAGGGAGAGAGGGAGATGGGAGAGAGTGGGAGAAGGGGAGAGTGAGAGAAGAGGCAAGCAGGAATGGAGAGAGAGAGAGCGGAGGGGGAAAGGGGATAAGGGAAGGAGAGAGAGAAGGGGCTAGAGGGAATGGAGAGAGAGGGAAAGGGGAGAGGGAGAGAGAGGCAGTAGGGGATAGAAAGAGGGGAAGAGAGAGAGGGGGATAGGGAGAGGGGGATGGGGAGAGAGAGAGGGGAGAAGCAGGAGGAGAGAGAGGGAAGGGAAGCAAGGGAAGGGGAAGCAGAGAGGGAAGAGAAATGGGAGAGGGAGTGGGAAGCGGGAGGGAGCGGGAACAGGAGAGAGAGAAGGGGAGAATGAGAAAGATAGAGGGGGCAGGGCAGAGAGGGAAAAGCAGTAGTAAGGTGGGACAGAGCAAAACAGGGCCTGTGTCAGTCTCAAAGCTCTTTATAATTTATCAGTAAATGGAAAAAGCATTTAGAAACAGAAGCTAAATCGGTAGAGGCCCCAGGGAGATTTGAACTCACGACTCACAACGATGAGTCAGCCTACAGGGAGGAGGTCCAGCATCTCGTGAAGTGGTGCGCCGACAACAACCTGGCCCTTAACACCAAGAAAACAAAGGAAATAATCGTGGACTTCAGGAAGTCCAAAGGCGGAAGTCACACCCCCATCCACATCAATGGGGCGGAGGTGGAAAGGGTGGCCAGCTTCAAGTTCCTCGGAGTCCACATCACGGAAGACCTCTCCTGGTCCCTCAACACCTCCTCTCTGGTGAAGAAGGCCCAGCAGCGCCTATATTTCTTGAGGAGGCTGAAGGGATGTAATCTGTCACCCCCGATCCTCTCTAACTTCTACCGCTGCACTATAGAGAGCATCCTGACGAACTGTATCACGGTATGGTACGGCGGCTGTAGCTCCCATGACCGGAAAGCCCTGCAGCGGGTAGTCAAAACTGCCCAACGCATTACCGGCACCCGGCTACCGACCATAGAACATATATATCAAAAACGCTGCCTACGGAGGGCACGGTCCATCATCAAAGACCCTACCCACCCCAGCCACAGTCTGTTCGCCCTCCTACCATCTGGAAGATGCTACAGATGCATTCGCACCCGTACGACCAGATTTAGGAACAGATTCTTTCCCAGGGCTGTCATCCTACTGAACTCCACAAATAAACACTAAAGCCTGCACATCTGCCGATGCACTTTATTATGGTCATATTTATGCTAATATATATGTACAAATGTATGTTGAAATGTTTAGGTGTCCTAATCCAACTTGTACACTCTCGGGAGCCGCAAGCCTACATTTCGTTGTACTGCACTTGTGCACTAACAATGACAATAAAAGTTGATTTGATTTGATTTTGGTTTGACAAGACCAGTGCTCTAACCCCTGAGCTATGGAGCCACCTGCCTGGCATTGGTTGTCATTCCCAGTTAGTGCTGTGTGTTTGAAGAATGAGGCAGGGCGCAGTTCACCACTCAGATTGTGTCTCATCCCCCGATACCTGCCTCAGGCTCTTCAATAGTCACCTCTCAACAACAATAGAGCAACTTTCACGTACTAAAACATCCCAAGGCAACTCAGTAACGCTCTCTCTCTCTCTCTCTTTCGTTAGTCTTTATCTCTCTCTCTCCCCTTCTCCCTCTCTCTCTGCCCTTCTCAATTCAATCAATTCAATTCAAATGCTTTATTGGCATGAAAGTTTACATGGAACCATATTGCCAAAGCTTACATAACAAAAAGTACAGTTTTCCAACATTCTGTAGGTGTCAAACAATTTTGACCTTCGTTGGGTACAGACAATATTAATTTAAACAGTCGTTGACCCTCGTTGGGTACATTCAGTATTAATTTTTAAATAGTCGTTGGGTACATTCGGTATTGATTTAAACATTCTTAATGTTTATATATGCTATGGGTGTGCTCGTTAGTTCCTCACTGTTCCTCAGGTTGCGACATGTTGTTACATATTGGGCACCAAGGTATGGTCTGTCTCCTTCTCCCAGGGCTAATCTTCTTTGAAATCTGGGGTTGTTTGGCTGAGCTTGTCAAAATATATGTTTCTTGTTTTGTTGAATTTTTCGCATTTTAGGAGGAAGTGCATCTCTGTCTCAACCTTGCCGGCCAGACATTGATCACATATTCTATTCTCTCTAGGCTGCCAGGATTTCTTGTATCTTCCTTTTTCAATTGCCAGTTGGTGGTCGCTTAGTCTGTACCTGGTGAGGGTCTGTCTCTGTTTTGTGTCTCTGATGGTCGAGAGATAGTCTGCCAGTTTATATTCTCTTTTTAGGGCCCGGTAACATTCTAATCTGCTTTGGCTTTTGGCTATTTTGTTCCAATGTTACAGGTAGGTTTCTTTGCATTGTTTAATGATTTGGTTCACTCGGATTGGTGTTTGGAAGGCAGTGTTGGTCTGGGACTGGTCAGGGTCCGGCTGAGTAGGAGTACTTAATTTCAGTAGCAGCTGACTCAGGGGACTCATTTCTGGGTTCAGCTCTTGGGTCTGGAGGGCTTTAAAATGAAGGGTGTCTGGGGAACTAGATTTGAGGTGATTTAGAAAGTTTAGTGCTCGTTTTTGGATGTTTATTATCAGTGGGTATCTGCCTAGTTCGGCTCTACATGCATTTGTTGGTGTTTTCCTTTGGGTGCGAAGAATGCTTCGGCAAAATTCTGCATGTAGGGCTTCTATTGTGTGTTTTTCCCATTTAGTGTAGCTATGGTGATTGAGTGGGCCCCATACTTCACTACCGTACAGCGCAATCGGCAGGATTATGCTGTCAAATATTTTGAGCCAGATTTTGATTGGAATTTGGATGTTGTAGAATTTTCTTTAAATTGCATATAGGGCTCTTCGGGCTTTTTCTTTTAGTGCATTCACTGCTATGCTGAAGCTCCCTGATGCTGTGATGGTTAGACCAAGGTAAGTGTAGCTCATAGTGTGTCCTATGATGGTATCACTGAGAGTAAACTGGTATTTGTTTTCCTGACATCTGGGCCTTTTTTGAAAAATCATGATGTTGGTTTTCTTTAGATTTACTGTTAGGGCCCAATTTTGGCAGTATTTGTCGAGTAGGTCTAATTGTTGCTGTAATCCTTGTTCTGTGGGAGACAGCAGAACCAGGTCGTCTGCATAGAACAGGGATTTCACTTCCCCATCTAGGAGAAAGAGACCCGGTGACTCGCTTTGCTCCAGCATGTCTGCTAATTCATTTATGTATAAGTTGAACAGGGTCGGGCTCAAATTGCAGCCCTGCCGGACGCCTCTTCTCTGGGTGAAGAAACCGGTGCGTTTGTCTCCAATTTTGACACCGCATTTATTTTTCAGATACATCGATTTAATAAGGTCATAGACTTTGCCCCCTATTCCACACTGAAGAAGTTTGTAATAGAGCCCTTCGTGCCAGATAGAGTCAAAAGCTTTCTTGAAGTCAATGAAACAAGCGAATATTTTCCCATTTTTTGTTTGGTGTATATGTTTTTCAATGAGAGTGTGAAGGGTATAGATATGGTCGGTGGTGCGGTGTTTTGGAAGAAAGCCTATTTGATTTTTTCTAAGGATATTATGTTTGTTAAGAAAATCCAGCAATCTACTATTTAGAATACTGCAGAATAACTTCCCTAGACAACTGTTGACACAGATGCCACGGTAGTTATTTGGGTCTGATTTGTTTCCACTTTTATATATGGGAGAGATGAGTCCTTGGCACCAGATATCGGGAAAACAGCCTGAACGTAATATGATGTTGAATAACTTGAGTACAGCACCCTGCATCTTCATATTGCTGAACTTGAGCATTTCATTTTTGATGTTGTCTGGACCACAGGCTTTCTTTAGGTGGAGAGATTTTGTTTTTGTGGCCAGTTCTTTCCAAGTGATTGGGGAGTCTAGAGGGTTTTGGTTGTCTTTAATTGTTGCTTCTAATGTGTGGAGTTTTTCTGCGACATGATGTTGACTTGGGTTTGTTTCGTTTATTGGGATGTCTTTGTAGAGGTTTTCAAAATGTGTTCTCCAGATGTCGCCATCTTGGATTGGTAATGCTTGCAATTGTGTTGTACTCAGGTTATTCCACATATCCCAGAATTGATTTTGATTAATGGAGTTTTCAATTTCTTCGAGTCTTTTGTGGGTATAATTTTGTGTTTTGTTCCTAATGGTGTGTTTATATCTTTTGAGGGTCTCATTGTATCTAATACGTAGGTCTGGATTGTTTGGTTGGCGATGCTTTTGGTTTGATATTTTTCTCAGGTCTTTTCTGGCATTTTTGCATTCGTGATCAAACCATTTCTCTTTTTTTTGTCTTTTGTAACGTTTCCTCTTCTGTTTCACAAGGTCGGCTTTTACAGCTGCCTCATGGAAGATCATATTTATATCATCTATGGCCATGTTTACACCATCTCTGGTGATCTCATAGATTTTCTTTAAATTTTGATATTTTACTTGTGAGATCAGGTGAATTTAGTGCTGTGATGAATTTATCTCCACTGTCTGGGGCCCATTTGTATGTCTGGTTTATTTTATGGAGCTTACTGGGTTCCTTTTTTGTGTCTGTAGTTTGGGCAGAAAGTTTAAGGTACACATTTATTTAGTTATGGTCTGAGAGGGGGGATTGCTGCCTGACAGTGAATGCGTTGATATCGCAGGGGTCCAGGTCAGTGATTGTATAATCCACCACACTAGACCCAAGAGTTGAGGAATATGTGAGTCTCCCTAAGGAGTCCCCTCTGAACCTACCGTTAACTATGTACAGGCGTAAGGCTCGGCAGAGTTGCACTACCTCCCTACCGCTTTTATTTATTTCACAGTCAAGGTTGTTCCGATTTGCGATGGCTGGTGTGACATATAAAGGGGTCTGGCCAAACACATGGTTGTTGCCCTGTGGGCCTATGAAGTCAGGTTCACATCCGGTCCTTGCATTTAGGTCCCCACATAGTAGCACCTTTCCTTGGGCCTGGAAATGGCTGATTTCCATGTGGAGAGTATCAAATAACTCCTCTTCAAAATATGGCGATTCTATTGGAGGTATGTAGATCGCACATAAGTAGACATCTTTTTTTGCTATTCCTATATTTTTATCTAATTTTAGCCATACATGTGATTTCCCCTGTTTTATCGGTGAGATGTGTTTGTCCAGTTCTCCTTTATACCACACCAACATTCCCCCGGAGGTTCTGCCCTTGCGTATCTTAGTGTTCTTTACTGAGGGCACAATGATTTCATGGTACATTGGAGGACAGTGGGTGGGCACGTCCTTTTGACACCATGTTTCTGTTAACACAATTATATCAATGTCTTTTATAGATTTTAGGAATTCAGGGTCTGTACTCTTCATCCCAAAAGTTGAGGAGCGGAGACCCTGGATATTCCAGCAGCTTATGTGGAAAGAACGCATCTATATAGTTCAAAAAAACAAAATAAAATGGACCTATTTTGTGGGACGGGTGTGAAAACACTAGTTTATATAATGCTAAATGACGATTTAGTATAAATTCCATAAGGCATGCACATACTGCTATCTAATAATAGTAATAATAAAATAACAATAATAATAATTTAGTACATTTTTCTCTGGCTTTCCATCAGCCTCTCTCCCCTCTCTCTCCCATCTCCTTCTCTCCCATCTCCCTCTCTTTCCTTCCCTCTCTCCCCCTTTCTTTATCCCCTTCCCCCACCCTCTCTCTTGCCTACCCCCTCTCTCCTCTTCCAACTCGCCCCTCATACCTACGTAGTTTGCTTTGTTTACATTTAAGACCCTTGTTTCAGATTTAACTAAATCACTTTCAAACTCAATTTAAAATTCTCTCTCGCCCCTTCCCCTCTCTCCCGCCTCTCTCCCTTTACCTCTCCCCTTGCCCCTCCCCCTCGTTCTCCCATTTCCCCTCTCTTCCCTTCCCTCTCTTTTCCCCTCTCTCTCCCTTTGTCCCTCTCTCTCTCTTCCCCTTCTCCTTCTCTCTCTCTCCCCTCTCTCTCTCTCTCCCCCTCTCTGTCTCTCTCTCAATTCAATTCAATTCAATTCAATTCAAATCGCTTTATTGGCATGACAAGGTACATCTTATGTTGCCAAAGCATCGAAAAACATTCATGGTTGTACACAAAAATACAGATCTATCCATACAGTGTATAAACAGATATATCCCTGAGTGTATAAATATACATTCATATAATTTGTATATACTCTTTTCTTATATTTACTGGTTGTCCCTCTGTTTATGGCAAGCTGTAACATAGTGTGCCGCTAAGGTTACACAATTTTCTTCTCCCTCTCTCTCTCTCTCCACTTCCCCCCCTCCTTCTTCTGCTCCCTCCACAGTAACCAAAGGCCACAGATTAAGGTAATAGACAAAAGAGCCAGAGTGGGGAGATGAGGGGAGTTTTTTTTACATGGTGGACTCTAGGGGAATCGAGGGATATGCAGATCGGGTAGGGAAAGTGGAGTTGAGGTAGAGGATCAGCCATGATCTTATTGAATGGCGGAGCAGGCTCGAAGGGTCGAGTGGTCGACTCCTGCTCCTATTTCTTATATTTTTATCAGCTGTTGTGATCAGGAGCGCACTGCCTGAAAGGGCGGTGTAGCAGATACAATAGAATTACACAGAAAGAGGCCATTCGGCCCACCTGCTCCGTGCCGGTGTTTATGCTCCACACGAGCCTCCTCCCACCCCTCTTCAGCTCACCCCATCAACATATCCATCCGTTCCTTTCTCCCTCGTGTGTTTATCTAACTCCCCCTTTAATGCCTCTATTCTATTCGCCTCACCCACTCCCTGTGGTGGCGAGTTCCACATTCTCACCCCTCTCTGGGTGAGGGAGTTTCCTCCTGAATTCCTTACTTTAATAGTAACTTTCAAAAGGGGGAATTCGATAAACACTTGAAGCGGAGCGAACAATGTGCGGGGCGATGGGGAACGAGCGTGGGAGTGGGACTTATTGGATAGAATCTTTCAAAGAGCCGGCACAGGCATAGTGGGCCGAATGGCCTCCTTCTGTGCTGTATCATTCTGCGAGTGTTGGGTGAGGAATCATCGTGAATGTTTGTCTGGGCCCCACCCTCTTGTTCGGAAAAACATTGCTAAAGTAGAAAGTTGTAGTACGGGTGTCTCCCTAGCTCAGGGGTAAATGAATTCCGGCCTTGCCGGCACCGCCCGCATCCCCGTGAATGAAAAATTGCAAAAGATCCTTTCATCATACTTCAAACACACGGCACTAACTGGGGAATTTCCCATTTATCCCAGCAGGTGGCTCCATAGCTCAGGGGTTAGAGCACTGGTCTTGTAAACCAGCGGTCGTGAGTTCAAATCTCACTGGGGCCTACTCAATTTTGGCTTCTGTTTCTAAATTCACACTTACACCATCGACAAGCGCTTTTCAAACAGCCCGCAGCAATTTCACTTTCCATCCCCAGTCTGTATCTGACCATTTTCAGGTCAAGTCTCAGACCCACTGATATTTCACATTTCCTGCCTTCGCTGTTTTTATTCTCAAGATGCGATGTAAGATGAACTAAAGCGGCTAAAAGGGTTAAGTTATGAGAACAGGTTACATAGACTGGGCTTGTACTCCCTCGAGTATAGAAGGTTAAGGGGTGACCTAATCCAGGTGTTTAAGATGATTGAAGGAGTTGAAAGGGTAGATAGCGGGGGGAGTCCTGAACAAGGGGGCCATAACCTTAAAATTAGAGCCAGGCTGTTCAGGGGTGATGTCAGGAAGCACTTCTTCACACAAAGGGTAGTGGAAATCTGGAACTCTCTCCCCAAAAAGGCTGTGGAGGCTGGGGGGGGTCAATTGAAGGTTTCAAGACTGAGATCGATAGATTGTTGTTGGGTAAGGGTATTAAGGGTTACAGAACCAAGCTGTATTGATGGAGTGACAATAAAGATCAGCCTTAAACATTCACTCCCTCCACCACCGGTGCACCATGGCTGTTGGCTAACTCCTTTAAACAGGTTCGCACAAGTAGAGACAGTAATATTTTTGATAATTCATTAATTTATTACCAACCAAGCATGAATCATAGACATCTTAACCAACAAAACATTAATCATAAGCACCCGAAACAACCAAACATTAATCTTAAACACTCTAGCCATTATTCTCACTATGTTGTGAGTTGTGTGTCCTCTTCAGGGACCCATACACCCATTGAGTTGGCCAACCATTATTTTGACTTGTTGTGAGTTTTGCGTCCTCTACAGGGACCCGTACTCTCTGCACATGGGGTACCGGTATTCTTCATGAAGAACACTGTGGGCCCCACGCTGACATCCTTAAAAAGGAAATGCATTCCATAGGTAACCAGCGTGCTCATTCCTGCACCCTTAAAAGGGAAATGTACTCCTGCTACACACTGCGGCGCCGCTGCAGGCCAAACTTCTGACAGCTTTAAAAGGGCAATGTTTTAAAGGAAGCAGTACAGCACTCCTATCGCTTGTGGGGCCCATATCAGGCAACATTAAGAGGTAGAATGAGGCTGAGCAGGAAGTGGAGGGAAGGAGAAAGGGGAAAAGGAGAGGGGGAAGAGCAGGCGAGGGGTACGGGGAGAAACAGAGGGGGAAGGAGAGAAGGAGAGGGAAAGGGGATAAGGAAAGGAGAAGGCGAGAAGGAGAGAGAGAAGGGGAGAAGGAGGGTGGAGGGAAATGGGAGAGAGTGGGAAGGGGAGAAGGAGAGAGGGTGAAAGGGGTAAAGGAGAGAGAGGAGGGGAGGAGAGGGAGAGAGGGAGAAGGAGAGAGGGGATGAGAAGGAGAGGGGGAAGGGGAGAAGGAGAGGGGGAAGGGGAGAAGGAGAGCAGGAAGAGGAGGAGAGAGAGGAGGGGTAAAGAAGGAGAAAGGGGAGGAGGGGAAGGGGAAGGGCAGAAATGGAAGGAGAGGGGGAAGGGGAAAAGGAGAGAGAGGAGCGGTGATGGAGGGAAGGAAGGAGGAGAGAGGGAGGAGAGAGAGAGTGGGAAGGGGAGAAGGAAAGAGAGGAGATGAAAGGAAAGAGAGGGAAGGAGTGAAGGAGAGAGAGGAGGGGGATGGAGAAAGAGCAAAAGGGAGAAGGAGAGTGGAGGGGAAAAGGAGAGGGAGGGAAGGGGAGAAGGAGAGAAGGAGAGAGGGGGTGGAGGAGAGAGGAGGGTGAAGGAGAGAGGCGGAAAGGGAAAGAGGAGGAAGGGGAGAGAGGGGGAAGGGGAGATGGAGAGAGGCAGAGGGGAGAGAGAGGGGAAGGTTAGAAGGAAAGACGGGGAAGGGAAGGGGAAAGAAGAGGGGCAAGGGGAGAGGAGAAGGTAGGGGAGAAGGAGAGAGACGGAAGGAGAGAAGGAGAGAGGAATGGGAAGAAGCAGAGAGGGAATGGGATAAGGTGAGGTGGGAGGAAGATCTTCGTTGGATGATTAAAACAAAGAAGTTTGCTTAAAAAGAATTAACACTGTTCCTAATCTCTCATTGAGCCCGTCCTCTGATCAAAACATCCCAGAGCGGGACACAGCCGCCGGTATCCTGGGAAACAGCAGTGCTTGCTATTGATCTGTTTTTTAAAAAATGATATGATTGGGAATTGCTCTAAACCCAACCTCACCCCCCGCTCCACCCCACCCCACCTGCCCAACCGTCCACACCCACAGCCAGCACTCCCACCCCGACCCCGCTCCCCCCACCTCCCACCCCAACCAGGTGTCCAGCTCAGGCACCGGTGCCCCTCGCCGGTCGATCGCCTCGCTCTGCCAGGCCCGGCACTTCGACTGGGTAGGGCTTCAACGCGCCTTTCTGCCAGGATTCCCGGCGGCACTGCACGTAGACGTTGATGGGATGGTCGTAAGCCAATCTCACCAGGACGACGAATCCGATGTTCATCTGTGTCAAGAAGGACAAAAAGAGACAAACAGAGAGAGAGAGAGAGTTATTGTTCAGGCAATGGCAATCTCGCACCCTCATCATAGAATCAGAGAATAGTACAGCACAGGAGGAGGCCACTCGGCCCATCGAGTCTGTGCCGGCTCTTTCGAAGAGCAATCCAGTCAGTCCCACTGTCCCGCTCTTTCCCCATATCCCTGCAATTCTTTCTCCTCCAATTCCCTTTCAAAGGCCACTATTGAATCTGCCTCCACCGCCCGATCAGGCAGAGCATTCTAAATCCTAACCGCTCGTTCCATAAAAAAAGGTTTTTCCTCGTGTTGCCTCTGGTTCTTTTCTGACCAACTTCAATCCGTGGCCTCCGTTTATCGACCCGTCAGCCATTGGAAACAGTTTCAGTTCGTTTCCTCTGTCTAAACTGTCCATGATTTTGAACACCTCCATCAAATCTCCTCTTAGCCTTCTCTGCTCTAACGAGAACAACTTCGCCAGACTCTGCCGAATCTCCTCTGCACCCTCTCCAAAGCCTTCCCATCCTTCCTAAAGCACGGTGCCCAGAACTGGACACAATACTCCAGCAGGGGCCGATCTAATGTTTTATAGAGGTTTAGCATTACATAGAAACATAGAAACATAGAAGGTAGGAGCAGGAGTGGGCCATTCGGCCCCTCAAGCCTGCTCCGCCATTCAATGAGATCGTGGCGGATCATCCATATTCAGTACCCTGTCCCTGCTTTCTCCCCATATCCCTTGATCCCTTTAGCCTTAAGAAATATATCCAACTCCTTCTCGAATATATTTAATGAATTGGCCTCCACTGCCTTCTGTGGTAGAGAATTCCACAGGTTCGCCACTCTCTGGGTGAAGAAATTCCTCCTCATCTCAGTCCTAAATGGCTTACCCCTTATCCTTAGACTGTGACCCCTGGTAATGGACTCCCCCACCATCGGGAACATCCTTCCTGCATCTAGTCTCTCTAGTCCTGTTAGAATTTTATAAGTTTCAATGAGGTCCCCTCTCATTCTTCTAAACTCCAGTGAATACAAGCCCAATCGACCCAATCTCTCCTCATACGTCATTCCTGCCATCCCAGATATCAGTCTGGTAACTTCCTGGCTTTTGTATTCTATGCCTCTATTTATCAAGTTCAGGAACCATTCTGGAAACTGCAAGGTCGAATCCAGTCCCAGGCGCTGCCCTTTTACCCATGTGTCTCAGTTGGTAGCAGACTTGCTTCTGTGTCAGAAGGTTGTGGGTTCAAGTCCCACTCCAGGAACTTCGAGCACAACAATCTAGTTGACACTCCAGTGGAGTGCTGCACTGTCGGAGGTGCTGACTTTCGGATGAGATGTTAAACTGAGGGTCCGTCTGCTCTCTCGGGTGGATGCAAAACATCCCGTGGCACTATTTTGAGGAAGAGCAGGGGAGCTATCCCCGGTGTCCCTGGCCAATATTTATCCCTCAACCAACATAACAAAAAACAGATTATCTGGTCATTATCACATTGCTGCTTGTGGGAGCTTGCTGTGTGCAAATTGGCTGCTGCCTTTCCCACATTACAACAGTGAATCCACTTCAAAAGTACTTCATTGGTTGTAAAGCGCTTTGTAGACGTCCGGTGGTCGTGAAAGGCGCCATAGAAATGCAAGTCTTTCTTTCTTTCTTGGTGACCTGTGGGGTCAAATCTAGCCCCAGATAGAGTGATCAAGAGCTCCCTCCCTCTCTCTCTGTCTTGCTATCTATCATACGAATGCCTCATCCAATCCCTCTCGCTCGACCGGTGACTGTCTGGCACAGATCACAGGGTGCCCCGGACCTCTCGATACGCACTGATACTCACATACAAGGGGTCATTTTCCAAGGGTCCCTTGACCAGAGCGAAGCAAGGGTACTGGAGCAGAGTGACAACTGCCGAGAGAGCCATCAGAAGTCCAAAAACCTTCCCAAAGTGGCGGCTAGGGAACCTGCGGGGGAACAAGCAGAGAGAGAAAGAGGAGGTTCAGAGAATTACACGGTGTCGACAGCACAGAAACAGTCCATTCGGCCCCACTGGTCCGCGCTGGTGTTTATGCTCCACACGAGCCTCCTCCCACTCCTCTTCATCTCTCACCATCAGCAGGTCCTTCTATTCCTTTCTCACTCAAGTGTTTATCTAGCTTCCCCTTAAATGCATCTATACTGTTCACCTCAACCACTCCCTGTGGTACCGAGGTTCTCATTCTCACCACTCTCTGGGTAAAGTTTCTCCTGAATTCCCTATTGGATTTATTAGTGATTATTTTATATTGATAACCCTTAGTTCTGGTCTCTCCCCACAAGTGGAAACAGCTTGTCTACATCACAGTGTGTGAGGGAGTCTGAAAGGACTCCTGGTCTCAAAATCCCAAATCTGAAACTGTGTGTGAGGGAGTCTGAAAGGACTCCAGTTCCGAAATTCCAGATCTAACACTGTGTGTGAGGGAGACTGAATGGACTCCCGGTCTGAGAATCCCAGATCTAACACTGTGTGTGAGGGAGACTGAATGGACTCCTGGTCTGAGATTCCCAGATCTAACACTGTGTGTGAGGGAGACTGAATGGACTCCCGGTCTGAGAATCCCAGATCTAACACTGTGTGTGAGGGAGACTGAATGGACTCCTGGTCTGCGAATCCCAGATCTAACATTGTGTGTGAGGGAGTCTGAATGGACTCCTGGTCTGCGAATCCCAGATCTAACATTGTGTGTGAGGGAGTCTGAATGGACTCCCGGTCTGAGAATCCCAGATCTAACACTGTGTGTGAGGGAGTCTGAATGGACTCCTGGTCTGAGAATCCCAGATCTAACATTGTGTGTGAGGGAGTCTGAATGGACTCCCGGTCTGAGAATCCCAGATCTAACACTGTGTGTGAGGGAGTCTGAATGGACTCCTGGTCTGAGAATCCCAGATCTAACACTGTGTGTGAGGGAGTCTGAATGGACTCCTGGTCTGAGAATCCCAGATCTAACACTGTGTGTGAGGGAGTCTGAATGGACTCCTGGTCTGAGAATCCCAGATCTAACACTGTGTGTGAGGGAGTCTGAATGGACTCCTGGTCTGAGAATCCCAGATCTAACACTGTGTGTGAGGGAGTCTGAATGGACTCCTGGTCTGAGAATCCCAGATCTAACATTGTGTGTGAGGGAGACTGAATGGACACCTGGTCTGAGATTCCCAGATCTAACACTGTGTGTGAGGGAGTCTGAATGGACTCCTGGTCTGCGAATCCCAGATCTAACACTGTGTGTGAGGGAGTCTCAATGGACTCCTGGTCCGAGATTCCCAGATCTAACACTGTGTGTGAGGGAGTCTGAATGGACACCTGGTCTGAGAATCCCAGATCTAACGGTACGAGCTTTGGCGCCCGAATGGGGACTCGCCTCCCCGAATGTCGTGGGCTGACTTACGCGATGGCGGTGAATGCGGCGTGACCACCGAACAGGAACGAGCGGTTGACGACCTGCATGACGAAGGTCAGGGACTGCAGCTCCAGCACAGGGTATGGCGCAGACCGAGAACAGGATGCATGCGTGACGGTGATTGCCAGAGAGAGGACCGCTGACTTCCTGTCAGCCAGATGCTGCGAGGCAGCAGAGTCTGAGGGGGGATGAGAAAGAGGAGGCAAAATAAAAGACTCAATCAGGACTCAGGCTCCCCCACATCCACTTGCCCCCGGACCCCAACTGTACCAGTGAGTGAGACAAGCTCCCCAAATCCTCTGTACCCCAACCATCCCAGTGAGAGAGAGATTCCCCCAAATCCCCCGCAACCCCAATCCCTCCCAGAGTGAGAGAGATTCCCCCAAATCCCCCACACCCCAACCCGTCCCAGAGTGAGAGAGGTTCCCTGAATTCCCCTGTACCCCAACCCGTCCCAGAGTGAGAGAGGCTCCCTGAATTCCCCTGTACCCCAACCCGTCCCAGAGTGAGAGAGGCTCCCTGAATTCCCCCGTAACCCAACCATCTCAGAGAGAGCGATTCCCCCAAATCCCCCGTACCCCAACCGTCCCAGAGGGAGAGATTCCCTCAAATCCCCATACCCCAACCATCCCAGAGAGAGAGATTCCCCCAAATCCCCCGTACCCCAATCCCAGAGAGAGAGAGGGATTCCCCCAAATCCCCTGTACCCCAATCCCAGAGAGAGAGAGCGATTCCTCCAAATCCCCCATACCCCAACCATCCCAGAGAGAGAGAGATTACTCCAAATCCCCCGTACCGCAACCATCCCAGAGAGAGAGATTCCCCCAAATGCCCCGTACCCCAATCCATCCCAGAGAGAGAGAGATTCTCCAAATCACCCGTACCCCAATCCATCCCAGAGAGAGAGAGATTCCTCCAAATTCCCCGTACCCCAACCATCCCAGAGAGAGAGAGATTCCTCCAAATCCCCCGTACCCAAATCCCAGAGAGAGAGAGATTCCACCAAATCACTTGTACCCAAACCATCCCAGAGAGAGAGGCTTCCCCAAATTGCCCACTACCCCAAACTGTGCCTCGTGTTCACAACTGGATTATCCGAGACTGGGAGGGTCTTGTGTTAAGAACTGGATTACCTGAGACTGGAATGGAGCTGAGTGTTCACACTTGGATTACGTGAGACTGGGGGGGAGCTGAGTGTTCACACCTGGATTATCTGAGACTGGGAGGGAGCTGAGTGTTCACACCTGGATTATCTGAGACTGGGAGGGAGCTGACTGTTCACACCTGGATTACCTGAGACTGGAAGGGGCTGAGTGTTCACACCTCGATTACCTGTGACTGGGAGTGAGCTGAGTGTTCACACCTGGATTACCTGAGACTGGGAGGGAGCTGAGTGTTACACCTGGATTACCTGAGACTGTGAGGTAGCTGTGTGTTACACCTGGTTTACCTGAGACTGAGAGGGAACTGAGTGTTCACACCTTGATTACCTGAGACTGGGAGTGAGCTGAGTGATCACACCTGGATTACCTGAGACTGGGAGGGGCTGTGTGGTCACTCCTGGATTAATTGTGACTGGGAGTGAGCTGAGTGTTCACAACTGGATTACGTGAGACTGGGAGGGAGCTGAGTGTTCACACCTGGATTACCCGAGATGGCGATGGAGCTGAGTGTACACACCTGGATTACCGGAGACTGGGAGGGAGCTGAGTGTTCACAAATGGATTACCCGAGACTAGGAGGGAGCTGAGTGTTCAAACCAGGATTAACCGAGACTGAGAGTGAGCAAAGTGTTCACACCTGGATTACCTGAGACGGGGAGGGAGCTGAGTGTTAAACCTCGAATATCCAATACTCGGAGGGAGCTGAGTGTTCACACCTAGATAACCCGAGACTGGGAGGGAGATGAGTGTTCACACCAGGATTACCTGATACTGGAGGGCAGAGCTGTGTGTTCACACCTGGAATACCCAAGACTGCGAGAGAGCTGAGTGTTCACACCTGGATTACCTGAGACTGGAAGGGAGATGAGTGTTCACACCTGGATTACCTGAGATTGGGTGGGAGCTGTGTTTACACACCTGGATTACCTCAGTATGGGAGTGAACTGAGTTTACATGCCTGGATTACCTGAGACTTACAGGGACCTGAGTCTTAACACCTGGATTATCTGAGACTGGGAGAGAGCTGAGTGTTCACACCTGGATTACCTGAGACTGGGAAGGAGATAATTTTTCACAACTGGGTTACCCGAGTCTGGGAGGGAGATGAGTGTTCACACTTGGATTACCTCTGACTGGGAGGGAGCTGAGTGTTCACACATGGATTACCCAAGACTGGGAGAGAACTGAGTGACCTCACCTGGATTACCTGAGACTATGGAGGCACTGAGTGTTCACACCTGGATTACCTTAGACTGGGAGAGAGCTGAGTGATCACACATGGATTACCTGAGACTGGGAGTGAGCTGAGTGTTCACACCTGAATTACCTGAGACTGGGAGGGAGCCGAGTCTTAACACCTGGATTAACTCAGGCTGGGAGGGAGCTGAGTTTACACACCTGGATTACCTGAGACTGGGAGTGAGCTGAGTGTTCACACCTAGATTAACTGTGACTGGGAGTGTGCTGAGTGTTACACCTGGATTACCTGAGACTGTGAGGGAGCTGAGTGTTCACACCTGGATTACCTGAGACTGGGAGGGAGCTGAGTTTTCAGACCTGGATTAGCCGAGACTGGGAGGGAGCTGATTGTTCACATGTGGCTTACCTCTGTCTGGGAGGGAGCTCAGTGTTCACACCTGGATTACCTCTGTCTGGGAGGGAGCTGAGAGTTCACACCTGGATTACCTGAGACTGGGAGGGAGCTGAGTGTTCACACCCGGATTACCCGAGACTGGGAGGGAGCTGATTGTTCACACCTGGCTTACCTCTGTCTGGGAGGGAGCTAAGTGTTCACACCTGGATTACCAGAGATTGGGAGTGAGCTGAGTGTTCACACCTGGAGTGCCTGAGAATGGGAGGGAGCTAAGTGTTACAACTGGATTACTTGAGACGGTGAGGGAGCTGAGTGTGACACCTGGATTACCTGAGACTGTGAGGGAGCTGAGTGTTACACCTGGATTACCTGAGACTGTGAGGGAGCTGTGTGTTACACCTGGATTACCTGAGACTGTGAGGGAGCTGAGTGTGACACCTGGATTATCTGAGACTGGGAGGGAGCTCCGTGTTCAAACCTGGATTACCTGAGACTGGGAGTGAGCTGAGTCTTCACACCCGGATTACCTGAGACTGGGAGGGAGCCGAGTCTTAACACCTGGATTATCTGAGACTGGGAGGGAGCTGAGTGTTCACAACTGGATTACCTGTGATTGGAAGGGAGCTGAGTGTTCACACCTGCATTACCGGAGACTGGGAGGGAGCTGAGTGCTCACACCTGGATTACCTGAGATGGGAGGGAGCTGAGAGTTCACACGTGCATTACCTGAGAGAGGGAGTGAGCTGAGTGTTCACACCCGGATTACCTGGGACTGGGAGGGAGTCGAGTCTTAACACCTGGATTATCTGAGACTGGGAGGGAGCTGAGTGTTCACACCTGGATTACCTGAGACTGGGAGTGAGCTGAGTGTTCACACCTGCATTACCGGAGACTGGGAGGGAGCTGACTGTTCACACCTGGATTACCTGAGACTGGGAGGGAGCTGAGTGTTCACACCTGCATTACCGGAGACTGGGAGGGAGCTGAGCATTCACACCTGGATTACCTGAGACTCTGGAGGTGCTGAGTGTTCACACCTGGATTACCTGAGACTGGGAGAGAGCTGCGTGTTCACACCTGGATTACCTGAGATTAGGAGGGAGCTGAGTGTCCACACCTGGATTACCTGAGGCTGGGAGGGAGCCGAGGCTTAACACCTGGATTACCTGAGACAGGGAGGGAGCTGAGTGTTCACACCTGGATTACATGAGACTGGGAGGGAGCCGAGGCTTAACACCTGGAATAACTGAGACTGGGAGGGAGCTGAGTGTTCACACCTGGATTACCTGAGACTGGGAGGGAGCTGAGTGTTCACACCTGGATTACCTGAGACTGGGAGGGAGCTGAGTGTTCACACCTGGATTACCTGTGACTGTGGAGGCACTGAGTGTTCACACCTGGATTACCTGAGACTGGGAGAGAGCTGAGTGCTCACACCTGGATTACCTGAGGCTCGGAGGGAGCTCAGTGTTCACTCCTGCATTAACTGAGACTGGGAGGGAGCTGCGTGTTCACACCTGGATTACCTCAGATTGGGAGGGAGCTGAGTCATCACAACTGGATTACCAATGACTGGGAGGGAGCTGACTGTTCACACCTGGATTACCTGAGATTGGGAGGGAGCTGAATGTTCACACCTGGATTAACTGAGACTGGGAGGGAGCTGAGTGTTCACACCTGGATTACCTGAGACTGGGTGTGAGCTTAGTGTTCACACCTGGATTACCTGAGACTTGGAGGGAGCTGAATGTTCACACCTGGATCACCTGAGACTGGGTGGGAGCTGAGTGTTCACACATGGATTACCTGAGACTGGGTGTGAGCTGAGTGTTCACACCTGGATTACCTGAGACTGGGAGGGAGCCAAGTCATAACACCTGGGTTGCCTCAGGCTGGGAGGGAGCTGAGTTTACACACCTGGATTACCTGAGACTGGGAGGGAGCTGAGAGTTCACACCTCGATTAACTCAGACTGGGATGGAGCTGAGTGTTCACACCTGGATTACCTGAGACTGGGAGGGAGCTGAGTTTTCAGACCTGGATTAGCCGAGACTGGGAGGGAGCTGATTGTTCACATGTGGCTTACCTCTGTCTGGGAGGGAGCTCAGTGTTCACACCTGGATTACCTCTGTCTGGGAGGGAGCTGAGAGTTCACACCTGGATTACCTGAGACTGGGAGGGAGCTGAGTGTTCACACCCGGATTACCCGAGACTGGGAGGGAGCTGATTGTTCACACCTGGCTTACCTCTGTCTGGGAGGGAGCTAAGTGTTCACACCTGGATTACCAGAGATTGGGAGTGAGCTGAGTGTTCACACCTGGAGTGCCTGAGAATGGGAGGGAGCTAAGTGTTACAACTGGATTACTTGAGACGGTGAGGGAGCTGAGTGTGACACCTGGATTACCTGAGACTGTGAGGGAGCTGAGTGTTACACCTGGATTACCTGAGACTGTGAGGGAGCTGTGTGTTACACCTGGATTACCTGAGACTGTGAGGGAGCTGAGTGTGACACCTGGATTATCTGAGACTGGGAGGGAGCTCCGTGTTCAAACCTGGATTACCTGAGACTGGGAGTGAGCTGAGTCTTCACACCCGGATTACCTGAGACTGGGAGGGAGCCGAGTCTTAACACCTGGATTATCTGAGACTGGGAGGGAGCTGAGTGTTCACAACTGGATTACCTGTGATTGGAAGGGAGCTGAGTGTTCACACCTGCATTACCAGAGACTGGGAGGGAGCTGAGTGCTCACACCTGGATTACCTGAGATGGGAGGGAGCTGAGAGTTCACACGTGCATTACCTGAGAGAGGGAGTGAGCTGAGTGTTCACACCCGGATTACCTGGGACTGGGAGGGAGTCGAGTCTTAACACCTGGATTATCTGAGACTGGGAGGGAGCTGAGTGTTCACACCTGGATTACCTGAGACTGGGAGTGAGCTGAGTGTTCACACCTGCATTACCGGAGACTGGGAGGGAGCTGACTGTTCACACCTGGATTACCTGAGACTGGGAGGGAGCTGAGTGTTCACACCTGCATTACCGGAGACTGGGAGGGAGCTGAGCATTCACACCTGGATTACCTGAGACTCTGGAGGTGCTGAGTGTTCACACCTGGATTACCTGAGACTGGGAGAGAGCTGCGTGTTCACACCTGGATTACCTGAGATTAGGAGGGAGCTGAGTGTCCACACCTGGATTACCTGAGGCTGGGAGGGAGCCGAGGCTTAACACCTGGATTACCTGAGACAGGCAGGGAGCTGAGTGTTCACACCTGGATTACATGAGACTGGGAGGGAGCCGAGGCTTAACACCTGGAATAACTGAGACTGGGAGGGAGCTGAGTGTTCACACCTGGATTACCTGAGACTGGGAGGGAGCTGAGTGTTCACACCTGGATTACCTGTGACTGTGGAGGCACTGAGTGTTCACACCTGGATTACCTGAGACTGGGAGAGAGCTGAGTGCTCACACCTGGATTACCTGAGGCTCGGAGGGAGCTCAGTGTTCACTCCTGCATTAACTGAGACTGGGAGGGAGCTGCGTGTTCACACCTGGATTACCTCAGATTGGGAGGGAGCTGAGTCATCACAACTGGATTACCAATGACTGGGAGGGAGCTGACTGTTCACACCTGGATTACCTGAGATTGGGAGGGAGCTGAATGTTCACACCTGGATTAACTGAGACTGGGAGGGAGCTGAGTGTTCACACCTGGATTACCTGAGACTGGGTGTGAGCTTAGTGTTCACACCTGGATTACCTGAGACTTGGAGGGAGCTGAATGTTCACACCTGGATCACCTGAGACTGGGTGGGAGCTGAGTGTTCACACATGGATTACCTGAGACTGGGTGTGAGCTGAGTGTTCACACCTGGATTACCTGAGACTGGGAGGGAGCCAAGTCATAACACCTGGGTTACCTCAGGCTGGGAGGGAGCTGAGTTTACACACCTGGATTACCTGAGACTGGGAGGGAGCTGAGAGTTCACACCTCGATTAACTCAGACTGGGATGGAGCTGAGTGTTCACACCTGGATTACCTGAGACTGGGAGTGAGCTGAGTGTTCACACCTAGATTACCTGTGACTGGGAGTGAGCTGAGTGTTCACAGCTGGATTACCTGAGAATGGGAGGAGAGCTGAGTGTTACGCCTGGATTACCTGAGACTGTGCGCGAGCTGAGTGTTCACACCTGGATTACCTGAGGCTGGGAGGGAGCTGCATGTTCACACCTGGCTTACCTGAGACTGGGAGTGAGCTGAGCCTTAACACCTGGATTACCTGAGACTGAGAGAGAGCTGAGTGTTCACACCCAGATTACCTGAGACTGTGGAGGCGCTGAGTGTTCACACCTGGATTACCCGAGACTGGGAGCGAGCTGAGTGTTCACACCTGGATTACCCGAGACTGGGAGGGAGCTGATTTTTCACAACTGGGTTACATGAGACCGTGAGGAAGCTGAGTGTTCACATCTGGATTACCTGAATGGGGAGGGAGCTGAGTGTTCACATCTGGATTACCTGAGATTGGGAGGGCCTCGTGTTCACACCTGCAATACCTGAGACTGGGAGAGAGCTGAGTGTTCAGACCTGGATTACCTGAGACTGGGATGGAGCTGAGTGTTCACACCTGGATAACCTGAGACTGGGAGGGAGCTGCGTGTTCACACCTGGGTTACCAGAGACTGGGAGGGAGCAGTGTTTACACACCTGGATTACCTGAGACTGAAAGTGAGCTAAGTGATCACACCTGGATTACCTGAGTCTGGAAGGGAGCTGAGTGTTCACACCTGAATTACCTGAGACTGGGAGGGAATTGAGTGTACAGACCTGGATTACCTCAGGCTGGGAGGGAGCTGAGTTTACACACCTGGATTGCCTGAGATGGGAGGGAGCTGAGAGTTCACACGTGTATTACCTGAGAGAGGGAGGGAGTTAAGTGTTCACACCTGGATTACCTGAGACTGGGAGGGAGCTCAGTTTTCACAACAGGATTACATCAGACTGGGAGGGTGCTGAGTGTTACACCTGGATTACCTGAGACTGGGAGGGAGCTGAATGTTCACACCTGGATTACCGGAGAGTGTGAGTGAGCTGAGTGTTCACACCTGGATTGCCTGAGAATGGGAGGGAACTGAGTGTTACACCTGGATTACCTAAGACTGTAAGGGAGCTGTGTGTTACAGCTGGATTACCTGAGACTGTGAGGGAGCTGAGTGTGACACCTGGAATAACTGAGACTGGGAGGGAGCTCGGTGTTCACACCTGGATTACCTGAGACTGGGAGGGAGCTGAGTGTTCACACCCGGGTTATCTGAGACTGGGAGGGAACCGAGTCTTAACACCTGTATTATCTGAGACTGGGAGGGAGCTGAGTGCTCACACCTGGATTAACTGAGACTGGAAGGGAGCTGAGTGTTCACACCTGGATTACCTGAGACTGGGAGGGAACTGAGTGTTCACACCTGGATTACCTGAGACTGTGGAGGTGCTGAGTGTTCACAACTGGATTACCTGAGACTGGGAGAGAGCTGATTGTTCACACCTGGAATACCTGCGGCTGGGAGGGGTCTCAGTGTTCACTCCTGGAATACCTGAGACTTGGAGGGAGCTGCGTGTTGACACCTGGATTACCTGAGATTAGGAGGGAGCTGAGTGTCCACACCTGGATTACCTGAGACTGGGAGGGAGCTGAGTGTTCACACCTGGATTACCTGACACTGGGAGGGAGCTGAGTGTTCACACCTGGATTACCTGAGACTGGGAGGGAGCTGATTGTTCACACCTGGATTATCTGAGACTGGGAGGGAGCTCCGTGTTCAAACCTGGATTACCTGAGACTGGGAGTGAGCTGAGTCTTCACACCCGGATTACCTGAGACTGGGAGGGAGCCGAGTCTTAACACCTGGATTATCTGAGACTGGGAGGGAGCTGAGTGTTCACAACTGGATTACCTGTGATTGGAAGGGAGCTGAGTGTTCACACCTGCATTACCGGAGACTGGGAGGGAGCTGAGTGCTCACACCTGGATTACCTGAGATGGGAGGGAGCTGAGAGTTCACACGTGCATTACCTGAGAGAGGGAGTGAGCTGAGTGTTCACACCCGGATTACCTGGGACTGGGAGGGAGTCGAGTCTTAACACCTGGATTATCTGAGACTGGGAGGGAGCTGAGTGTTCACACCTGGATTACCTGAGACTGGGAGTGAGCTGAGTGTTCACACCTGCATTACCGGAGACTGGGAGGGAGCTGACTGTTCACACCTGGATTACCTGAGACTGGGAGGGAGCTGAGTGTTCACACCTGCATTACCGGAGACTGGGAGGGAGCTGAGCATTCACACCTGGATTACCTGAGACTCTGGAGGTGCTGAGTGTTCACACCTGGATTACCTGAGACTGGGAGAGAGCTGCGTGTTCACACCTGGATTACCTGAGATTAGGAGGGAGCTGAGTGTCCACACCTGGATTACCTGAGGCTGGGAGGGAGCCGAGGCTTAACACCTGGATTACCTGAGACAGGGAGGGAGCTGAGTGTTCACACCTGGATTACATGAGACTGGGAGGGAGCCGAGGCTTAACACCTGGAATAACTGAGACTGGGAGGGAGCTGAGTGTTCACACCTGGATTACCTGAGACTGGGAGGGAGCTGAGTGTTCACACCTGGATTACCTGTGACTGTGGAGGCACTGAGTGTTCACACCTGGATTACCTGAGACTGGGAGAGAGCTGAGTGCTCACACCTGGATTACCTGAGGCTCGGAGGGAGCTCAGTGTTCACTCCTGCATTAACTGAGACTGGGAGGGAGCTGCGTGTTCACACCTGGATTACCTCAGATTGGGAGGGAGCTGAGTCATCACAACTGGATTACCAATGACTGGGAGGGAGCTGACTGTTCACACCTGGATTACCTGAGATTGGGAGGGAGCTGAATGTTCACACCTGGATTAACTGAGACTGGGAGGGAGCTGAGTGTTCACACCTGGATTACCTGAGACTGGGTGTGAGCTTAGTGTTCACACCTGGATTACCTGAGACTTGGAGGGAGCTGAATGTTCACACCTGGATCACCTGAGACTGGGTGGGAGCTGAGTGTTCACACATGGATTACCTGAGACTGGGTGTGAGCTGAGTGTTCACACCTGGATTACCTGAGACTGGGAGGGAGCCAAGTCATAACACCTGGGTTACCTCAGGCTGGGAGGGAGCTGAGTTTACACACCTGGATTACCTGAGACTGGGAGGGAGCTGAGAGTTCACACCTCGATTAACTCAGACTGGGATGGAGCTGAGTGTTCACACCTGGATTACCTGAGACTGGGAGTGAGCTGAGTGTTCACACCTAGATTACCTGTGACTGGGAGTGAGCTGAGTGTTCACAGCTGGATTACCTGAGAATGGGAGGAGAGCTGAGTGTTACGCCTGGATTACCTGAGACTGTGCGCGAGCTGAGTGTTCACACCTGGATTACCTGAGGCTGGGAGGGAGCTGCATGTTCACACCTGGCTTACCTGAGACTGGGAGTGAGCTGAGCCTTAACACCTGGATTACCTGAGACTGAGAGAGAGCTGAGTGTTCACACCCAGATTACCTGAGACTGTGGAGGCGCTGAGTGTTCACACCTGGATTACCCGAGACTGGGAGCGAGCTGAGTGTTCACACCTGGATTACCCGAGACTGGGAGGGAGCTGATTTTTCACAACTGGGTTACATGAGACCGTGAGGAAGCTGAGTGTTCACATCTGGATTACCTGAATGGGGAGGGAGCTGAGTGTTCACATCTGGATTACCTGAGATTGGGAGGGCCTCGTGTTCACACCTGCAATACCTGAGACTGGGAGAGAGCTGAGTGTTCAGACCTGGATTACCTGAGACTGGGATGGAGCTGAGTGTTCGCACCTGGATTACCCGAGACTGGGAGGGAGCTGAGTGTTCACACCTGGATAACCTGAGACTGGGAGGGAGCTGCGTGTTCACACCTGGGTTACCAGAGACTGGGAGGGAGCAGTGTTTACACACCTGGATTACCTGAGACTGAAAGTGAGCTAAGTGATCACACCTGGATTACCTGAGTCTGGAAGGGAGCTGAGTGTTCACACCTGAATTACCTGAGACTGGGAGGGAATTGAGTGTACAGACCTGGATTACCTCAGGCTGGGAGGGAGCTGAGTTTACACACCTGGATTGCCTGAGATGGGAGGGAGCTGAGAGTTCACACGTGTATTACCTGAGAGAGGGAGGGAGTTAAGTGTTCACACCTGGATTACCTGAGACTGGGAGGGAGCTCAGTTTTCACAACAGGATTACATCAGACTGGGAGGGTGCTGAGTGTTACACCTGGATTACCTGAGACTGGGAGGGAGCTGAATGTTCACACCTGGATTACCGGAGAGTGTGAGTGAGCTGAGTGTTCACACCTGGATTGCCTGAGAATGGGAGGGAACTGAGTGTTACACCTGGATTACCTAAGACTGTAAGGGAGCTGTGTGTTACAGCTGGATTACCTGAGACTGTGAGGGAGCTGAGTGTGACACCTGGAATAACTGAGACTGGGAGGGAGCTCGGTGTTCACACCTGGATTACCTGAGACTGGGAGGGAGCTGAGTGTTCACACCCGGGTTATCTGAGACTGGGAGGGAACCGAGTCTTAACACCTGTATTATCTGAGACTGGGAGGGAGCTGAGTGCTCACACCTGGATTAACTGAGACTGGAAGGGAGCTGAGTGTTCACACCTGGATTACCTGAGACTGGGAGGGAACTGAGTGTTCACACCTGGATTACCTGAGACTGTGGAGGTGCTGAGTGTTCACAACTGGATTACCTGAGACTGGGAGAGAGCTGATTGTTCACACCTGGAATACCTGCGGCTGGGAGGGGTCTCAGTGTTCACTCCTGGATTACCTGAGATTAGGAGGGAGCTGAGTGTCCACACCTGGATTACCTGAGACTGGGAGGGAGCTGAGTGTTCACACCTGGATTACCTGACACTGGGAGGGAGCTGAGTGTTCACACCTGCATTACCTGAGACTGGGAGGGAGCTGAGTGTTCACACCTGGATTACCTGAGACTGTGGAGGCACAGAGTGTTCACACCTGGATTACCTGAGGCTGGGAGAGAGCTGAGTGCTCACACCTGGATTACCAGAGTCTTGGAGGGAGCTGCGTGTTCACACCTGGATTACCTGAGACTGGGTGTGACATGAGTGTTCATATCTGGATTACCGGAGACTGGGAGGGAGCCAAGTCTTAACACCTGGATTACCTCAGGTTGGGAGGGAGCTGAGTTTACACACCTGGATTACCTGAGACTGGGAGGGAGCTGAGAGTTCACACCTCAATTAACTCAGACTGGGATGGAGCTGAGTGTTCACACCTGGATTACCTGAGGCTGGCAGTGAGCTGAGTGTTCACACCTAGATTACCTGTGACTGGGAGTGAGCTGAGTGTTCACAGATGGATTACCTGAGAATGGGAGGAGAGCTGAGTGTTACACCTGGATGCCTGAGACTGTGAGGGAGCTGAGTGTTCACACCTGGATTACCTGAGACTGGGAGGGAGCTGAGTCTTAACACCTGGCTTACCTGAGACTGCGAGGGAGCTGAGTCTTCACACCTGCATTACCTGAGACTGGGAGGGCGCTGATTGTTCACACCTGGCTTACCTCTGTCTGGGAGGGAGCTGAGTGTTCACACCTGGATTACCTGAGGCTGGGAGGGAGCTGCATGTTCACACCTGGATTACCTGAGACTGGGAGGGAACTGAGTGTTCACACCTGGATTACCTGAGACTGTGGAGGTGCTGAGTGTTCACAACTGGATTACCTGAGACTGGGAGAGAGCTGATTGTTCACACCTGGAATACCTGCGGCTGGGAGGGGTCTCAGTGTTCACTCCTGGAATACCTGAGACTGGGAGGGAGCTGCGTGTTGACACCTGGATTACCTGAGATTAGGAGGGAGCTGAGTGTCCACACCTGGATTACCTGAGACTGGGAGGGAGCTGAGTGTTCACACCTGGATTACCTGACACTGGGAGGGAGCTGAGTGTTCACACCTGCATTACCTGAGACTGGGAGGGAGCTGAGTGTTCACACCTGGATTACCTGAGACTGGGAGGGAGCTGAGTGTCCACACCTGGATTACCTGAGACTGGGAGGGAGCTGAGTGTTCACACCTGGATTACCTGACACTGGGAGGGAGCTGAGTGTTCACACCTGCATTACCTGAGACTGGGAGGGAGCTGAGTGTTCACACCTGGATTACCTGAGACTGTGGAGGCACAGAGTGTTCACACCTGGATTACCTGAGGCTGGGAGAGAGCTGAGTGCTCACACCTGGATTACCAGAGTCTTGGAGGGAGCTGCGTGTTCACACCTGGATTACCTGAGACTGGGTGTGACATGAGTGTTCATATCTGGATTACCGGAGACTGGGAGGGAGCCAAGTCTTAACACCTGGATTACCTCAGGTTGGGAGGGAGCTGAGTTTACACACCTTGATTACCTGAGACTGGGAGGGAGCTGAGAGTTCACACCTCAATTAACTCAGACTGGGATGGAGCTGAGTGTTCACACCTGGATTACCTGAGGCTGGCAGTGAGCTGAGTGTTCACACCTAGATTACCTGTGACTGGGAGTGAGCTGAGTGTTCACAGATGGATTACCTGAGAATGGGAGGAGAGTTGAGTGTTACACCTGGATACCTGAGACTGTGAGGGAGCTGAGTGTTCACACCTGGATTACCTGAGACTGGGAGGGAGCTGAGTCTTAACACCTGGCTTACCTGAGACTGCGAGGGAGCTGAGTCTTCACACCTGCATTACCTGAGACTGGGAGGGAGCTGATTGTTCACACCTGGCTTACCTCTGTCTGGGAGGGAGCTGAGTGTTCACACCTGGATTACCTGAGGCTGGGAGGGAGCTGCATGTTCACACCTGGATTACCTGAGACTGGGTGTGAGCTGAGTGTTCACACCTGGATTACCTGAGACTGTGGAGGTGCTGATTGTTCACACCTGGAATACCTGTGGCTGGGAGGGGTCTCAGTGTTCACTCCTGGAATACCTGAGACTGGGAGGTAGCTGCGTGTTGACACCTGGATTACCTGAGATTAGGAGGGAGCTGAGTGTGCACACCTGGATTACCTGAGACTGGGAGGGAGCTGAGTGTTCACACCTGGATTACCTGACACTGGGAGGGAGCTGAGTGTTCACACCTGCATTACCTGAGACTGGGAGGGAGCTGATTGTTCACACCTGGATTACCTGAGACTGGGAGAGAGCTGAGTACTCACACCTGGATTTCCAGAGTCTTGGAGGGAGCTGCGTGTTCACACCTGGATTACCTGAGACTGGGTGTGACATGAGTGTTCACACCTGGATTACCTGGGACTGTGAGGGAGCCAAGTCTTAACACCTGGATTACCTCAGGCTGGGAGGGAGCTGAGCTTACACAACTGGATTACCTGAGACTGGAAGGGAGCTGAGAGTTCACACCTCAATTAACTCAGACTGGGATGGAGCTGAGTGTTCACACCTGGATTACCTGAGACTGGCAGTGAGCTGAGTGTTCACACCTAGATTACCTGAGAATGGGAGGGAGCTGAGTCTTAACACCTGGCTTACCTGAGACTGCGAGGGAGCTGAGTCTTCACACCTGCATTACCTGAGACTGGGAGGGTGCTGAGTGTTCACACCTGGATTACCTGAGGCTGGGAGGGAACTGCATGTTCACACCTGGATTACCTGAGACTGGGAGTGAGCTGAGTCTTAATGCCTGGATTACCCGAGACTGGGAGGGAGCTGAGTTTTCTAACCTGCATTACCTGAGACTGTGGAGGCGCTGAGTGTTCACACCTGGATTACCCGAGACTGGGAGCGAGCTGAGTGTTCACACCTGGATTACCTGAGACTGGGAGGGAGCTGATTTTTCGCAACTGGATTACCTTAGACTGGGAGGAAGCTGAGTGTTCACATCTGGATTACATGAATGGGGAGGGAGCTGAGTGCTCAACTCTGGATTACCTAAGATTGGGAGGGCCTCATGTTCACACCTGCAATACCTGAGACTGGGAGAGAGCTGAGTGTTCAGACCTGGATTACCTGAGACTGGGATGGAGCTGAGTGTTCAGACCTGGATTACCTGAGACTGGGATGGAGCTGAGTGTTCGCACCTGGATTACCCGAGACTGGGAGGGAGCTGAGTGTTCGCACCTGGATTACCTGAGACTGGGAGGGAGCTGAGTGTTCAGACCTGGATTACCTGAGACTGGGAGGGAGCTGAGTGTTCAGACCTGGATTACCTGAGACTGGGATGGAGCTGAGTGTTCGCACCTGGATTACCCGAGACTGGGAGGGAGCTGAGTTTTCAGATCTGGATTAGCTGAGACTGGGAGGGAGCTGAGTGTTCACACCTGGATAACCTGAGACTGGGAGGGAGCTGAGTGTTCACACCTGGATTACCCGAGACTGGGAGGGAGCAGAGTTTACACACCAGTATTACCTGAGACTGTCAGTGAGCTAAGTGAACACACCTGGATTACCTGAGTCTGGAAGGGAGCTGAGTGTTCACACCTGGATTACCTGAGAGTGGGAGGGAATTGAGTGTACAGACCTGGATTACCTCAGGCTGGGAGGGAGCTGAGTTTACACACCTGGATTACCTGAGATGGGAGGGAGCTGAGAGTGCACATGTGGATTACCTGAGAGAGGGGGGGAGCTGAGTGTTCACGCCTGGATTACCTGAGACTGGGAGGGAGCTCAGTTTTCACAACTGGATTACATCAGACTGGGAGGGTGCTGAGTGTTACACCTGGATTACCTGAGACTGGGAGGGAGCTGAATGTTCACACCTAGATAACCTGTGACTGGGAGTGAGCTAAGTGTTCACACCTGGATTACCGGAGAGTGGGAGGAGAGCTGAGTGTTTCACCTGGATTACCTGAGAATGGGAGGAGAGCTGAGTGTTAAACCTGGATTACCTGAGACTGTGAGGGAGCTGAGTGTTCACACCTGGATTACCTGAGACTGGGAGTGAGCTGAGTCTTAACACCTGGATTACCTGAGACTGGGAGGGAGCTGAGTTTTCACACCTGCCTTACCTGAGAGTGGGAGGGAGCTGAGTGTTCACACCTGGATTACCTGAGACTGAGAGGGAACTGATTGTTCACACCTGGCTTACCTCTCTCTCGGAGGGAGCTGAGTGTTCACACCTGCATCACCTGAGACTGGGAGGGAGCTGATTTTTCACAACTCGATTGCCTGAGACTGGGAAGGAGCTGAGTGTTCACACCTAGAATACTGGAGACTGGGAGGGAGCTGAGTGTTCATACCTAGATTACCCGAGACTAGGAGGGAACTGAGTGTTCAAACCTGGATTAACCGAGACTGGGTGTGAGCGAAGTTTTCACACCTGGATTACCTGAGACTGGGAGGGAGCTGAGTGTTAAACCTGGAATATCCAATTCTGGGAGGGAGCTGACTATTCACACCTAGATTACCCGAGGCTGGGAGGGAGCTGAGTGTTCACACCTGGATTACCTGAGATTGGATGGGAGCTGAGTGTTCACACCTGGATTACCCAAGACTGGGAGAGGGCTGAGTGTTCACACCTGGATTAACTGAGACTGTGAATGAGCTGAGTGTTCACACATGGATCACCTGAGACTGGGAGTGAGCTGAGTGTTCACACCTGGATTGCCCGAGACTGGGAGGGAGCAGAGTGTTCACACCTGGATTTACTGGGACTTGGAGTGAGCTGAGTGTTCACAGCTGGATTACTTGTGAGTGGGAGGGAGCTGAGTGTTCACACCTGGATTACTTGAGACTGAGAGGGAGCTGAGTGTTCACAGCTGGATTACTTGAGAGTGGGAGTGAGCTCAGTGTTCAGATCTGGATTACCTGAAACTGGGAGGGTGCTGAGTGTTCACACCTGGATTACTTGAGACTGGAAGGGCCTCATGTTCGCACCTGCAATACCTGAGACTGGGAGGGAGCTAATTGTTCAGACCTGGATTCCCTGAGACTGGGATGGAGCTGAGTGTTCGCACGTGGATTACCCGAGACTGGGAGGGTGCTGAGTGTTCAGATCTGGATTACCTGACACTGGGATGGAGCTGAGTGTTCACACCTGGATTACCCGAGAGTGAGAGGGTGCTGAGTGTTCAGATCTGGATTAGCTGAGACTGGGAGGGAGCTGAGTGTTCACACGTGGATAACCTGAGACCGGGAGGGAGCTGAGTGTTCACACCTGGATTACCCGAGACTGGGAGGGAGCAGAGTTTACACACCTGGATTACCTGAGACTGACAGGGAGCTAAGTGATCACACCTGGATTACCTGAGTCTGGAAGGGAGCTGAGTTTGCACACCTGGTTTACCTGAGAGTGGCAGGGAATCGAGTGTACAGACCTGGATTACCTCAGGCTGGGAGGGAGCTGAGTTTACACACCTGGATTACCTGAGACTGGTAGGGAGCTCATTTTTCACAACTGGATTACTTAAGACTGGGAGGGTGCTGAGTGTTACACCTGGATTACCTGAGACTGGGAGGGAGATGAATGTTCACAGCCAGATAACCTGTGACTGGGAGTGAGCTAAGTGTTCACACCTGGATTGCCGGAGAGTGGGAGTGAGCTGAGTGTTCACACCTGGATGACCTGAGACTGTAAGGGAGCTGTGTGTTACACCTGGATTATCTGAGACTGTGAGGGAGCTGAGTGTGACACCTGGATTACCTGAGACTGGGAGGGAGCTCGGTGTTCACACCTGGATTACCTGAGCTTGGGAGTGAGCTCAGTTTTCACAACTGGATTACATAAGACTGGGAGGGTGCTGAGTGTTACACCTGGATTGCCTGAGACTAGGAGGGAGCTGAATGTTCACACCTAGATAACCTGTGACTGGGAGTGAGCTAAGTGTTCACACCTGGATTACTGGAGAGTGGGAGTGAGCTGAGTATTCACACCTGGATTACCTGAGACTGTAAGGGAGCTGTGTGTTACACCTGGATTACCTGAGACTGTGAGGGAGTTGAGTGTGACACCTGGAATACCTGAGACTGGGAGGGAGCTCTGTGTTCAAACCTGGATTACCTGAGACTGGGAGGGAGCTGAGTGTTCACAACTGGATTACCTGAGACTGGGAGTAGCTGAGTGTTCACACCCAGATTACCTGAGACTGGGAGGGAGACGAGTCTTAACACATGTATTATCTGAGACTGGGAGGGAGCTGAGTGTTCACACCTGCATTACCGGAGACTGGGAGGGAGCTGAGTGTTCACACCTCGATTAACTCAGACTGGGAGAGTGCTGAGTGTTCACACCAGGATTACCTGAGACTGGGAGGGAGCTGAGTGTTCACACCTGGATTACCTGCGACTGGGAGGGAACTGAGTGTTCACACCTGGATTACCTGAGACTGGGAGAGAGCTGAGTGCTCACACCTGGATTACCTGAGACTGGGAGGGAGCTGACTGTTCACACCAGGATTACGTTTGAGTGGGAGGGAGCTGAGTGTTCACACCTGGATTTACTGGGACTTGGAGTGAGCTGAGTGTTCACAGCTGGATTATTTGAGGGTGGGAGGGCCTCATGTTCGCACCTGCAATACCTGAGACTGGGAGGGAGCTAAGTGTTCAGACGTGGATTACCTGAGACTGGGATGGAGCTGAGTGTTCGCACCTGGATTACCCGAGACTGGGAGGGTGCTGAGTGTTCAGATCTGGATTACCTTAGACTGGGATGGAGCTGAGTTATCACACCTGGATTACCCGAGAGTGAGAGGGTGCTGCGTGTTCAGATCTGGATTACCTGAAACTGGGAGGGAGCTGAGTGTTCACACCTGGATTACCGGAGACTGGGAGGGGGCAGAGTTTACACACCTGGATTACCTGAGACTGACAGGGAGCTAAGTGATCACACCTGGATTACCTGAGACTGGAAGGGAGCTGAGTGTTCACACCTGGATTACCTGAGAGTGGGAGGGAATTGAGGTACAGACCTGGATTACCTCAGGCTGGGAGGGAGCTGAGTTTACACACCTGGATTACCTGAGATGGGAGGGATCTGAGAGTTCACTCGTGGATTACCTGAGAGAGGGAGGGAGCTGAGTGTTCACACCTGGATTACCTGAGACTGGGAGGGAGCTCAGTTTTCACAACTGGATTACATAAGACTGGGAGGGTGCTGAGTGTTACACCTGGATTACCTGAGACGGGGAGGGAGCTGAATGTTCACACCTAGATAACCTGTGACTCGGAGTGAGCTAAGTGTTCACACCTGGATTACCGGAGAGCGCGAGTGAGCTGAGTGTTCACACCTGGATTACCTGAGACTGTAAGGTAGCTGTGTGTTACACCTGGATTACCTGAGACTGTGAGGGAGCTGAGTGTGACACCTGGATTACCTGAGACTGGGAGGAGCTCGGGCCTAGAAATTAGGTTTGCCTCCGCCAGGGCTTTTGCGCCCGAAATTTTGCCTTCGCGATAATTGCCGCTGCGCCCGCCAAAAAATCAGCTGCCCCGCGCCCAGGTTTGCGGCGCTTATCCCCCGCTGCGGCACCCGATGCGGTGCGGCAGGCTGGGGTACTGCAGGCCTCCCCCTTCTGTTAAGGAGGAGCTGCCTGCAGCCGACCACTGACCGGTCGATTCGCCCGACAAATGAGCTCGGCACCTCGGAGAAGTGCCGGGCTCGCGGGCCACACACATCAGTGCCGTGGGGGGGTGGTGGAGGAGTCCGGGGAGGGAGGTGCGGGCAGGCAGCCGCCGGGAAGGCGGCCGGCCGCCGCTCCACCTTAATGCGCCGGCGCTACGTGCTGCAACATCCCGTTGAACAATCGTTGGTTGCAGCTGCCACGGGCGAGGCGGCCGCAACTGAATTTGGGCGTCCGGCCGCGTTACCACGGCAACCGGGACGCTGCGCTGAGTGTTCACACCTGGATTACCTGAGACTGGGATGGAGCTGAGTGTTCGCACCTGGATTACCCGGGACTGGGAGGGTGCTGAGTGTTCAGATCTGGATTAACTGATTCTGGGATGGAGCTGAGTGTTCGCACCTGGATTACCCGAGAGTGAGAGGGTGCTGAGTGTTCAGATCTGGATTAGCTGAGACTGGGAGGGAGCTGAGTGTTCACACCTGGATAACCTGAGACTGGGACGGAGCTGATTGTTCACACCTGGATTACCCGAGACTGGGAGGGAGCAGAGTTTACACACCTGGATTACCTGAGACTGACAGGGAGCTAAGTGATCACACCTGGATTACCTGAGTCTGGATGGGAGCTGTGTGTTCACACCTGGATTACCTGAGAGTGGGAGGCAATTGAGTGTACAGACCTGGATTACCTCAGGCTGGGAGGGAGCTGAGTTTACACACCTGGATTACCTGAGATGGGAGGGAGCTGAGAGTTCACTCGTGGATTACCTGAGAGAGGGAGGGAGCTGAGTGTTCACACCTGGATTACCTGAGACTGGGAGGGAGCTCAGTTATCACAACTGGATTACATCAGACTGGGAGGGTGCTGAGTGTTACACCTGGATTACCTGAGACTAGGAGGGAGCTGAATGTTCACACCTAGATAACCTGTGACTGGGGTGAGCTAAGTGTTCACACCTGGATTACCGGAGAGTGCAAGTGAGCTGAGTGTTCACACCAGGATTACCTGAGACTGTATGGGATCTGTGTGTTACACCTGGATTACCTGAGACTGTGAGGGAGCTGAGTGTGGCACCTGGATTACCTGAGACTGGGAGGGAGCTCGGTGTTCACACCTGGATTACCTGAGACTTAGGAGGGAGCTGAGTGTTCACAGCTGGATTACCTGAGACTGGGAGTGAGCCAAGTGTTCACACCCGGATTACCTGAGACTGGGAGGGAGCCGAATCTTAACACATGTATTATCTGAGACTGGGAGGGAGCTGAGTGTTCACACCTGGATTACCTGAGACTGGGAGGGAGCTGAGTGTTCACACCTCGATTAACTCAGACTGGGAGAGTGCTGAGTGTTCACACCTGGATTACCTGAGACTGGGAGGGAGCTGTGTATTCACACCTGGATTACCTGCGACTGGGAGGGAACTGAGTATTCACACCTGGATTACCTGAGACTGTGGAGGTGCTGAGTGTTCACAACTGGATTACCTGAGACTGGGAGAGAGCTGATTGTTCACACCTGGATTACCTGAGGCTTGGAGGGCGCTGCGTGTTCACACCTGGATTACCTCAGATTGGGAGGGAGCTGAGTGTTCACACCTGGATTACCTGTGGCTGGGAGGGTGCAGATTGTTCACACCTGGATTACCTGGGACAGGGTGGGAGCTGAGTCGTCAGAACTGGATTACCAAAGAATGTGAGGGAGCTGAATGTTCACCCCTGGATTACCTGAGACTGGGAGGGAGCTGAATGTTCACACCTGGATTACCTGAGACTGGGAGGGAGCTGAGTGTTCACACCTGGATTACCTGAGACTGGGAGCGAGCTGAGTGTTCACACCTGGATTACCTGATACTGGGAGGGAGCTGAATATTCACACCTGGATTACCTGAGACTGGGAGGGAGCTGAGTGTTCACCCCTGGATTACCTGAGACTGGCAGTGAGCTGAGTGCTCACACCTGGATTACCTGAGACTGGGAGGGAGCCGAGTCTTAACACCTGGATTACCTCAGGCTGGGAGGGAGCTGAGTTTACACACCTGGATTACGTCAGGCTGGGAGGGAGCTGAGTTTACACACCTGGATTACCTGAGACTGGGAGGGAGCTGAGAGTTCACACCTCAATTAACTCAAACTGGGAGGGAGCTGAGTGTTCACACCTGCATTACCTGAGACTGGGAGTGAGCTGAGTGTTCACACCTAGATTACCTGTGACTTGGAGTGAGCTGAGTGTTCACACCTGGATTACCTGAGAATGGGAGGAGAGCTGAGTGTTACACCTGGATTACCTGAGACTGTGAGGGAGCTGTGTGTTACACCTGGATTACCTGAGACTGTGAGGGAGTTGAGTGTGACACCTGGAATACCTGAGACTTGGAGGGAGCTCGGTGTTCAAACCTGGATTACCTGAGACTGGGAGGGAGCTGAGTGTTCACACCTGGATTACCTGAGACTGGGAGTAGCTGAGTGTTCACACCCAGATTACCTGAGACTGGGAGGGAGACGCATCTTAACACATGTATTATCTGAGACTGGGAGGGAGCTGAGTGTTCACACCTGCATTACCGGAGACTGGGAGGGAGCTGAGTGTTCACACCTCGATTAACTCAGACTGGGAGAGTGTTGAGTGTTCACACCAGGATTACCTGAGACTGGGAGCGAGCTCAGTGTTCACACCTGGATTACCTGAGACTGGGAGGGAGCTGATTTTTCACAACTGGGTTACATGAGACCGTGAGGAAGCTGAGTGTTCACATCTGGATTACCTGAATGGGGAGGGAGCTGAGTGTTCACATCTGGATTACCTGAGATTGGGAGGGCCTCGTGTTCACACCTGCAATACCTGAGACTGGGAGAGAGCTGAGTGTTCAGACCTGGATTACCTGAGACTGGGATGGAGCTGAGTGTTCGCACCTGGATTACCCGAGACTGGGAGGGAGCTGAGTGTTCACACCTGGATAACCTGAGACTGGGAGGGAGCTGAGTGTTCACACCTGGATTACCAGAGACTGGGAGGGAGCAGTGTTTACACACCTGGATTACCTGAGACTGAAAGTGAGCTAAGTGATCACACCTGGATTACCTGAGTCTGGAAGGGAGCTGAGTGTTCACACCTGAATTACCTGAGACTGGGAGGGAATTGAGTGTACAGACCTGGATTACCTCAGGCTGGGAGGGAGCTGAGTTTACACACCTGGATTACCTGAGATGGGAGGGAGCTGAGAGTTCACACGTGTATTACCTGAGAGAGGGAGGGAGTTAAGTGTTCACACCTGGATTACCTGAGACTGGGAGGGAGCTCAGTTTTCACAACTGGATTACATCAGACTGGGAGGGTGCTGAGTGTTACACCTGGATTACCTGAGACTGGGAGGGAGCTGAATGTTCACACCTGGATTACCGGAGAGTGTGAGTGAGCTGAGTGTTCACACCTGGATTGCCTGAGAATGGGAGGGAGCTGAGTGTTACACCTGGATTACCTAAGACTGTAAGGGAGCTGTGTGTTACAGCTGGATTACCTGAGACTGTGAGGGAGCTGAGTGTGACACCTGGAATACCTGAGACTGGGAGGGAGCTCGGTGTTCAAACCTGGATTACCTGAGACTGGGAGGGAGCTGAGTGTTCACACCCGGGTTACCTGAGACTGGGAGGGAACCGAGTCTTAACACCTGCATTATCTGAGACTGGGAGGGAGCTGAGTGCTCACACCTGGATTAACTGAGACTGGAAGGGAGCTGAGTGTTCACACCTGGATTACCTGAGACTGGGAGGGAACTGAGTGTTCACACCTGGATTACCTGAGACTGTGGAGGTGCTGAGTGTTCACAACTGGATTACCTGAGACTGGGAGAGAGCTGATTGTTCACACCTGGAATACCTGCGGCTGGGGGGGTCTCAGTGTTCACTCCTGGAATACCTGAGACTGGGAGGGAGCTGCGTGTTGACACCTGGATTACCTGAGATTAGGAGGGAGCTGAGTGTCCACACCTGGATTACCTGAGACTGGGAGGGAGCTGAGTGTTCACACCTGGATTACCTGACACTGGGAGGGAGCTGAGTGTTCACACCTGCATTACCTGAGACTGGGAGGGAGCTGAGTGTTCACACCTGGATTACCTGACACTGGGAGGCACAGAGTGTTCACACCTGGATTACCTGAGACTGGGAGAGAGTTGAGTGCTCACACCTGGATTACCAGAGTCTTGGAGGGAGCTGCGTGTTCACACCTGGATTACCTGAGACTGGGTGTGACATGAGTGTTCATACCTGGATTACCTGAGACTGGGAGGGAGCCAAGTCTTAATACCTGGATTACCTCAGGTTGGGAGGGAGCTGAGTTTACACACCTGGATTACCTGAGACTGGGAGGGAGCTGAGAGTTCACACCTCAATTAACTCAGACTGGGATGGAGCTGAGTGTTCACACCTGGATTACCTGAGACTGGCAGTGAGCTGAGTGTTCACACCTAGATTACCTGTGACTGGGAGTGAGCTGAGAGTTCACAGATGGATTACCTGAGAATGGGAGGAGAGCTGAGTATTACACCTGGATACCTGAGACTGTGAGGGAGCTGAGTGTTCACACCTGGATTACCTGAGACTGGGAGGGAGCTGAATGATCACACCTGGATTACCTGAGACTGGGAGTGAGCTGAGTCTTAACACCTGGCTTACCTGAGACTGCGAGGGAGCTGAGTCTTCACACCTCATTTACCCGAGACTGGGAGGGAGCTGATTGTTCACACCTGGCTTACCTCTGTCTGGGAGGGAGCTGAGTGTTCACACCTGGATTACCTGAGGCTGGGAGGGAGCTGCATGTTCACACCTGGATTACGTGAGACTGGGTGTGAGCTGAGTGTTCACACCTGGATTACCTGAGACTGTGGAGGTGCTGAGTGTTCACACCTGGAATACCTGCGGCTGGGAGGGTTCTCAGTGTTCACTCCTGGAATACCTGAGACTGGGAGGGAGCTGCGTGTTGACACCTGGATTACCTGAGATTAGGAGGGAGCTGAGTGTTCACACCTGGATTACCTGAGACTGGGAGTGAGCTGAGTCTTAACACCTGGATTACCTGAGACTGGGAGGGAGCTGAGTTTTCACACCTGCCTTACCTGAGACTGGGAGGGAGCTGAGTGTTCACACCTGGATTACCTGAGACTGAGAGGAAACTGATTGTTCAAACCTGGCTTACCTCTCTCTCGGAGGGAGTTGAGTGTTCCCACCTGGATTACCTCTGTCTGGGAGGCAGCTGCGTGTTCACACCTGCATCACCTGAGACTGGGAGGGAGCTGATTTTTCACAACTCGATTGCCTGAGACTGGGAAGGAGCTGAGTGTTCACACCTAGAATACTGGAGACTGGGAGGGAGCTGAGTGTTCATACCTAGATTACCCGAGACTAGGAGGGAACTGAGTGTTCAAACCTGGATTAACCGAGACTGGGTGTGAGCAAAGTTTTCACACCTGGATTACCTGAGACTGGGAGGGAGCTGAGTGTTAAACCTGGAATATCCAATACTGGGAGGGAGCTGACTATTCACACCTAGATTACCCGAGGCTGGGAGGGAGCTGAGTGTTCACACCTGGATTACCTGAGATTGGATGGGAGCTGAGTGTTCACACCTGGATTACCTGATACTGGAGGGGGGAGCTGAGTGTTCACACCTGGATTACCCAAGACTGGGAGAGGGCTGAGTGTTCACACCTGGATTAACTGAGACTGTGAATGAGCTGAGTGTTCACACCTGGATTGCCCGAGACTGGGAGGGAGCAGAGTGTTCACACCTGGATTTACTGGGACTTGGAGTGAGCTGAGTGTTCACAGCTGGATTACTTGTGAGTGGGAGGGAGCTGAGTGTTCACACCTGGATTACTTGAGACTGAGAGGGAGCTGAGTGTTCACAGCTGGATTACTTGAGAGTGGGAGTGAGCTCAGTGTTCAGATCTGGATTACCTGAAACTGGGAGGGAGCTGAGTGTTCACACCTGGATTACTTGAGAGTGGAAGGGCCTCATGTTCGCACCTGCAATACCTGAGACTGGGAGGGAGCTAATTGTTCAGACCTGGATTCCCTGAGACTGGGATGGAGCTGAGTGTTCGCACGTGGATTACCCGAGACTGGGAGGGTGCTGAGTGTTCAGATCTGGATTACCTGACACTGGGATGGAGCTGAGTGTTCACAGCTGGATTACCCGAGAGTGAGAGGGTGCTGATGTTCAGATCTGGATTAGCTGAGACTGGGAGGGAGCTGAGTGTTCACACGTGGATAACCTGAGACCGGGAGGGAGCTGAGTGTTCACACCTGGATTACCCGAGACTGGGAGGGAGCAGAGTTTACACACCTGGATTACCTGAGACTGACAGGGAGCTAAGTGATCACACCTGGATTACCTGAGTCTGGAAGGGAGCTGAGTTCTTCACACCTGGTTTACCTGAGAGTTGCAGGGAATTGAGTGTACAGACCTGGATTACCTCAGGCTGGGAGGGAGCTGAGTTTACACACCTGGATTACCTGAGACTGGTAGGGAGCTCATTTTTCACAACTGGATTACTTAAGACTGGGAGGGTGCTGAGTGTTACACCTGGATTACCTGAGACTGGGAGGGAGATGAATGTTCACAGCTAGATAACCTGTGACTGGGAGTGAGCTAAGTGTTCACACCTGGATTACCGGAGAGTGGGAGTGAGCTGAGTGTTCACACCTGGATTACCTGAGACTGTAAGGGAGCTGTGTGTTACACCTGGATTATCTGAGACTGTGAGGGAGCTGAGTGTGACACCTGGATTAGCTGAGACTGGGAGGGAGCTCGATGTTCACACCTGGATTACCTGAGACTGGTAGGGAGCTCAGTTTTCACAACTGGATTACATAAGACTGGGAGGGTGCTGAGTGTTACACCTGGATTGCCTGAGACTGGGAGGGAGCTGAATGTTCACACCTAGATAACCTGTGACTGGGAGTGAGCTAAGTGTTCACACCTGGATTACTGGAGAGTGGGAGCGAGCTGAGCATTCACACCTGGATTACCTGAGACTGTAAGGGAGCTGTGTGTTACACCTGGATTACCTGAGACTGTGAGGGAGTTGAGTGTGACACCTGGAATACCTGAGACTTGGAGGGAGCTCGGTGTTCAAACCTGGATTACCTGAGACTGGGAGGGAGCTGAGTGTTCACACCTGGATTACCTGAGACTGGGAGTAGCTGAGTGTTCACACCCAGATTACCTGAGACTGGGAGGGAGACGAGTCTTAACACATGTATTATCTGAGACTGGGAGGGAGCTGAGTGTTCACACCTGCATTACCGGAGACTGGGAGGGAGCTGAGTATTCACACCTCGATTAATTCAGACTGGGAGAGTGCTGAGTGTTCACACCAGGATTACCTGAGACTGGGAGGGAGCTGAGTGTTCACACCTGGACTACCTGCGACTGGGATGGAACTGAGTGTTCACACCTGGATTACCTGAGACTGGGAGAGAGCTGATTGTTCACACCTGGAATACCTGCAGCTGGGAGGGAGCTGCGTCTTCACACCTGGTTTTCCTGAAATTAGGAGGGAGCTGAGTGTCCACACTTGGATTACCTGAGACTGGGAGGGAGCTGAGTACTCACACCTGGATTACCTGAGACTGGGAGGGAGCTGAGTTTTCTCACCTGGATTACCTGAGACTGTGGAGGCACTGAGTGTTCACACCTGGATTACCTGAGACTGGGAGAGAGCTGAGTGCTCACACCTGGATTACCTGAGACTGGGAGGGAGCTGAGTGTTCACACCTGGATTTACTGGGACTTGGAGTGAGCTGAGTGTTCACACCTGGATTATTTGAGGGTGGGAGGGCCTCATGTTCGCACCTGCAATACCTGAGGCTGGGAGGGAGCTAAGTGTTCAGACGTGGATTACCTGAGACTGGGATGGAGCTAAGTGTTTGCACCTGGATTACCCGAGACTGGGAGGGTGCTGAGTGTTCAGATCTGGATTACCTTAGACTGGGATGGAGCTGAGTGTTCACACCTGGATTACTGGAGACTGGGAGGGGGCAGAGTTTACACACCTGGATTACCTGAGACTGACAGGGAGCTAAGTGATCACACCTGGATTACCTGAGACTGGAAGGGAGCTGAGTGTTCACACCTGGATTACCTGAGAGTGGGAGGGAATTGCGTGTACAGACCTGGATTACCTCAGGCTGGGAGGGAGCTGAGTTTACACACCTGGATTACCTGAGATGGGAGGGATCTGAGAGTTCACTCGTGGATTACCTGAGAGAGGGAGGGAGCTGAGTGTTCACACCTGGATTACCGGAGACTGGGAGGGAGCTCAGTTTTCACAACTGGATTACATAAGACTGGGAGGGTGCTGAGTGTTACACCTGGATTACCTGAGACGGGGAGGGAGCTGAATGTTCACACCTAGATAACCTGTGACTGGAAGTGAGCTAAGTGTTCACACCTGGATTACCGGAGAGCGCGAGTGAGCTGAGTGTTCACACCTGGATTACCTGAGACTGTAAGGTAGCTGTGTGTTACACCTGGATTACCTGAGACTGTGAGGGAGCTGAGTGTGACACCTGGATTACCTGAGACTGGGAGGAGCTCGGGCCTAGAAATTAGGTTTGCCTCCGCCAGGGCTTTTGCGCCCGAAATTTTGCCTTCGCGATAATTGCCGCTGCGCCCGCCAAAAATTCAGCTGCCCCGCGCCCAGGTTTGCGGCGCTTATCCCCCGCTGCGGCACCCGATGCGGTGCGGCAGGCTGGGGTACTGCAGGCCTCCCCCTTCTGTTAAGGAGGAGCTGCCTGCAGCCGACCACTGACCGGTCGATTCGCCCGACAAATGAGCTCGGCACCTCGGAGAAGTGCCGGGCTCGCGGGCCACACACATCAGTGCCGCGGGGGGGGTGGTGGAGGAGTCCGGGGAGGGAGGTGCGGGCAGGCAGCCGCCGGGAAAGCGGCCGGCCACCGCTCCACCTTAATGCGCCGGCGCTACGTGCTGCAACATCCCGTTGAACAATCGTTGGTTGCAGCTGCCACGGGCGAGGCGGCCGCAACTGAATTTGGGCGTCCGGCCGTGTTACCACGGCAACCGGGACGCTGCGCTGAGTGTTCACACCTGGATTACCTGAGACTGGGATGGAGCTGAGTGTTCGCACCTGGATTACCCGGGACTGGGAGGGTGCTGAGTGTTCAGATCTGGATTAACTGATTCTGGGATGGAGCTGAGTGTTCGCACCTGGATTACCCGAGAGTGAGAGGGTGCTGAGTGTTCAGATCTGGATTAGCTGAGACTGGGAGGGAGCTGAGTGTTCACACCTGGATAACCTGAGACTGGGACGGAGCTGATTGTTCACGCCTGGATTACCCGAGACTGGGAGGGAGCAGAGTTTACACACCTGGATTACCTGAGACTGACAGGGAGCTAAGTGATCACACCTGGATTACCTGAGTCTGGATGGGAGCTGTGTGTTCACACCTGGATTACCTGAGATTGGGAGGCAATTGAGTGTACAGACCTGGATTACCTCAGGCTGGGAGGGAGCTGAGTTTACACACCTGGATTACCTGAGATGGGAGGGAGCTGAGAGTTCACTCGTGGATTACCTGAGAGAGGGAGGGAGCTGAGTGTTCACACCTGGATTACCTGAGACTGGGAGGGAGCTCAGTTATCACAACTGGATTACATCAGACTGGGAGGGTGCTGAGTGTTACACCTGGATTACCTGAGACTAGGAGGGAGCTGAATGTTCACACCTAGATAACCTGTGACTGGGGTGAGCTAAGTGTTCACACCTGGATTACCGGAGAGTGCGAGTGAGCTGAGTGTTCACACCAGGATTACCTGAGACTGTATGGGATCTGTGTGTTACACCTGGATTACCTGAGACTGTGAGGGAGCTGAGTGTGGCACCTGGATTACCTGAGACTGGGAGGGAGCTCGGTGTTCACACCTGGATTACCTAGACTTAGGAGGGAGCTGAGTGTTCACAGCTGGATTACCTGAGACTGGGAGTGAGCCGAGTGTTCACACCCGGATTACCTGAGACTGGGAGGGAGCCGAATCTTAACACATGTATTATCTGAGACTGGGAGGGAGCTGAGTGTTCACACCTGGATTACCTGAGACTGGGAGGGAGCTGAGTGTTCACACCTCGATTAACTCAGACTGGGAGAGTGCTGAGTGTTCACACCTGGATTACCTGAGACTGGGAGGGAGCTGATTGTTCACACCTGGATTACCTGCGACTGGGAGGGAACTGAGTATTCACACCTGGATTACCTGAGACTGTGGAGGTGCTGAGTGTTCACAACTGGATTACCTGAGACTGGGAGAGAGCTGATTGTTCACACCTGGATTACCTGAGACTGGGAGGGAGCTGAGTGTTCACATCTGGATTACCTGAGACTGTGGAGGCACTGAGTGTTCACACCTGGATTACCTGAGACTGGGAGAGAGCTGAGTGCTCATACCTGGATTACCTGGGGCTTGGAGGGCGCTGCGTGTTCACACCTGGATTACCTCAGATTGGGAGGGAGCTGAGTGTTCACACCTGGATTACCTGTGGCTGGGAGGGTGCAGATTGTTCACACCTGGATTACCTGGGACAGGGTGGGAGCTGAGTCGTCAGAACTGGATTACCAAAGAATGTGAGGGAGCTGAATGTTCACCCCTGGATTACCTGAGACTGGGAGGGAGCTGAATGTTCACACCAGGATTACCTGAGACTGGGAGGGAGCTGAGTGTTCACACCTGGATTACCTGAGACTGGGAGTGAGCTGAGTGTTCACCCCTGGATTACCTGAGACTGGCAGTGAGCTGAGTGCTCACACCTGGATTACCTGAGACTGGGAGGGAGCCGAGTCTTAACACCTGGATTACCTCAGGCTGGGAGGGAGCTGAGTTTACACACCTGGATTACGTCAGGCTGGGAGGGAGCTGAGTTTACACACCTGGATTACCTGAGACTGGGAGGGAGCTGAGAGTTCACACCTCGATTAACTCAAACTGGGAGGGAGCTGAGTGTTCACACCTGCATTACCTGAGACTGGGAGTGAGCTGAGTGTTCACACCTAGATTACCTGTGACTTGGAGTGAGCTGAGTGCTCACACCTGGATTACCTGAGAATGGGAGGAGAGCTGAGTGTTACACCTGGATTACCTGAGACTGTGAGGGAGCTGAGTGTTCACACCTGGATTACCTGAGACTGGGAGGGAGCTGCATGTTCACACCTGGATTACCTGAGACTGGGAGTGAGCTGAGTCTTAACACCTGGATTACCTGAGACTGGGAGAGAGCTGTGTTTTCACACCTGCATTACCTGAGAGTGGGAGGGAGCTGAGTGTTCACACCTGGATTACCGGACACTGAGAGGGAACTGATTGTTCCCACCTGGATTATCTCTGTCTGGGAGGGAGCTGAGTGTTCACACCTGGATTACCTCTGTCTGGGAGGGAGCTGAGTGTTCACACCTGGATTACCTGAGACTGGGAGGGAGCTGATTTTTCAGAACTGGATTGCCTGAGACTGGGAGGAAGCTGAGTGTTCACATCTGGATTACCTGAACGGGGAGGGAGCTGAGTATTCACACCTGGATTACCTGAGACTGGGAGGGCCTCGTGTTCACACCTGCATTACCTGAGTATTGGAGGGAGCTTAGTGTTCAGACCTGGATTACCTGAGGCTGGGATGTAGCTGAGTTTTCGCAACTGGATTACCCGAGACTGGGATGCTGCTGAATGTACAGATCTGGATTAGCTGAGACTGGGAGGGAGCTCAGTGTTCACACCTGGATTACCTGAGACTGGGAGGGAGCTGAGTGTTCACACCTGGATCACCTGAGACTGGGAGGGAGCTGAGTGTTCACACCTGGATCACCTGAGACTGGGAGGGAGCTGAGTGTCCACACCTAGATTACTGGAGACTGGGATGGAGCTGAGTGTTCACATCTAGATTACCCGAGACTAGGAGGGAACTGAGTGTTCAAATCTGGATTAACCGAGACTGGGAGTGAGTGAAGTTTTCACACCTGGATTACCTGAGAATGGGAGGGAGCTGAGTGTTAAACCTGGAATGTCCAATACATGGAGGGAGCTGACTATTCACACCTGGATTACCTGAGACTGGGGGAGATCTGAGTGTTCACACTTGAATTACCTGAGACTGGGTGGGAGCTGAGTGTTCACACCTGGATAACCCGATACTGGAGGGGGGAGCTGAGAGTTCACACCTGGATAACCTGAGACTGTGAATGAGCTGAGTGTTCACACATGGATTACCTGAGACTGGGAGTGAGCTGAGAGATCACTCCTGGTTAACCTGAGACTGGGAGAGATCTGAGTGTTCACACCTGGATTACCTGAGACTGGGTGGGAGCTGAGTGTTCACACCTGGATAACCCGATACTGGATGGGGGAGCTGAGTGTTCACACCAGGAATACCTGAGACTGTGAATGAGCTGAGTATTCACACATGGATTACCTGAGACTGGGAGTGAGCTGAGAGGTCACTCCTGGTTAACCTGAGACTGGGAGGGAGCTGAGTGTTCACATCTGGATTGCCCGAGACTGGGAGGGAGCTGAGTGTTCACACCTGGATTACCTGAGACTGGGAGGGCTTGTTGTTCACACCTGAATTATCTGAGACCGTGATGGAGCTGATTGTTCACAACTGGATTACCTGAGACTGGGAGGGAGCTGAGTTTTCACACCAGGATTACCTTTGACTGGGGGGGAGCTGAGTGCTCACACCTGGATTACTTGAGAGTGGGAGGGAGCTGAGTGTTCACACCTGGATTACCTCAGACTGAGAGGGAGCTGAGTGTACACAGCTGGATAACTTGAGAGTGGGAGTGGGCTGAGTGTTCAGATCTGGATTACCTGAAACTGGGAGGGAGCTGAGTGTTCACACTTGGATTACACAATACTGGAGGGGGGAGCTGAGTGTTCACACCTGGATTACCCGAGACTGGGAGGGAGCTGAGTGTTCAGATCTGGATTACCTGAAACTGGGAGGGAGCTGAGTGTTCACACCTGGATTACACGATACTGGAGGAGGGATCTGAGTGTTCACACCTGTACTACCTGAGGCTGGGAGGGAGCTGAGTTTTCACAACTCGATTAACTGAGAATAGGAGGGAGCTGAGTGTTCACACGTGGATTGCCTGAACTTGGAGGTTGTTGAGTGTTCAGATCTGGATTAGCTGAGACTGGGATGGAGCTGAGTGTTCGCACCTGGATTACCGAGACTGGGATGGTGCTGAGTGTTCAGATCTGCATTAGCTGAGTCTGGGAGGGAGCTGAGAGTTCACACCTGGATTAACTGAGACTGGGAGGGAGCTGAGTGTTCACACCTGGATTACCTGAGACTGGGAGGGAGCTGAGTGTTCACACCTGGAATAACTGAGACTGGGAGGGAGCTGAGTGTTCACACCTGGATTACCTGAGACTGGGATGGTGCTGAGTGTTCACACCTGGATTACCTGAGCCTGGGAGAGATCTGCGTGTTCACACCTGGATTACCTGAGACTGGGAGGGAGCTGAGTGTTCACACCTGGATGACCCGGTACTGGAGGGTGGAGCTAAGTGTTCACACCTGGATTACCTGAGACTGGGAGAGAGCTGATTTTTCACACCTGGGTTACCTGAGACTGGGGCAGAGCTGAGTGTTCACGCCTGGATTACCTGAGAGTGGGAGTGAGCTGAGTGTTCACACCTGGATTACCGAGACTGGGAGGGAGTTGAGAGTTCACACCTGGATTTCCTGAGATTGTGAGGGAGCTGTGTATTAACATCTGGATTACCTGAACTGGGAGGGAGCTGAGTGTTCACACCTGGATTACCTGAGCCTGGGAGGGAGCTGAGTGTTCACACCTAGATTACCTGAGAGTGGGAGGGAGCTGAGTGTTCACACCTCGATTAACTCAGACTGGGAGAGTGCTGAGTGTTCACACCTCGATTAACTCAGACTGGGAGAGTGCTGAGTGTTCACACCAGGAGTACCTGAGACTGGAAGGGAGCTGAGTGTTCACACCTGGATTACCTGAGAGTGGGAGGGAATTGAGTGTACAGACCTGGATTACCTCAGGCTGGGAGGGAGCTGAGTTTACACACCTGGATTACCTGAGATGGGAGGGATCTGAGAGTTCACTCGTGGATTACCTGAGAGAGGGAGGGAGCTGAGTGTTCACACCTGGATTACCTGAGACTGGGAGGGAGCTCAGTTTTCACAACTGGATTACATAAGACTGGGAGGGTGCTGAGTGTTACACCTGGATTGCCTGAGACGGGGAGGGAGCTGAATGTTCACACCTAGATAACCTGTGACTCGGAGTGAGCTAAGTGTTCACACCGGGATTACCGGAGAGCGCGAGTGAACTGAGTGTTCACACCTGGATTACCTGAGACTGTAAGGTAGCTGTGTGTTACACCTGGATTACCTGAGACTGTGAGGGAGCTCAGTGTGACACCTGGATTACCTGAGACTGGGAGGAGCTCGGGCCTAGAAATTATGTGTGCCTCCGCCAGGGCTTTTGCGCCCGAAATTTTGCCTTCGCGATAATTGCCGCTGCGCCCGCCAAAAATTCAGCTGCCCCGCGCCCAGGTTTTCGGCGCTTATCCCCCGCTGCGGCACCCGATGTGGTGCAGCAGGCTGGGGTACTGCAGGCCTCCCCCTTCTGTTAAGGAGGAGCTGCCTGCAGCCGACCACTGACCGGTCGATTCGCCCGACAATTGAGCTCGGCACCTCGGAGAAGTGCCGGGCTCGCGGGCCACGCACATCAGTGCCGTGGGGGGGTGGTGGAGGAGTCCGGGGAGGGAGGTGCAGGCAGGCAGCCGCCAGGAAAGCGGCCTGCCACCGCTCCACCTTAATGCGCCGGCGCTACGTGCTGCAACATCCCGTTGAACAATCGTTGGTTGCAGCTGCCACGGGCGAGGCGGCCGCAACTGAATTTGGGCGTCCGGCCGCGTTACCACGGCAACCGGGATGCTGCGCTGAGTGTTCACACCTGGATTACCTGAGACTGGGATGGAGCTGAGTGTTCGCACCTGGATTACCCGAGAGTGAGAGGGTGCTGAGTGTTCAGATCTGGATTAGCTGAGACTGGGAGGGAGCTGACTGTTCACACCTGGATAACCTGAGACTGGGACGGAGCTGAGTGTTCACACCTGGGTTACCTGAGAGTGAGAGGGTGCTGAGTGTTCACACCTGGATAACCCGAGACTGGGAGGGTGCTGAGTGTTCAGATCTGGATTAACTGATTCTGGGATGGAGCTGAGTGTTCGCACCTGGATTACCCAAGAGTGAGAGGGTGCTGCGTGTTCACACCTGGATAACCTGAGACTGGGAGGGAGCAGAGTTTACACACCTGGATTACCTGAGACTGACAGGGAGCTAAGTGATCACACCTGGATTACCTGAGTCTGGATGGGAGCTGTGTGTTCACACCTGGATTACCTGTGAGTGTGAGGCAATTGAGTGTACAGACCTGGATTACCTCAGGCTGGGAGGGAGCTGCGTTTACACACCTGGATTACCTGAGATGGGAGGGAGCTGAGAGTTCACTCGTGGATTACCTGAGAGAGGGAGGGAGCTGAGTGTTCAAGCCTGGATTACTTGAGACTGGGAGGGAGCTCAGTTATCACAACTGGATTACATCAGACTGGGAGGGTGCTGAGTGTTACACCTGGATTACCTGAGACTAGGAGGGAGCTGAATGTTCACACCTAGATAACCTGTGACTGGGGTGAGCTAAGTGTTCACACCTGGATTACCGGAGAGAGCGTGTGAGCTGAGTGTTCACACCAGGATTACCTGAGACTGTATGGGATCTGTGTGTTACACCTGGATTACCTGAGACTGTGAGGGAGCTGAGTGTGGCACCTGGATTACCTGAGACTGGGAGGGAGCTGAGTGTTCACAGCTGGATTACCTGAGACTGGGAGTGAGCCGAGTGTTCACACCCGGATTACCTGAGACTGGGAGGGAGCCGAATCTTAACACATGTATTATCTGAGACTGGGAGGGAGCTGAGTGTTCACACCTGGATTACCTGAGACTGGGAGGGAGCTGAGTGTTCACACCTCGATTAACTCAGACTGGGAGAGTGCTGAGTGTTCACACCTGGATTACCTGAGACTGGGAGGGAGCTGTGTGTTCACACCTGGATTACCTCTGTCTGGGAGGGAACTGAGTATTCACACCTGGATTACCTGAGACTGTGGAGGCACTGAGTGTTCACACCTGGATTACCTGAGACTGGGAGAGAGCTGAGTGCTCATACCTGGATTACCTGAGGCTTGGAGGGCGCTGCGTGTTCACACCTGGATTACCTCAGATTGGGAGGGAGCTGAGTGTTCACACCTGGATCACCTGTGGCTGGGAGGGTGCAGATTGTTCACACCTGGATTACCTGGGACAGGGTGGGAGCTGAGTCGTCAGAACTGGATTACCAAAGAATGTGAGGGAGCTGAATGTTCACCCCTGGATTACCTGAGACTGGGAGGGAGCTGAATGTTCACACCTGGATTACCTGAGACTGGGAGGGAGCTGAGTGTTCACACCTGGATTACCTGAGACTGGGAGCGAGCTGAGTGTTCACACCTGGATTACCTGATACTGGGAGGGAGCTGAATATTCACACCTGGATTACCTGAGACTGGGAGGGAGCTGAGTGTTCACCCCTGGATTACCTGAGACTGGCAGTGAGCTGAGTGCTCACACCTGGATTACCTGAGACTGGGAGGGAGCCGAGTCTTAACACCTGGATTACCTCAGGCTGGGAGGGAGCTGAGTTTACACACCTGGATTACGTCAGGCTGGGAGGGAGCTGAGTTTACACACCTGGATTACCTGAGACTGGGAGGGAGCTGAGAGTTCACACCTCGATTAACTCAAACTGGGAGGGAGCTGAGTGTTCACACCTGCATTACCTGAGACTGGGAGTGAGCTGAGTGTTCACACCTAGATTACCTGTGACTTGGAGTGAGCTGAGTGTTCACACCTGGATTACCTGAGAATGGGAGGAGAGCTGAGTGTTACACCTGGATTACCTGAGACTGTGAGGGAGCTGAGTGTTCACACCTGGATTACCTGAGACTGGGAGGGAGCTGCATGTTCACACCTGGATTACCTGAGACTGGGAGTGAGCTGAGTCTTAACACCTGGATTACCTGAGACTGGGAGAGAGCTGTGTTTTCACACCTGCATTACCTGAGAGTGGGAGGGAGCTGAGTGTTCACACCTGGATTACCGGACACTGAGAGGGAACTGATTGTTCCCACCTGGATTATCTCTGTCTGGGAGGGAGCTGAGTGTTCACACCTGGATTACCTCTGTCTGGGAGGGAGCTGAGTGTTCACACCTGGATTACCTGAGACTGGGAGGGAGCTGATTTTTCAGAACTGGATTGCCTGAGACTGGGAGGAAGCTGAGTGTTCACATCTGGATTCCCTGAACGGGGAGGGAGCTGAGTATTCACACCTGGATTACCTGAGACTGGGAGGGCCTCGTGTTCACACCTGCATTACCTGAGTATTGGAGGGAGCTTAGTGTTCAGACCTGGATTACCTGAGACTGGGATGTAGCTGAGTTTTTGCAACTGGATTACCCGAGACTGGGATGCTGCTGAATGTACAGATCTGGATTAGCTGAGACTGGGAGGGAGCTCAGTGTTCACACCTGGATTACCTGAGACTGGGAGGGAGCTGAGTGTTCACACCTGGATCACCTGAGACTGGGAGGGAGCTGAGTGTTCACACCTGGATCACCTGAGACTGGGAGGGAGCCGAGTGTTCACACCTAGATTACTGGAGACTGGGATGGAGCTGAGTGTTCACATCTAGATTACCCGAGACTAGGAGGGAACTGAGTGTTCAAATCTGGATTAACCGAGACTGGGAGTGAGTGAAGTTTTCACACCTGGATTACCTGAGACTGGGAGGGAGCTGAGTGTTAAACCTGGAATGTCCAATACATGGAGGGAGCTGACTATTCACACCTGGATTACCTGAGACTGGGGGAGATCTGAGTGTTCACACTTGAATTACCTGAGACTGGGTGGGAGCTGAGTGTTCACACCTGGATAACCCGATACTGGAGGGGGGAGCTGAGAGTTCACACCTGGATAACCTGAGACTGTGAATGAGCTGAGTGTTCACACATGGATTACCTGAGACTGGGAGTGAGCTGAGAGATCACTCCTGGTTAACCTGAGACTGGGAGAGATCTGAGTGTTCACACCTGGATTACCTGAGACTGGGTGGGAGCTGAGTGTTCACACCTGGATAACCCGATACTGGATGGGGTAGCTGAGTGTTCACACCAGGAATACCTGAGACTGTGAATGAGCTGTGTGTTCACACATGGATTACCTGAGACTGGGAGTGAGCTGAGAGATCACTCCTGGTTAACCTGAGACTGGGAGGGAGCTGAGTGTTCACACCTCGATTGCCCAAGACTGGGAGGGAGCTGAGTGTTCACACCTGGATTACCTGAGACTGGGAGGGCTTGTTGTTCACACCTGGATTATCTGAGACTGTGATGGAGCTGATTGTTCACAACTGGATTACCTGAGACTGGGAGGGAGCTGAGTTTTCACACCAGGATTACCTTTGACTGGGGGGGAGCTGAGTGCTCACACCTGGATTACTTGAGAGTGGGAGGGAGCTGAGTGTTCACACCTGGATTACCTCAGACTGAGAGGGAGCTGAGTGTACACAGCTGGATAACTTGAGAGTGGGAGTGGGCTGTGTGTTCAGATCTGGATTACCTGAAACTGGGAGGGAGCTGAGTGTTCACACTTGGATTACACGATACTGGAGGGGGGAGCTGAGTGTTCACACCTGGATTACCCGAGACTGGGAGGGAGCTGAGTGTTCAGATCTGGATTACCTGAAACTGGGAGGGAGCTGAGTGTTCACACCTGGATTACACGATACTGGAGGAGGGATCTGAGTGTTCACACCTGTACTACCTGAGGCTGGGAGGGAGCTGAGTTTTCACAACTCGATTAACTGAGAATAGGAGGGAGCTGAGTGTTCACACGTGGATTGCCTGAACTTGGAGGTTGTTGAGTGTTCAGATCTGGATTAGCTGAGACTGGGATGGAGCTGAGTGTTCGCACTTGGATTACCGAGACTGGGATGGTGCTGAGTGTTCAGATCTGCATTAGCTGAGTCTGGGAGGGAGCTGAGTGTTCACACCTGGAATACCTGAGACTGGGAGGGAGCTGAGTGTTCACACCTGGATTACCTGAGACTGGGATGGTGCTGAGTGTTCACACCTGGATTACCTGAGACTGGGAGAGAGCTGATTTTTCACACCTGGGTTACCTGAGACTGGGGCAGAGCTGAGTGTTCACACCTGGATTACCTGAGAGTGGGAGTGAGCTGAGTGTTCACACCTGGATTACCGAGACTGGGAGGGAGTTGAGAGTTCACACCTGGATTTCCTGAGATTGTGAGGGAGCTGTGTATTAACATCTGGATTACCTGAACTGGGAGGGAGCTGAGTGTTCACACCTGGATTACCTGAGCCTGGGAGGGAGCTGAGTGTTCACACCTAGATTACCTGAGAATGGGAGGGAGCTGAGTGTTCACACCTCGATTAACTCAGACTGGGAGAGTGCTGAGTGTTCACACCAGGATTACCTAAGACTGGGAGGGAGCTGAGTGTTCACACCTGGACTACCTGCGACTGGTATGGAACTGAGTGTACACACCTGGATTACCTGAGACTGGGAGAGAGCTGATTGTTCACACCTGGAATACCTGCGGCTGGGAGGGAGCTGCGTCTTCACACCTGGTTTTCCTGAAATTAGGAGGGAGCTGAGTGTCCACACTTGGATTACCTGAGACTGGGAGGGAGCTGAGTACTCACACCTGGATTACCTGAGACTGGGAGGGAGCTGACTGTTCACTACTGCATTACCTGAGACTGGGAGGGAACTGATTGTTCACACCTGGATTACCTGAGACTGGGAGGGAGCTGAGTTTTCTCACCTGGATTACCTGAGACTGTGGAGGCACTGAGTGTTCACACCTGGATTACCTGAGACTGGGAGAGAGCTGAGTGCTCACACCTGGATTACCTGAGACTGGGAGAGAGCTGAGTGCTCACACCAGGATTACCTTTGAGTGGGAGTGAGCTGAGTGTTCACACCTGGATTTACTGGGACTTGGAGTGAGCTGAGTGTTCACACCTGGATTACTTGAGAGTGGGAGAGTGCTGAGTGTTCACACCTGGATTACCTGAGACTGAGAGGGAGCTGAGTGTTCACACCTGGATTACCTGAGACTGAGAGGGAGCTGAGTGTTCACAGCTGGATTATTTGAGGGTGGGAGGGCCTCATGTTCGCACCTGCAATACCTGAGACTGGGAGGGAGCTAAGTGTTCAGACGTGGATTACCTGAGACTGGGATGGAGCTGAGTGTTCGCACCTGGATTACCCGAGACTGGGAGGGTGCTGAGTGTTCAGATCTGGATTACCTTAGACTGGGATGGAGCTGAGTGTTCGCACCTGGATTACCCGAGAGTGAGAGGGTGCTGCGTGTTCAGATCTGGATTACCTGAAACTGGGAGGGAGCTGAGTGTTCACACCTGGATTACCGGAGACTGGGAGGGGGCAGAGTTTACACACCTGGATTACCTGAGACTGACAGGGAGCTAAGTGATCACACCTGGATTACCTGAGACTGGAAGGGAGCTGAGTGTTCACACCTGGATTACCTGAGAGTGGGAGGGAATTGAGTGTACAGACCTGGATTACCTCAGGCTGGGAGGGAGCTGAGTTTACACACCTGGATTACCTGAGATGGGAGGGATCTGAGAGTTCACTCGTGGATTACCTGAGAGAGGGAGGGAGCTGAGTGTTCACACCTGGATTACCTGAGACTGGGAGGGAGCTCAGTTTTCACAACTGGATTACATAAGACTGGGAGGGTGCTGAGTGTTACACCTGGATTGCCTGAGACGGGGAGGGAGCTGAATGTTCACACCTAGATAACCTGTGACTCGGAGTGAGCTAAGTGTTCACACCTGGATTACCGGAGAGCGCGAGTGAACTGAGTGTTCACACCTGGATTACCTGAGACTGTAAGGTAGCTGTGTGTTACACCTGGATTACCTGAGACTGTGAGGGAGCTCAGTGTGACACCTGGATTAACTGAGACTGGGAGGAGCTCGGGCCTAGAAATTAGGTTTGCCTCCGCCAGGGCTTTTGCGCCCGAAATTTTGCCTTCGCGATAATTGCCGCTGCGCCCGCCAAAAATTCAGCTGCCCCGCGCCCAGGTTTGCGGCGCTTATCCCCCGCTGCGGCACCCGATGCGGTGCGGCAGGCTGGGGTACTGCAGGCCTCCCCCTTCTGTTAAGGAGGAGCTGCCTGCAGCCGACCACTGACCGGTCGATTCGCCCGACAATTGAGCTCGGCACCTCGGAGAAGTGCCGGGCTCGCGGGCCACACACATCAGTGCCGTGGGGGGGTGGTGGAGGAGTCCGGGGAGGGAGGTGCAGGCAGGCAGCCGCCAGGAAAGCGGCCTGCCACCGCTCCACCTTAATGCGCCGGCGCTACGTGCTGCAACATCCCATTGAACAATCGTTGGTTGCAGCTGCCACGGGCGAGGCGGCCGCAACTGAATTTGGGCATCCGGCCACGTTACCACGGCAACCGGGATGCTGCGCTGAGTGTTCACACCTGGATTACCTGAGACTGGGATGGAGCTGAGTGTTCGCACCTGGATTACCCGGGACTGGGAGGGTGCTGAGTGTTCAGATCTGGATTAACTGATTCTGGGATGGAGCTGAGTGTTCGCACCTGGATTACCCGAGAGTGAGAGGGTGCTGAGTGTTCAGATCTGGATTAGCTGAGACTGGGAGGGAGCTGAGTGTTCACACCTGGATAACCTGAGACTGGGACGGAGCTGATTGTTCACACCTGGATTACCCGAGACTGGGAGGGAGCAGAGTTTACACACTTGGATTACCTGAGACTGACAGGGAGCTAAGTGATCACACCTGGATTACCTGAGTCTGGATGGGAGCTGTGTGTTCACACCTGGATTACTTGAGAGTGGGAGGCAATTGAGTTTACAGACCTGGATTATCTCAGGCTGGGAGGGAGCTGAGTTTACACACCTGGATTACCTGAGATGGGAGGGAGCTGAGAGTTCACTCGTGGATTACCTGAGAGAGGGAGGGAGCTGAGTGTGCACGCCTGGATTACTTGAGACTGGGAGGGAGCTCAGTTATCACAACTGGATTACATCAGACTGGGAGGGAGCTGAGTGTGGCACCTGGATTACCTGAGACTGGGAGGGAGCTGAGTGTTCACAGCTGGATTACCTGAGACTGGGAGTGAGCCGAGTGTTCACACCCGGATTACCTGAGACTGGGAGGGAGCCGAATCTTAACACATGTATTATCTGAGACTGGGAGGGAGCTGAGTGTTCACACCTGGATTACCTGAGACTGGGAGGGAGCTGAGTGTTCACACCTCGATTAACTCAGACTGGGAGAGTGCTGAGTGTTCACACCTGGATTACCTGAGACTGGGAGGGAGCTGTCTGTTCACACCTGGATTACCTGAGACTGTGGAGGTGCTGAGTGTTCACAACTGGATTACCTGAGACTGGGAGAGAGCTGATTGTTCACACCTGGATTACCTGAGACTGGGAGGGAGCTGAGTGTTCACATCTGGATTACCTGAGACTGTGGAGGCACTGAGTGTTCACACCTGGATTACCTGAGACTGGGAGAGAGCTGAGTGCTCATACCTGGATTACCTGAGGCTTGGAGGGCGCTGCGTGTTCACACCTGGATTACCTCAGATTGGGAGGGAGCTGAGTGTTCACACCTGGATTACCTGTGGCTGGGAGGGTGCAGATTGTTCACACCTGGATTACCTGGGACAGGGTGGGAGCTGAGTCGTCAGAACTGGATTACCAAAGAATGTGAGGGAGCTGAATGTTCACCCCTGGATTACCTGAGACTGGGAGGGAGCTGAATGTTCACACCTGGATTACCTGAGACTGGGAGGGAGCTGAGTGTTCACACCTGGATTACCTGAGACTGGGAGCGAGCTGAGTGTTCACACCTGGATTACCTGATACTGGGAGGGAGCTGAATATTCACACCTGGATTACCTGAGACTGGGAGGGAGCTGAGTGTTCACCCCTGGATTACCTGAGACTGGCAGTGAGCTGAGTGCTCACACCTGGATTACCTGAGACTGGGAGGGAGCCGAGTCTTAACACCTGGATTACCTCAGGCTGGGAGGGAGCTGAGTTTACACACCTGGATTACGTCAGGCTGGGAGGGAGCTGAGTTTACACACCTGGATTACCTGAGACTGGGAGGGAGCTGAGAGTTCACACCTCGATTAACTCAAACTGGGAGGGAGCTGAGTGTTCACACCTGCATTACCTGAGACTGGGAGTGAGCTGAGTGTTCACACCTAGATTACCTGTGACTTGGAGTGAGCTGAGTGTTCACACCTGGATTACCTGAGAATGGGAGGAGAGCTGAGTGTTACACCTGGATTACCTGAGACTGTGAGGGAGCTGAGTGTTCACACCTGGATTACCTGAGACTGGGAGGGAGCTGCATGTTCACACCTGGATTACCTGAGACTGGGAGTGAGCTGAGTCTTAACACCTGGATTACCTGAGACTGGGAGAGAGCTGTGTTTTCACACCTGCATTACCTGAGAGTGGGAGGGAGCTGAGTGTTCACACCTGGATTACCTGAGACTGGGAGGGAGCTGATTTTTCAGAACTGGATTGCCTGAGACTGGGAGGAAGCTGAGTGTTCACATCTGGATTACCTGAATGGGGAGGGAGCTGAGTATTCACACCTGGATTACCTGAGACTGGGTGGGCCTCGTGTTCACACCTGCATTACCTGAGTATTGGAGGGAGCTTAGTGTTCAGACCTGGATTACCTGAGACTGGGATGTAGCTGAGTTTTCGCAACTGGATTACCCGAGACTGGGATGCTGCTGAATGTACAGATCTGGATTAGCTGAGACTGGGAGGGAGCTCAGTGTTCACACCTGGATTACCTGAGACTGGGAGGGAGCTGAGTGTTCACACCTGGATCACCTGAGACTGGGAGGGAGCTGAGTGTTCACACCTGGATCACCTGAGACTGGGAGGGAGCTGAGTGTTCACACCTAGATTACTGGAGACTGGGATGGAGCTGAGTGTTCACATCTAGATTACCCGAGACTAGGAGGGAACTGAGTGTTCAAATCTGGATTAACCGAGACTGGGAGTGAGTGAAGTTTTCACACCTGGATTACCTGAGACTGGGAGGGAGCTGAGTGTTAAACCTGGAATGTCCAATACATGGAGGGAGCTGACTATTCACACCTGGATTACCTGAGACTGGGGGAGATCTGAGTGTTCACACTTGAATTACCTGAGACTGGGTGGGAGCTGAGTGTTCACACCTGGATAACCCGATACTGGAGGAGGGATCTGAGTGTTCACACCTGTACTACCTGAGGCTGGGAGGGAGCTGATTTTTCACAACTCGATTAACTGAGAATAGGAGGGAGCTGAGTGTTCACACGTGGATTGCCTGAACTTGGAGGTTGTTGAGTGTTCAGATCTGGATTAGCTGAGACTGGGATGGAGCTGAGTGTTCGCACCTGGATTACCGAGACTGGGATGGTGCTGAGTGTTCAGATCTGCATTAGCTGAGTCTGGGAGGGAGCTGAGTGTTCACACCTGGAATACCTGAGACTGGGAGGGAGCTGAGTGTTCACACCTGTATTACCTGAGACTGGGATGGTGCTGAGTGTTCACACCTGGATTACCTGAGACTGGGAGGGAGCTGAGTGTTCACACCTGGATTACCCGGTACTGGAGGGTGGAGCTAAGTGTTCACACCTGGATTACCTGAGACTGGGAGAGAGCTGATTTTTCACACCTGGGTTACCTGAGACTGGGGCAGAGCTGAGTGTTCACACCTGGATTACCTGAGAGTGGGAGTGAGCTGAGTGTTCACACCTGGATTACCGAGACTGGGAGGGAGTTGAGAGTTCACACCTGGATTTCCTGAGATTGTGAGGGAGCTGTGTATTAACATCTGGATCACCTGAACTGGGAGGGAGCTGAGTGTTCACACCTGGATTACCTGAGCCTGGGAGGGAGCTGAGTGTTCACACCTAGATTACCTGAGAGTGGGAGGGAGCTGAGTGTTCACACCTGGATTACCTGAGACTGCAAGGGATCTGAGTGTTCACAACTGAATTACCTGAGACTGGGAGGGAGCTGAGTGTTCTCACCTGGATAACCTGAGACTGGAAGGGAGCTGAGTGTTCACTCCTGGATTTCCTGAGACTGGGAGCGAGCTGAGTGTTCACACCTGGATTACCTGAGAATTGGGGGGGAGCTGAGTGTTCACACCTGGATTATCTGAGACTGGGAGGGCCTGTTGTTCACACCTGGATTATCTGAGACAGTGATGGAGCTGATTGTTCACACCTGGATTACCTGAGACTGGGAGGGAGCTGAGTGTTCACACCTGTATTTATTGGGACTTGGAGTGAGCTGAGTGTTCACAGCTGGATTACTTGAGAGTGGGAGAGAGTTGTGTGTTACACCTGCATTACCTGAGACTGTGAGTGAGCTGAGTGTTACACCTGGATTACCTGAGACTGGGAGGGAGCTCGGTGTTCACACCTGGATTACCTGAAACTGGGAGGGAGCTGAGTGTTCACACCTGGATTACACGATACTGGAGGGGGGAGCTGAGTGTTCACACCTGGATTACCTGAGACTGTAAGGGAGCTGAGTGTGACACCTGGATTACCTGAGACTGGGAGGGAGCTCGGTGTTCACAACTGGATTACCTCAGACTGGGAGGGAGCTCGGTGTTCACACCTGGATTGCCTGAGAGTGGGAGGGAGCTGAGTGTTCACACCTGGATTACCTGAGACTGGGAGTGAGCTGAGTGTTCACACCCGGATTACCTGAGACTGGGAGGGAGCCGAGTCTTAACACATGTATTATCTGAGACTGGGAGGGAGCTGAGTGTTCACACCTGGATTACCTGAGACTGGAAGGGAGCTGAGTGTTCACACCTGCATTACCGGAGACTGGGAGGGAGCTGAGTGTTCACACCTCGATTAACTCAGACCGGGAGAGTGCTGAGTGTTCACACCTGGATTACCTGAGACTGTGGAGGCGCTGAGTGTTCACAACTGGATTACCTGAGACTGGAAGAGAGCTGATTGTTCACACCTGCAATACCTGCAGCTGGGAGGGAGCTGCATGTTCACACCTGGATTACCTGAGATTAGGAGGGAGCTGAATGACCACACCTGGATTACCTGAGAGTGGGAGGGAGCTGAGTGTTCACACCTGGATTACCTGAGACTGAGAGGGAGCTGAGTGTTCACAGCTGGATTACTTGAGAGTGGGAGTGAGCTGAGTGTTCAGATCTGGATTACCTGAAACTGGGAGGGAGCTGAGTGTTCACACCTGGATTACATGATATTGGAGGGGGGAGCTGAGTGTTCACACCTGGATTACCTGAGACTGGGAGGGAGCTGATTTTTCACAACTGGTTTACCTGAGACTGGGAGGGAGCTGATTTTTCACAGCTGGATTACCTGAACTGCGATGGGGGGGCTGATTGTTCACACCTGGATTACCTGAGACTTGGAGGGCCTCGTGTTCACACCTGCATTTCCTGAGAATGGGAGGGAGCGGAGTGTTCACACCTGGATTACCTGAGTCTGGGATGGAGCTGAGTGTTCGCACCTGGATTAACAGAGACTGGGAGGGTGCTGTGTGTTCAGATCTGGATTAGCTGAGTCTGGGAGGGAGCTCAGTGTTCACACCTGGATTACCTGAGACTGGGAGGAAGGTGAGTGTTCACACCAGGATTACCCGAGACTGGGAGGGCCTGTTGTTCACACCTGGATTACCTGAGACATGGAGGGAGCTGAGTGTTCACACCAGGATTACCTTTGACTGGGAGGGAGCTGAGTTTTCACACCTGGGTTTACCGAGACCTGGAGTGAGCTGAGTGTTCACACCTGGGTTACCTGAGACTGGGAGGGAGCTGAGTGTTCACACCTGGGTTACCTGAACTGGGAGGGAGCTGAGTGTTCACACCTGGGTTACCTGAGAGTGGGAGGGATCTGAGTGTTCACACCTGGATTATCTGAGACTGAGAGGGAGCTAAGTGTTCACACCTGGATTACACGATACTAGAGCGGGGAGCTGAGTTTTCACACCTGGATTACCTGAGACTGGGAGGGAGCTGAGTGTTCACACCTGAATTACCTGAGAATGGGAGGAATCTGAGTGTTCACACCTGGATCATCTGAGACTGGGAGGGAACTGAGTGTTCAACCTGGATTATCTGAGACTGGGAGAGAGCTGATTGTTCACACCTGGAATACCTGCGGCTGGGAGGGATCCGAGGCTTAACACCTGGATTACCTGAGACTGGGAGAGAGCTGAGCGTTCACACCTGGATTACCTGAGATTAGGAGGGAGCTGAGTGTCCACACCTGGATTACCTGAGACTGGGAGGGATCCGAGGCTTAACACCCGGATTACCTGCGACTGGGAGGGAGCTGAGCGTTCACACCTGGATTACCTGAGATTAGGAGGGAGCTGAGTGTCCACACCTGGATTACCTGAGACTGGGAGGGATGCGAGGCTTAACACCTGGATTACCTGAGACTGGGACAGAGCTGAGTGTTCACACCTGGATTACCTGAGACTGTGGAGGCGCTAAGTGTTCACACCTGGATTACCTGAGACTGGAAGGGAGATGAGTGTTCACACCTGGATTACCTGAGACTGGGAGGGTGTTGTGTGTTCACACCTGGATTACCTGAGACATTGGAGGTGCTGAGTGCTCACACCTGGATTACCTCAGACTGGGCGGGAGCTGAGTGTTCACACTTGGATTATCTGTGGCTGGGAGGGAGCTCAGTGTTCACTCCTGGATTACCTGAGACTGGGAGGGTGCAGATTGTTCACACCTGGATTACCTGGGACTGGGAGGGAGCTGAGTCGTCACAACTGGATTACTAAAGACTGGGATGGAGCTGACTGTTCACACCTGGATTGACACTGGGAGGGAGCTGAATGTTCACAACTGGATTACCTGAGACTGAGAGGGAGCTGAGTGTTCACACCTGGATTACCTGAGACTGGGAGACAGCTGAGTGTTCACACCTGGATTACCTGAGGCTTGGAGGGAGCTGAATATTCACACCTGGATTACCTGAGACTGGGAGGGAGCTGAGTGTTCACACCTGGATTAGCTCAGGCTGGGAGGTAGCTGAGTTTACCCACCTGGATTACGTCAGGCCGGGAGGGTGCTGAGTTTACACACCTGGATTACCTGAGATTCGGAGGGAGCTTTGAGTTCACACCTCGATTAACTCAGAGTGGGAGGGAGCTGGTGGTTCACACCTGGATTACCTGAGTCAGGGAGTGAGCTGAGTGTTCACACCTAGATTACCTGAGAATGGGAGGAGAGCTGAGTGTTACACCTGGATTACCTGAGACTGTGAGGGAGCTGAGTTTTCACTCCTGGATTACCTGAGTCTGGGAGAGAGCCGCATGTTCACACCTGGATTACCTGAGACTGGGAGTGAGCTGAGACTTAACACCCGGATTACCTGAGACTGGGAGGGAGCTGAGCTTTCACAACTGCATTACCTGAGACTGGGAGGGAGCTGAGTGTTCACACCTGGATTACCTGGGACTTAGAGTGAGCTGAGTGTTCACACCTGGATTACCCAAGACTGGGAGGGAGCTGATTGTTCACACCTGGCTTACCTCTGTCTGGGAGGGAGCTGAGTGTTCACACCTGGATTACCTGAGACTGGGAGGGCCTCGTGTTCACACCTGCATTACCTGAGTATTGGAGGGAGCTTAGTGTTCAGGCCTGGATTACCTGAGACTGGGATGGAGCTGAGTTTTCGCAACTCGATTACCGGAGACTGGGAGGCTGCTGAGTGTTCAGATCTGGATTAGCTGAGACTGGGAGGGAGCTGAGTGTTCACACCTAGTTTACTGGAGACTGGGAGGGAGCTGAGTGTTCACACCTGGATTACCTTAGACTGGCAGAGAGCTGAGTGATCACACATGGATTATCTGAGACTGTGAGGGAGCTGAGTGTTCAAACCTGGATTACCTTAGACTGGCAGAGAGCTGAGTGATCACACATGGATTATCTGAGACTGTGAGGGAGCTGAGTGTTCACTCCTGCATTACCTGAGGCTGGGAGGGTGCAGATTGTTCACACCTGGATTACCTGAGACTGGGAGAGAGCTGAGTTTTCACACCTGGATTACCTGAGACTGGGAGAGAGCTGAGTGTTCACACCTGGATTACCTGAGACTGGGAGGGAGCTGAGTCTTAACACTTGGATTACCTCAGGCTGCGAGGGAGCTGAGTTTACACAACTGGATTATCTGAGACTCGGAGTGAGCTGAGAGTTCCCACCTCGAATAACTCAGACTGGGAGGGAGCTGAGTGTTGACACCGGGATTACCTGAGACAGGGAGTGAGCTGAGTGTTCACACCTAGATTAACTGTGACAGGGAGTGAGCTGAGTGTTCACACTTGGATTACCTGAGAATGGGAGGAGAGCTGAGTGTTACACCTGGATTATCTGAGTCTGGGAGAGAGCTGCATGTTCACACCAGTATTACCTGAGATTGGGAGTGAGCAGAGTCTTAACACCTGGATTACCTGAGACTGGGTGGGAGCTGAGTTTTCACACCTGGATTACCTGAGACTGGGAGTGAGCTGAGTCTTAATACCTCGATTACCTGAGACTGGGAGGGAGCTGAGTTTTCACACCTGGCTTTCCTCTGTCTGGGAGGGAGCTGAGTGTTCACACCTGGATTACCTGAGTATGGGAGGGAGCAGAGTGTTCAGACCTGGATTACCTGAGACTGGGATGGAGCTGAGTTTTCGCAACTGGATTACCTGAGACTGGGAGGGAGCTGAGTGTTCACACCTGGATTACCTGAGACTGGGAGGGAGCTGAGTGTTCACACCTAGATTACTGGAGACTGGGAGGGAGCTGAGTGTTCACACCTGGATTACCTGAGACTGGGAGGGAGCTGAGTGTTCACACCTGGATTACCCAAGACTGGGAGGGAGCTGAGTGTTCACACCTGGATTACCTGGGACTGGGAGGGAGCTGAGTCGTCACAACTGGATTACTAAAGACTGGGATGGAGCTGACTGTTCACACCTGGATTGACACTGGGAGGGAGCTGAATGTTCACAACTGGATTACCTGAGACTGAGAGGGAGCTGAGTGTTCACACCTGGATTACCTGAGACTGGGAGAGAGCTGAGTGTTCACACCTGGATTACCTGAGACTGGGAGGGTGCTGAGTGTTCACACCTGGATTAGCTCAGGCTGGGAGGTAGCTGAGTTTACACACCTGGATTACCTGAGATTCGGAGGGAGCTTTGAGTTCACACCTCGATTAACTCAGAGTGGGAGGGAGCTGGTTGTTCACACCTGGATTACCTGAGTCAGGGAGTGAGCTGAGTGTTCACACCTAGATTACCTGAGAATGGGAGGAGAGCTGAGTGTTACATCTGGATTACCTGAGACTGTGAGGGAGCTGAGTGTTCACTCCTGGATTACCTGAGTCTGGGAGAGAGCTGCATGTTCACACCTGGATTACCTGAGACTGGGAGGGAGCTGAGCGTTCACACCTGGATTACCTGAGATTAGGAGGGAGCTGAGTGTCCACACCTGGATTACCTGAGACTGGGAGGGATGCGAGGCTTAACACCTGGATTACCTGAGACTGGGACAGAGCTGAGTGTTCACACCTGGATTACCTGACACTGGGATGGAGCTGAGTTTTCACACCTGGATTACCTGAGACTGTGGAGGCGCTAAGTGTTCACACCTGGATTACCTGAGACTGGAAGGGTGATGAGTGTTCACACCTGGATTACCTGAGACTGGGAGGGTGCTGTGTGTTCACACCTGGATTACCTGAGACATTGGAGGTGCTGAGTGCTCACACCTGGATTACCTGAGACTGGGCGGGAGCTGAGTGTTCACACCTGGATTATCTGTGGCTGGGAGGGAGCTGAGTGTTCACTCCTGGATTACCTGAGACTGGAAGGGTGCAGATTGTTCTCACCTGGATTACCTGGGACTGGGAGGGAGCTGAGTCGTCACAACTGGATTACTAAAGACTGGGATGGAGCTGACTGTTCACACCTGGATTGACACTGGGAGGGAGCTGAATGTTCACAACTGGATTACCTGAGACTGAGAGGGAGCTGAGTGTTCACACCTGGATTACCTGAGACTGGGAGAGAGCTGAGTGTTCACACCTGGATTATCTGAGGCTTGGAGGGTGCTGAATATTCACACCTGGATTACCTGAGACTGGGAGGGAGCTGAGTGTTCACACCTGGATTAGCTCAGGCTGGGAGGGTGCTGAGTTTACACACCTGGATTACCTGAGATTCGGAGGGAGCTGGGAGTTCACACCTCGATTAACTCAGAGTGGGAGGGAGCTGGTTGTTCACACCTGGATTACCTGAGTCAGGGAGTGAGCTGAGTGTTCACACCTAGATTACCTGAGAATGGGAGGAGAGCTGAGTGTTACACCTGGATTACCTGAGACTGTGAGGGAGCTGAGTGTTCACTCCTGGATTACCTGAGTCTGGGAGAGAGCTGCATGTTCACACCTGGATTACCTGAGACTGGGAGTGAGCTGAGACTTAACACCCGGATTACCTGAGACTGGGAGGGAGCTGAGTTTTCACAACTGCATTACCTGAGACTGGGAGGGAGCTGAGTGTTCACACCTGGATTACCTGGGACTTAGAGAGAGCTGAGTGTTGACACCTGGATTACCCGAGACTGGGAGGGAGCTGATTGTTCACACCTGGCTTACCTCTGTCTGGGAGGGAGCTGAGTGTTCACACCTGGATTACCTGAGACTGGGAGGGCCTCGTGTTCACACCTGCATTACCTGAGTATTGGAGGGAGCTTAGTGTTCAGGCCTGGATTACCTGAGACTGGGATGGAGCTAAGTTTTCGCAACTCGATTACCGGAGTCTGGGAGGCTGCTGAGTGTTCAGATCTGGATTAGCTGAGACTGGGATGGAGCTGAGTGTTCACACCTAGATTACATGAGACTGGGAGGGAGCTGAGTCTTCACATCTGGATCACCTGAGACTGGGAGGGAGCTGAGTGTTCACACCTGGATTACCTTAGACTGGCAGAGAGCTGAGTGATCACACATGGATTACCTGAGACTGTGAGGGAGCTGAGTGTTCACACCTAGATTACCTGAGGCTGGGAGGGTGCAGATTGTTCACACCTGGATTACCTGAGACTGGGAGAGAGCTGAGTTTTCACACCTGGATTACCTGAGACTGGGAGAGAGCTGAGTGTTCACACCTGGATTACCTGAGACTGGGAGAGAGCTGAGTGTTCACACCTGGATTACCTGAGACTGGGAGAGAGCTGAGTGTTCACACCTGGATTACCTGAGACTGGGAGAGAGCTGAGTGTTCACACCTGGATTACCTGAGACTGGGAGAGAGCTGAGTGTTCACACCTGGATTACCTGAGACTGGGAGGGAGCTGAGAGTTCCCACCTCGAATAACTCAGACTGGGAGGGAGCTGAGTGTTGACACATGGATTACCTGAGTCAGGGAGTGAGCTGAGTGTTCACACCTTGATTAACTGTGACAGGGAGTGAGCTGAGTGTTCACACTTGGATTACCTGAGAATGGGAGGAGAGCTGAGTGTTACACCTGGATTATCTGAGTCTGGGAGAGAGCTGCATGTTCCCACCAGGATTACCTGAGACTGGGAGTGAGCTGAGTCTTAACACCTGGATTACCCGAGACTGGGAGGGAGTTGAGTGTTCACACCTGGATCAGCTGAGACTGGGAGGGAGCTGAGTGTTCACACCTAGATTACCTCTGTCTGGGAGGGAGCTGAATGCTCACACCTGGATTACCTGAGACTGGGAGGGAGCTGAGTGTACACACCTGGATTACCTGAGACTGGGATGGAGCTGAGTTTTCGCAACTGGATTACCCGAGACTGGGAGGCTGCTGAGTGTTCAGATCTGGATTAGATGAGACTGGGAGGGAGCTGAGTGTTCACACCTGGATCACCTGAGACTGGGAGGGAGCTGAGTGTTCACACCTAGATTACTGGAGACTGGGAGGGAGCTGAGTGTTCACAGCCGGATTACCGTAGACTGGGAGAGAGCTGAGTGATCAAACCTGGACTACCTGAGACTGGGAGTGAGCTGAGTGTTCACATCTGGATTACCTGAACTGGGAGGGAGCTGAGTGTTCACACCTGGATTACCTGAGAGTGGGAGGGAGCTGAGTGTTCACACCTGGATTACCTGAGACTGAGAGGGAGCTGAGTGTTCACAGCTGGATTACTTGAGAGTGGGAGTGAGCTGAGTGTTCAGATCTGGATTACCTGAAACTGGGAGGGAGCTGAGTGTTCACACCTGGATTACACGATATTGGAGGGGGGAGCTGAGTGTTCACACCTGGATTACCTGAGACTGGGAGGGAGCTGATTCTTCACAACTGGATTGCCTGAGACTGGGAGGGAGCTGAGTGTTCACAGCTGGATTACCTGAACTGGGAGGGAGCTGATTGTTCACACCTGGATTACCTGAGACTTGGAGGGCCTCGTGTTTACACCTGCATTTCCTGAGAATGGGAGGGAGCGGAGTGTTCACACCTGGATTATCTGAGTCTGGGATGGAGCTGAGTGTTCGCACCTGGATTAGCTGAGTCTGGGAGGGAGCTGAGTGTTCACACCTGGATTACCTGAGACTGGGAGGAAGGTGAGTGTTCACACCAGGATTACCCGAGACTGGGAGGGATCTGAGTGTTCACACCTGGATTACCTGAGACTGGGAGGGAGCTGAATATTCACATCTGCATTACCTGAGACTGGGAGGGAGCTGAGTGTTCACACCTGGATTACCTGAGACTGGGAGGGAGCTGAATATTCACATCTGCATTACCTGAGACTGGGAGGGAGCTGAGTGTTCACACCTGGATTACCTGAGACTGGGAGGGAGCTGAGTCTTAACACCTGGATTACCTCAGGCTGGGAGGGTGCTGAGTTTACACACCTGGATTATCTGAGACTCGGAGGGAGCTGAGAGTTCCCACCTCGAATAACTCAGGCTGGGAGGGAGCTGAGTGTTGACACCGGGATTACCTGAGACAGGGAGGGAGCTGAGTGTTCACACCTAGATTACCTGTGACTGGGATTGAGCTGTGTGTTCACACTTGGATTACCCGAGAATGGGAGGAGAGCTGAGTGTTACACCTGGATTACCTGAGACTGAGAGAGAGCTGATTGTTCACATCTGGCTTACCTCTGTCTGGGAGGGAGCTGATTGTTCACACCTCGATTACCTCTGTCTGGGAGGGAGCTGAGTGTTCACACCTGGATTACCTGAGACTTGGAGGGAGCTGAGTGTTCACATCTGGATTACCTGAACGGGGAGGGAGCTGCGTATTCACACCTGGATCACCTGAGACTGGGAGGGAGCTGAGTGTTCACATCTAGATTACTGGAGACTGGGAGGGAGCTGAGTGTTCACACCCAGATTACCTTAGACTGGGAGAGAGCTGAGTGATCACACCTGGACTACCTGAGACTGGGAGTGAGCTGAGTGCTCACATCTGGATTACCTGAACTGGGAGGGAGCTGAGTGTTCACACCTGGATTACCTGAGAGTGGTAGGGAGCTGAGTGTTCACACCTGGATTACCTGAGACTGAGAGGGAGCTGAGTGTTCACAGCTGGAATACTTGAGAGTGGGAGTGAGCTGATTGTTCAGATCTGGATTACATGAAACTGGGAGGGAGCTGAGTGTTCACACCTGGATTACACGATATTGGAGGAGGGAGCTGAGTGTTCATGCCTGGATTACCTGAGACTGGGAGGGAGCTGATTTTTCACAACTGGATTACCTGAGACTGGGAGGGAGCTGAGTGTTCACAGCTGGATTACCTGAACTGGGAGGGAGCTGATTGTTCACACCTGGATTACCTGAGACTTGGAGGGCCTCGTGTTCACACCTGCATTTCCTGAGAATGGGAGGGAGCGGAGTGTTCACACCTGGATTATCTGAGACTGGGATGGAGCTGAGTGTTCGCACCTGGATTAACAGAGACTGGGAGGGTGCTGTGTGTTCAGATCTGGATTAGCTGAGTCTGGGAGGGAGCTCAGTGTTCACACCTGGATTACCTGAGACTGGGAGGAAGGTGAGTGTTCACACCAGGATTACCTGAGACTGGGAGGGATCTGAGTGTTCACACCTGGATTACCTGAGACTGGGAGGGAGCTGAGTGTTCACACCTGGATTACCCGGTGTTGGAGGGTGGAGCTAAGTGTTCACACCTGGATTACCCAAGACGGGGAGAGATCTGAGTGTTCACACCTGGATTACCTGAGACTGGGATGGAGCTAAGTGTTCACACCTGGATTATCCGGTATTGGAGGGTGGAGCTAAATGTTCACACCTGGATTACCCAAGACGGGGAGGGAGCTGAGTGTTCACACCTGGTTTACCTGAGACTGTGTGGGAGCTGAGTGTTCACACCAGGATTACCATTGACTGGGAGGGAGCTGAGTGTTCACACCTGGATTTACTGAGAATGGGAGTGAGCTGAATGTTCACACCTGGATTGCCTGAGCCTGGGAGGGAGCTGAGTTTTCACACCTGGATTACCTGAGACTGGGAGGGCATCGTGTTTACACCTGCATTAACTGAGACTGGGAGGGAGCTACGTGTTTGCCCCTGGTTTTTCCAAGACTGGGAGAGAGCTGAGTGCTCACACCTGGATTACCTGAGACTGGGAGGGAGCTGTGACTTAACACCTGGATTAGCTCAGACTGGGATGGGGCTGAGTGTTCACACCTGGATTACCTGAGACTGGCAGGGCATCGTGTTCACACCTGCATTAACTGAGACTGGGAGGGTGCTGAGTGTTCACACCAGAATTACACGAGACTGCGATGGAGCTGAGTGTTCACACGTGGATTACCCGAGACTGGGAGGGTGCTGATTGTTCAGATCTGGATTAGCTGAGTCTGGGAGGGAGCTGTGTGTTCACACCTGGATTACCTGAGACTGGGAGGGAGCTGAGTGTTCAGATCTGGATTAGCTGAGTCTGGGAGGGTGCTGAGTGTTCACACCTGGATTACCTGAGACTGGGAGGGAGCTGAGTGTACACACCTGGATTACCAGAGACTGGGACGGAACTGAGTGTCCACACCTGGATTACCTGAAATTGGGTGGGAGCTGAGTTCAGACACATGGATTAACTCAGTCTGGGTGGGAACTGATTTACACATCTGGATTACCTGAGACTTACAGGGAGCTGCGTGTTAACACCTGGATTTCCTGAGACTGCAAGGGATCTGATTGTTCACAACTTAATTACCTGAGACTGGAAGAGAGCAGAGTGTTCACTCCTGGATTACCTGAGCCTGCAATGGAGCTGAGTGTTCACACATGGATTACATGAGACTAGGAGGGAGCTGAGTGTTCACACCTGGATTACCCAAGACTAGGAGGGATCTGAGTGTTCAAACCTGGATTAACCGAGACTGGGAGTGAGCGAAGTGTTCACACCTGGATTACCTGAGACTGGGAGGGAGCAGAGTGTTAAACCTGGAATATCAAATACTGGGAGGGAGCTGAGTGTTCACACCAGGATTACATGAGACTGGGAGGGAACTCAGTGTTCACACCTGGATTATCTGAGAGTTGGAGGAAGCTGAGAGTTCACATCTGGCTTACCCAAGACTGGGAGGGAGCTGAGTGTTCACACCTGGATTACCTGAGACTGGGAGAGATCTGAGTGTTCACACCTGGATTACCTGAGACTGGGAGAGAGCTGAGTGTTCACACCTGGATTACCCGAGACTGGGGGGGGCTGAGTGTTCACACCTGGATTAACTGAGACTGGGAGGGAGCTGAGTCTTAACACCTGGATTACCTCAGGCTGGGAGGGAGCTGAGTTTACACACCTGGATTATCTGGGACTCGGAGGGAGCTGAGAGTTCACACCTCGATTAACTCAGACTGGGAGGGAGCTGAGAGTTCACACCTGGATTAGCTGACACTGGGAGTGAGCTGAGTGTTCACACTTGGATTACCTGAGAATGGGAGGAGAGCTGAGTGATACACCTGGATTACCTGAGACTGTGAGTGAGCTGAGTGTTCACACCTGGATTACCTGAGTCTGGGAGTGAGCTGCATGTTCACACCTGGATTACCTGAGACTGGGAGTGAGCTGAGTCTTAACACCTGGATTACCTGAGACTGGGAGGGAGCTGAGTTTTCACACCTGCATTACCTGAGACTGGGAGGGAGCTGAGTGTTCACACCTGGATTACCTGAGACTGGGAGGGAGCTGAGTGTTCACATCTGGATTACGTGAACTGGGAGGGAGCTGATTGTTCACACCTGGATTACTTGAGACTTGGAGGGCCTCGTGTTCACACCTGCATTTCCTGAGACTGGGAGGGAGCGGAGTGTTCACACCTGAATTATCTGAGACTGGGATGGACCTGAGTGTTCGCACCTGGATTAACAGAGACTGGGGGGGGTGCTGTGTGTTCAGATCTGGATTAGCTGAGTCTGGGAGGGAAATCAGTGTTCACACCTGGATTACCTGAGACTGGGAGGGAGCTGAGTGTTCACACCTGGATTACCTGAGACTGGGGTGGAGCTGAGTGTTCACACCTGGATTACTTGAGACTGGGAGAGATCTGAGTGTTCACACCTGGATTACCTGAGACTGGGAGGGAGCTGAGTGTTCACACCTGGATTACCCAGTATTGGAGGGTGGAGCTAAGTATTCACACCTGGATTACCCAAGACGGGGAGAGATCTGAGAGTTCACACCTGGATTACCTGAGACTGGGAGGGAGCTGAGTGTTCACACCTGGATTACCCGGTATTGGAGGGTGGAGCTACGTGTTCACACCTGGATTACCCAAGACGGGGAGAGAGCTGATTGTTCACACCTGGATTACCTGAGACTGGGAGTGAGCTGAGTGTTCACTCCTGGTTTACCTGAGACTGGGAGGGAGCTGAGTGTTCACACCTGGATTGCCCGAGACTGGGAGGGAGCTGAGTGCTCACACCTGGATTACCTGAGACTGGGAGGGAGCTGAGTTTTCACACCTGGATTACCTGACACTGGGAGGGAGCTGTGTGTTCACACCAGGATTACTGTTGACTGGGAGGGAGCTGAGTGTTCACACCTGGATTACCTGAGACTGGGAGTGAGCTGAGTGTTCACACCTGGATTTACTGAGAATGAGAGTGAGCTGAGTGTTCACACCTGGATTGCCTGAGCCTGGGAGGGAGCTGAGTGTTCACACCTGGATTACCTGAGACTGGGAGGGCATCGTGTTCACACCTGCATTAACTGAGACTGGGAGGGAGCTACGTGTTTGCCCCTGGTTTATCCAAGACTGGGAGAGAGCTGAGTGCTCACACCTGGATTACCTGAGACTGGGAGGGAGCTGTGATTTAACACCTGGATTAGCTCAGACTGGGAGGGAGCTGAGTGTTCACACCTGGATTACCTGAGACTGGCAGGGCATCGTGTTCACACCTGCATTAACTGAGACTGGGAGGGTGCTGAGTGTTCACACCAGAATTACACGAGACTGCGATGGAGCTGAGTGTACACACGTGGATTACCCGAGACTGGGAGGGTGCTGATTGTTCAGATCTGGATTAGCTGAGTCTTGGAGGGAGCTGAGTGTTCACACCTGGATTACCTGAGACTGGGAGGGAGCTGTCTGTTAACATCTGGATTACCTGAACTGGGAGGGAGCTGAGTGTTCACACCTGGATTACCTGAGCCTGGGAGGGAGCTGAGTGTTCACACCTGGATTACCTGAGACTGGGAGGATCCCTGTGTTCACACCTGGATTACCTGAGACTAGGAGGGAGCTGAGTGTTCACACCTGGATTACCTGAGACTGGTGGGTGGTGAGTGTTCACACTTGGATTACCTGAGTCTGCATACAATGTTCGGGCTCTACATTTGTGTCGATCCATGATTAGCCCATTCCAGGGAGCGCAGAGAATGCCACACAACTGTGTGAAGGTGAAGGCATTTGTAAACCTGCTGACTGATGGAGAGAAATGAGACAGAGAGAGAGACATAGAGATAAAGAGAGAGAGAGACAATGAGTGAGAGAGAGACAAAGAGAAAGACAGAGACAGAGAAAGAGACAGAGGGAGAGATCGACAGAGAGAGATAAAGAGCAACACAGCGAGAGAGAAAGAATGGGAGAGAGAGAGAGAATGACAGAAAGAGAGAGAGAGAGAAAGACAGAAAGATAGAGAGAGGCAGAGAGAGAGAGACAGAATGTAGAGAGGGAGACAGAGAGAGAGAGTGACATAGAGAGACAATTAGAATCAAACAATATTTAGCTACATTTTGTCTGTTTATTCTGTGAATCTTTTCTTGAGGTGTGGATTGAGATATGAGTCTCAGCGTGGGTTGGGATATGTGTCACCATGTCAAGGCTCCACACGCAATGACAAGAAACATTCATCAGAACTGAGCACACAAGAGGGTCATAGGGCATGGAATTTAGAGTGGCTGAGCTCAATGATGTTCTCCCCGAGATAGGCAGATCCACAGACAATCACACAGACAGGCAGACCCACTGACAGCCACACAGACAGGCAGACCCACTGACAGGCACACAGACAGGCAGACCCACTGACAGGCACCCAGACAGGCAGACCCACTACAGGCACACAGTCAGACAGATCCACTACAAGCACACAGACAGGCAGCCCAAATGACAATCACACAGACAGGCAGACCCACAGACAGGCACACAGACAGGCAGACCCAAAGACAGGCACACAGACAGGCAGAGCCACTGAAAGGCACACAGACAGGCAGACCCACTGACAATCACACAGAGAGACAGACCCACTGACAGGCACACAGACAGTCAGACCCACTGACAATCACACAGACAGGCAGACCCACTGACAGGCACACAGACAGGCAGGCCCACTGACAGGCACACAGACAGGCAGACCCACTGACAATCACACACAAAGGCAGATCCACTACAAGCACACAGGCAGGCAGATCCACTGACAGGCACACAGACAGGCAGACCCACTGACAGGCACCCAGACAGGCAGACCCACTACAGGCACACAGACAGGCAGATCCACTACAGTCACACAAACAGGCAGACCAACTGACAATCACACAGACAGGCAGACCCACAGACAGGCACACAGACAGGCAGACCCACTGACAGGCACACAGACAGTCAGACCCACTGACAATCACACAGACAGGCAGACCACTGACAGGCACCCAGACAGGAAGATCCACTACAATCACACAGACAGGCAGACCCACTACAGGCACACAGACAGGCAGACCCACTGACAGCCAACCAGGCAGGCAGACCCACTACAGGCACACAGACAGGCAGATCCACTACAGGCACACAGACAGGCAGACCCACTGACAGGCACACAGAAAGGCAGACCCAATGACAGGCACACAGACAGGCAGACCCACTGACAGGCACACAGACATGCTGTCCCACTACAGGCACACAGACAGGCAGATCAACTACAGGCACACAGAGAGGCAGACCCACTGACAGGCACACAGACAGGCAGACCCACTGACAGGCACCCAGGCAGTCAGACCCACTACAGCCACACAGACAGGCAGACCCACTACAGCCACACAGACAGGCAGACCGACTACAGGCACACAGACAGGCAGACCCACTACAGGCACACAGACAGGCAGACCCACTGACAGGCACCCAGACAGGCAGACCCACTACAGGCTCACAGACAGGCAGACCCAATGCAGGCAAACAGACAGGCAAACTCACTACAGGCACACAGACAGGCAGACCCATTACAGGCACACAGACAGGCAGACCCACCGACAGGCACCCAGAAAGGCAGACCCACTACAAGCACACAGACAGGCAGACCCACTGACAGGCACCCAGCCAGGCAGCCCCACTACAGGCACACAGACAGGCAGACCCACTGACAGGCACCCAGACAGGCAGACCCACTACAGGCATACAGACAGGCAGACCCACTGACAATCACACAGACAGGCAGACCCACTGACAGGCACCCAGGCAGGAAGATCCACTACAGGCACACAGACAGGCAGACCCACTACAGGCACACAGACAGGCAGACCCACTGACAGGCACCCAGACAGGCAGACCCACTACAGGCACACAGACAGGCAGATCCACTACAGGCACACAGACAGGCAGACCCACTGACAGGCACACAGAAAGGCAGACCCAATGACAGGCACACAGACAGGCAGACCCACTGACAGGCACCCAGGCAGTCAGACCCACTACAGGCACACAGACAGGCAGACCCACTACAGGCACACAGACAGGCAGACCCACTAAAGGCACACAGACAGGCAGACCGACTACAGGCACACAGACAGGCAGACCCACTACAGGCACACAGACAGGCAGACCCACTGACAGGCACCCAGACAGGCAGACCTACTACAGGCTCACAGACAGGCAGAACCACTGCAGGCAAACAGACAGGCAAACTCACTACAGGCACACAGACAGGCAGACCCATTACAGGCACACAGACAGGCAGACCCGCCGACAGGCACCCAGAAAGGCAGACCCACTACAAGCACACAGACAGGCAGACCCACTGACAGGCACCCAGACAGGCAGCCCCACTACAGGCACACAGACAGGCAGACCCACTGACAGGCACCCAGACAGGCAGACCCACTACAGGCATACAGACAGGCAGACCCACTGACAATCACACAGACAGGCAGGCCCACAGACAGGCACACAGGCAGGCAGATCCAAAGACAGGCACACAGACAGGCAGACCCACTGAAAGGCACACAGACAGGCAGACCCACTGACAGGCACACAGACAGGCAGACCTACTGAAAGGCACACAGACAGGCAGACCCACTGACACACACACAGACAGGCAGACCCACTACAAGCACACAGACAGGCAGACCCACTGACAATCACACAGACAGGCAGACCCACTGACAGGCACCCAGGCAGTCAGATCCACTACAGGCACACAGACAGGCAGACCCACTACAGGCACACAGACAGGCAGACCCACTAAAGGCACACAGACAGGCAGACCGACTACAGGCACACAGACAGGCAGACCCACTACAGGCACACAGACAGGCAGACCCACTGACAGGCACCCAGACAGGCAGACCTACTACAGGCTCACAGACAGGCAGAACCACTGCAGGCAAACAGACAGGCAAACTCACTACAGGCACACAGACAGGCAGACCCATTACAGGCACACAGACAGGCAGACCCGCCGACAGGCACCCAGAAAGGCAGACCCACTACAAGCACACAGACAGGCAGACCCACTGACAGGCACCCAGACAGGCAGCCCCACTACAGGCACACAGACAGGCAGACCCACTGACAGGCACCCAGACAGGCAGACCCACTACAGGCATACAGACAGGCAGACCCACTGACAATCACACAGACAGGCAGGCCCACAGACAGGCACACAGGCAGGCAGATCCAAAGACAGGCACACAGACAGGCAGACCCACTGAAAGGCACACAGACAGGCATACCCACTACAGGCACACAGACAGGCAGACCCACTGAAAGGCACACAGACAGGCAGACCCACTGACACACACACAGACAGGCAGACCCACTACAAGCACACAGACAGGCAGACCCACTGACAATCACACAGACAGGCAGACCCACTGACAGGCACACAGACAGGAAGATCCACTACAGGCACACAGACAGGCAGACCCACTACAGGCACACAGACAGGCAGACCCACTGACAGGCACCCAGACAGGCAGACCCACTACAGGCACACAGGCAGGCAGATTCACTACAGGCACACAGACAGGCAGACCCATTGACAGGCACACAGAAAGTCAGACCCACTGACAGGCACACAGACAGGCAGACCCACTGACAGGCACACAGACATGCAGACCCACTACAGGCACACAGACAATCAGATCCACTACAGGCACACAGACAGGCAGACCCACTGGCAGGCACACAGACAGGCAGACCCACTGACAGGCACACAGACAGGCAGACCCACTACAAGCACACAGACAGGCAGACCCACTGACAATCACACAGACAGGCAGACCTACTAACAGGCACACAGACAGGAAGATCCACTACAGGCACACAGACAGGCACACAGACAGGCAGACCCACCGACAGGCACCCAGAAAGGCAGACCCACTACAAGCACACAGACAGGCAGACCCACTGAGAGGCACACAGACAGACAGACCCACTACAGGCACACAGACAGGCAGACCCACTGAAAGGCACACAGACAGGCAGACCCACTGACACACACACAGACAGGCAGACCCACTACAAGCACACAGACAGGCAGACCCACTGACAATCACACAGACAGGCAGACCCACTGACAGGCACACAGACAGGCAGACCCACTACAGGCACACAGGCAGGCAGACCCACTGACAGGCAGACAGACAGGCAGACACACCGACATGCACCCAGACAGTCAGACCCACTACAATCACACAGACAGGCAGATCCACTACAGGCACACAGATAGGCAGACCCACTACAGGTACACAGACAGGCTGACCGACTACAGGCACACAGACAGGCAGACTCACTACAGGCACACAGACAGGCAGACCCACTGACAGGCACACAGACAGGCAGACCCACTACACGCACACAGACAGGCAGACCCACTGACAATCACACAGACAGGCAGACCTACTGACAGGCACACAGACAGGAAGATCCACTGCAGGCACACAGACAGGCAGACCCACTACAGGCACACAGACAGGCAGACCCACTGCAGGCAAACAGCCAGGCAAACCCACTACAGGCACACAGACAGGCAGACCCATTACAGGCACACAGACAGGCAGACCCACCGACAGGCACGCAGAAAGGCAGACCCACTACAAGCACACAGACAGGCAGACCCACTGACAGGCACACAGACAGGCAGACCCACTACAGGCACACAGACAGGCAGACCCACTGAAAGGAACACAGACAGGCAGACCCACTGACACACACACAGACAGGCAGACCCACTACAAGCACACAGACAGGCAGACCCACTGACAATCACACAGACAGGCAGACCCACTGACAGGCACACAGACAGGAAGATCCACTACAGGCACACAGACAGGAAGACCCACTACAGGCACACAGACAGGCAGACCCACTGACAGGCACCCAGACAGGCAGACCCACTACAGGCACACAGACAGGCAGATTCACTACAGGCACACAGATAGGCAGACCCACTACAGGTACACAGACAGGCAGACCGACTACAGGCACACAGACAGGCAGACTCACTACAGGCACACAGACAGGCAGACCCACTGACAGGCACACAGAGAGGCAGACCCACTGACAGGCACACAGACATGCAGATCCACTACAGGCACACAGACAGTCAGATCCACTACAGGCACACAGACAGGCAGACCCACTGACAGGCACACAGACAGGCAGACCCACTGACAGGCACACAGACAGGCAGACCCACTACAAGCACACAGACAGGCAGACCCACTGACAATCACACAGACAGGCAGACCTACTAACAGGCACACAGACAGGAAGGTCCATTACAGGCACACAGACAGGCAGACCCACTACAGGCACACAGACAGGCAGACCCACTGACAGGCACCCAGACAGGCAGACCCACTACAGGCACACAGACAGGCAGACCAACTGACAGGCACACAGACAGGCAGCCCCACGACAGGCACACAGACAGGCAGACCCACTGACAGGCACCCAGACAGGCAGACCCACTACAGGCATACAGACAGGCAGACCCACTGACAATCACACAGACAGGCAGACCCACAGACAGGCACACAGACAGGCAGCCCCAAAGACAGGCACACACACAGGCAGACCCACTGAAAGGCACACAGACAGGCAGACCCACTACAAGCACGCAGACAGGCAGACCCACTACAATCACACAGACAGGCAGACCCACTACAGGCACACAGATAGGCAGACCCACTACAGGTACACAGACAGGCAGACCGACTACAGGCACACAGACAGGCAGACTCACTACAGGCACACAGACAGGCAGACCCACTGACAGGCACACAGACAGGCAGACCCACTACAAGCACACAGAGAGGCAGACCCACTGACAATCACACAGACAGGCAAACATACTGACAGGCACACAGACAGGAAGATCCACTACAGGCACACAGACAGGCAGACCCACTACAGGCACACAGACAGGCAGACCCACTGACAGGCACCCAGACAGGCAGCCCCACTACAGGCACACAGACAGGCAGACCCACTGACAGGCACCCAGGCAGGCAGACCCACTACAGGCACACAGACAGGCAGACCCACTGAAAGGCACACAGACAGGCAGACCGAATGACAGGCACACAGACAGGCAGACACACTACAGGCACACAGACAGGCAGACCCACTGAAAGGCACACAGACAGGCAGACCCACTGACACACACACAGACAGGCAGACCCACTACAAGCACACAGACAGGCAGACCCACTGACAATCACACCGACAGGCAGACCCACTGACACGCACACAGACAGGAAGATCCACTACAGGCACACAGACAGGCAGACCCACTACAGGCACACAGACAGGCAGACCCACTGACAGGCACCCAGACAGGCAGACCCACTACAGGCACACAGACAGGCAGATTCACTACAGGAACACAGACAGGCAGACCCACTGACAGGCACACAGAAAGTCAGACCCACTGACAGGCACACAGACAGGCAAACCCACTGACAGGCACCCAGACAGGCAGACCCACTGCAGGCATACAGACAGGCAGACCCACTGACAATCACACAGACAGGCAGACCCACAGACAGGCACACAGACAGGCAGCCCCAAAGACAGGCACACACACAGGCAGACCCACTGAAAGGCACACAGACAGGCAGACCCACTACAAGCACACAGACAGGCAGACCCACTACAATCACACAGACAGGCAGACCCACTACAGGCACACAGATAGGCAGACCCACTACAGGTACACAGACAGGCAGACCGACTACAGGCACAAAGACAGGCAGACTCACTACAGGCACACAGACAGGCAGACCCACTGACAGGCACACAGACAGGCAGACCCACTACAAGCACACAGACAGGCAGACCGAATGACAGGCACACAGACAGGCAGACACACTACAGGCACACAGACAGGCAGACCCACTGAAAGGCACACAGACAGGCAGACCCACTGACACACACACAGACAGGCAGACCCACTACAAGCACACAGACAGGCAGACCCACTGACAATCACACCGAAAGTCAGACCCACTGACAGACACACAGACAGGAAGATCCACTACAGGCACACAGACAGGCAGACCCACTACAGGCACACAGACAGGCAGACCCACTGACAGGCACCCAGACAGGCAGACCCACTACGGGCACACAGACAGGCAGATTCACTACAGGAACACAGACAGGCAGACCCACTGACAGGCACACAGAAAGTCAGACCCACTGACAGGCACACAGACAGGCAGACCCACTGACAGGCACACAGACATGCAGGCCCACTACAGGCACACAGACAGTCAGATCCACTACAGGCACACAGACAGGCAGACCCACTGACAGGCACACAGACAGGCAGACCCACTGACAGGCACACAGACAGGCAGACCCACTGACAGGCACACAGACAGGCAGACCCACTACAAGCACACAGACAGGCAGACCCACCGACAATCACACAGACAGGCAGACCTACTGACAGGCACACAGACAGGAAGATTCACTACAGGCACACAGACAGGCAGCCCCACTACAGGCACACAGACAGGCAGACCCACTGACAGGCACCCAGACAGGCAGACCCACTACAGACACACAGACAGGCAGACCAACTGACAGGCACCCTGACAGGCAGCCCCACTAGAGGCACACAGACAGGCAGACCCACTGACAGGCACCCAGACAGGCAGACCCACTACAGGCATACAGACAGGCAGACCCACTGACAATCACACAGACAGGCAGACCCACAGACAGGCACACAGACAGGCAGCCCCAAAGACAGGCACACAGACAGGCAGACCCACTGAAAGGCACACAGACAGGCAGACCCACTGACAGGCACACAGACAGGCAGAGCCACTACAGGCACACAGGCAGGCAGACCCACTGACAGGCACACAGACAGGCAGACCCACTGACAGGCACCCAGACAGTCAGACCCACTACAATCACACAGACAGGCAGACCCACTACAGGCACACAGATAGGCTGACCCACTACAGGTACACAGACAGGCAGACCGACTACAGGCACACAGACAGGCAGACTCACTACAGGCACACAGACAGGCAGACCCACTGACAGGCACACAGACAGGCAGACCCACTGACAGGCACCCAGACAGTCAGACCCACTACAGGCACACAGACAGGCAGACCCACTACAGGCACACAGATAGGCAGACCCACTACATGTACACAGACAGGCAGCCCCACTACAGGCACACAGGCAGGCAGACCCACTGACAGGCACCCAGACAGGCAGACCCACAACAGGCATACAGACAGGCAGACCCACTGACAATCACACAGACAGGGAGACCCACTGACAGGCACACAGACAGGCAGACCCACTACAAGCACACAAACAGGCAGACCCACTGACAATCTCACAGACAGGCAGATCCACTACAGGCACACAGACAGGCAGACCCACTGACAATCACACAGACAGGCAGACCCACTAAAGGCACACAGATAGGCAGACCAACTGACAGGCACACAGACAGGCAGACCCACTGACAGGCACACAGACAGGCAGACCCACTGACAATCACACAGACAGGCAGACCCAATGACAGGCACACAGACAGGCAGACCCGCAAATGGCACACAGATAGGCAGACCCACTGACAGGCACACAGAAAGGCATACCCACTGACAATCACACATACAGGCAGACCCACTACAGGCATACACACAGGCAGACCCACTGTCAGACACACAGACAGTCATACCCACTGACAATCACACAGACAGGCAGACCCACTGACAGGCACACAGGTAGGTAGACCCACTGACAGGCACACAGGTAGGTAGATCTACAGACAGGCAGACCCACTGACAGGCACTTAGATATGAAGACCCACTGACAGGCACACAGACAGGCAGACCCACTGACAGGCAGAACCGCTGACAGGCAGACCCACTGACAGGCATTTAGACAGGCAGACCCACTGACAGGCACACAGAGAGGCAGACCCACTGACAGGCAGACACACTGACAGGCACACAGACAGGCACATAGACAGGGAGACTCACTGACAAGCACTTAGACAGGCAGACCCACTGACAGACTCACAGACAGGCAGACCCACTGACAGGCACTTAGACAGGCAGACATACTGACAGGCAGACCCACTGACAGGCACTTACACAGGCAGAGCCACTGACTGGCATACAGACAGGCAGACCCACAGACAGGCAGACCAACTGACAGGCATTTAGACAGGCAGACCCACTGACTGGCACTTAGTAAGGCAGACCCACTGACAGACACACAGACAGGCAGACCCACATACAGGCAGACCCACTGACATGCACTTAGACAGGCAGGCCCAATGACAGGCACTTAGAAAGGCAGGCCCACTGTCTGGCACTACGTAAGGTAGATCCACTGACAGGCACTTAGACAGGCAGACCCACTGATAGGCACACAGACAGGCAGATACTCAGATGGAGACACAAACAGGCAGACCCACAGACAGACACATGGACAGGCAGACCCACACACAGACAGACAGACCCAAAGACATTCATACAGACAGGTAGACCCACAGACAGAGACACAGACAGGCAGACCCGCAGACAGGCAGACAGACCCACAGACAGGCAGACACACAGACAGAGGCACAGACAGGCAGACCCACAGACAGGCAGAGCCACAGACAGACCCACAGACAAGCAGGCACACAGAATGCCAGACCCACAGACAGGCAGGCACACAGACAGGCACTTAGACAGGCAGATCCACACACAGATGCAGACAGGCATACCACAGACAGGCAGACCCACAGACAGAGACACAGACAGACAGATGCACTGACTGATAGACCCAGAGACAGAGACACAGACAGGCAGACCCATTGACAGGCATACCCACAGACAGACCCACAGACAGTGACACAGACAGAAAGACCCACTGAAAAACAGACCCACAGACAGAAACACAGAGAGATAGACCCACAGAAAGACAGGCCCACTAAAAGATAGACACACTGACAGACAGAACCACTGACAGGCAGACTGACCGACGGGTAGACACACAGACAGAGACACAAACAGTCAGACACAGAGACAAATATACAGACCCACAGACAGGCCCACAGACAGGCAGACACACAGACAGAGACACAGACAGGCAGACCCACAGACAGACAAACATACAGACCCACAGACAGACCCACAGACAGGCAGACACACAGACAGACAAACTTACAGGCCCACAGACAGGGACACAGCCAGGCAGATCTACAGACAGACAAACAGACGGACCCACAGACAGGCAGAACCACAGACAGGCAGACACACACAGACAGACAGGCTCACAGACTGACCCACAGACAGGTAGATGCACAGACGGAGACACAAACAGGCAGACCCACAGACAGACACACAGAGAGGTAGACCCACAGACAGTGACACAGACAGGCAGACCCACACACAGACAGACAGATCCACAGACAGACCCACAGACAGGCAGACACACAGACAGACAGACAGACCCACAGACAGACAAAACTCACAGACAGGCAGACCCACAGACTGAGACACAGACAGGCAGACCCACACACAGACAGGCAGACTCACAGACAGAGACACAGACAAGCAGACCCACAGACAGACAAGCAGACAGACCCACAGACAGGCAGACCCACACACAGACAGACAGACCCACAGATAGGCAGACACACAGACAGAGACACAAACAGGCAGACCCACAGACAGATGGACCCTCACACAGGCATACACACAGACAGTCAGACCCACAGACAGCAGATGCACAGACAGACAGACCCACAGACAGAGACTATGACAGACAGTCTCACAGACCGGCAGACCCACAGACAGACCCACAGATAGACAGACCGACTGACAGACAGGTACACAGTCAGCAACCCACAGACAGACGACCCACAGACAGGCAGACCCAGAGACAGGGAGAAGCACAGACAGACAGACACACTGACAGACAAGACCCAGAAACACAGACACAGACAGACAGACCCACTGCCAGGCAGACCAACAGACAGACAGACAGTCCCACTGACCCACAGACAGGCAGAGAGACCCACAGACAGGCAGACACACAGACAGAAACACAAACAGGCAGAGCCACAGACAGACCCACAGACAGGCAGACCAACAGACAGGCAGGCACACAGACAGGCACTTAGACAGACAGACCCATACACATACACACACAGATGCAGACAGGCACACCCACAGACAGGCAGACCCACAGACAGAGACACAGACAGACAGACGCACTGACAGACAGACCCAGAGACACAGACACAGACAGGCAGACCCACTGACAGGCAGCCCCACAGACAGACCCACAGACAGAGACACAGACAGACAGACCCACAGACAGGCAGACACACAGAAAGAGACACAAACAGGCAGACCCACAGGCAGAGACACAGACAGGCAGACCCACAGGCAGGTAGACAGACCCAGAGACAGACGGACCCACAGACAGAGACACAAACAGGCAGACCCACAGACAGAGACACAGACAGGCAGACCATCAGTCAGGCAGACCTATAGAGATACGCAGACCCACAGACAGACAGAGCCACAGACAGACCCACAGACAGGCAGACCAACAGACAGACATACCCACACACATACACACACAGATGCAGACAGACATACCCACAGACAAGCAAACCCACAGAGAGAGACACAGACAGACAGACACACTGACTGACAGACCCAGAGAGAGAGACACGGACAGGCAGACCCACTGACAGGCAGACACACAGACAGACCCACAGACAGAGAACAGACAGAAAGACCCACTGACAAACAGACCCACAGACAGAGACACAGAGAGACAGACCCACAGAAAGACAGACCCACTAAAAGATAGACACACTGACAGACAGAACCACTGACAGGCAGATAACCAACAGGTAGACACACAGACAGAGACAAAGACAGGCAGACACACAGGCAGACAAACATACAGGCCCACAGACAGACCCAGAGATAGGCCCACAGACAGGAAGACCCACAGACAGAGACACAGGCAGGTAGACCCACAGACCGACAAATATACAGACACACAGATAGGCCCACAGACAGACCCACAGATAAGCCCACAGACAGGCAGAACCACAGACAGAGACACAGACAGGCAGACCCAGAGACCCACAGACAGGCAGACCCACAGATGGAGACATAGATAGGCAAACCCTCAGGCAGAGACACAGACAGACCCACAGATAGGCTGAGACACAAAAGCACCTGTGGCCAAGCAATGACATCACAGTAGTTGGGACTCACGTGATGACAACAGAGATGGCCAACACTATGACATCATAGGGAATGGGGCTCACATGATGACATCAGAGGGGGGCCTAACCAATGCCATCACAGAGGGTGGGACTTAACCAATGAAATCACAGGGGTTGGGCCTATACAATGACATCACAGAGGTCTCACTCGATGACATCACAGAGGGTGGGGCCTATGCAATGACATCACGGGCTGTGGGGCCCATCCGATGACATCACATGGGGCCCATGTAATGACATCACGGAGGGCCCACCCAGCCTGCAATTTTAACTCAGGCCTGAGCCACAGTTTACCTGCAGTGGCTGGAGATCCCCTGTCCTCCTTGCACTCTCCCCCTCACTCTCTCCCCCACTCTCTCCCCCTCGCGCTCTCCCCCACTCTCTCCCCCTCGCGCTCTCCCACACTCTCTCCCCCTCGCTCTCTCCCCCTCGCCCTCTCCCCCTCGCTCTCCCCCCACTCTCTCCCCCTCGCCCTCACCCCCTCACTCTTTCCCCTTGCCCTCTCCCCCTCGCTCTCCCCCACTCTCTCCCCCTCGCCCTCTCCCCCTCGCTCTCCCCCACTCTCTCCCCCTCGCCCTCTCCCCCTCGCTCTCCCCCACTCTCTCCCCCTTGCTCTCCCCCACTCTCTCCCCCACTCTCCCCCGCTCGCGCTCTCCCCCACTCTCGCCCCCTCGCACTCTCCCCCTCGCTCTCCCCCACTCTCTCCCCCTCGCACTCTCCCCTCGCTCTCTCCACCTCGCCCTCTCCCCCTCGCTCTCCCTTGCTCTCTCCCCCTCGCCCTCTCCCCCTCGCTCTCCCTTGCTCTCTCCCCCTCGCTCTCCCCCTCGCTCTCTCCCCCTCGCGCTCTCCCCACTCTCTCCCCCTCGCTCTCCCCACTCTCTCCCTCGCACTCTCCCCTCGCTCTCTCCCCCTCGCCCTCTCCCCTCGCTCTCCCTTGCTCTCTCCCCCTTGCTCTCCCCCTTGCTCTCTCCCCTTGCCCTCTCCCCCTCGCCCTCTCCCCCTCTCTCTCTCCCCCTCTCCCCTCGCTCTCCCCACTCTCTCCCCCTTGCTCTCTCCCCCTTGCCCTCTCCCCTCGCTCTCCCCCACTCTCTCCCCCACGCTCTCCCCCACTCTCTCCCCCTCACGCTCTCCACCACTCTCTCCCGCTTGCACTTCCCCCTCGCTCTCTCCCCCTCACCCTCTCCCCCTCGCTCTCCCTTGCTCTCTCCCCCTCGCCCTCTCCCCCTCGCTCTCTCCCCCTTGCTCTCTCCCCCTCGCCCTCCCCCACTCTCTCTCCCCCTCGCTCTCTCCCCTCGCTCTCTCCCCCTCGCCCCCTCGCTCTCCCCACTCTCTCCCCCTCGCTCTCCCTCCTCACCCTCTCCCCCTCACACTCTCCCCACTCTCTCCCCCTCACGCTCTCCCCCACTCTCTCCCCCTCACGCTCTCCCCACTCTCTCCCCCTCACGCTCTCCCCCTCACGCTCTCCCCCACTCTCAGCCCCTCACTCTCCCCCACTCTCTCCCCCTTGCACTCTCCCCCACACTCTCCCCCTCGCACTCTCCCCCACTCTCACCCCCTCATGCTCTCCCCCACTCTCTCCCCCACTCTCGCCCACTCTCTCCCCCTCGCTCTCTCCCCCTCGCTCTCTCCCCTCGCTCTCTCCCCTCGCTCTCTCCCCCTCGCTCTCTCCCCCTCTCTCTCACCCCCTCGCTCTCTCCCCCTCGCTCTCTTGCCAACTCTCTCCCCCTCGCTTTCTCGCCCACTCTCTCCCCCACTCTCTTGCCCATTCTCTCCCCCTTGCTCTCTCCCCCTCATTCTCTCCCCACACTCTCCCGCTCACTCACTCCCCCTCACTCCCTCCCCCTCACTCTCTCCCCCTCACTCTCTCCCCCTCGCGCTCTCCCCTCGCTCTCTCCCCCTTGCTCTCTCCCCTCGCTCCCTCACCCCCGCTCTCTTGCCCCTCGCTCTCTCCCCCACTCTCACCCCCTCGCTCTCTCCCTCGTTCTCTCCCCCCTTACTCTTTCCCCCCTCCCTCTCATCCTCACTCTCCCCCTCTCTCTCCCCTTCCTCTCTCCCCCTCTTTCTCTCCTCCTCTCCCTCTCATCCTCGCTGTTCCCCTCTCTCACCCCTCTCTCTCCTTCACCTCTCCCTCACTCCCCTCTCTCTCTCCCCCTCCCTCTTTTCCTCCCCCACTCTCCCACACCCCTTCTTTCCTGCTCTCTCTCACCCTCTCTCTCTCCTTCCCCCTCTCCCCTTTCTCCCCACCCTCTCTCCCCTCTCTCTCTCCTCCTCTATCCCTCCCCTCTCTCTCGCTCACCCTCTATCCCCTCCTCTCCCTCTCTCTATAATCAGCCAGTGACCTCTACCCCCTCACCTGTCCGGGGTCACCGCTGGCGAGCAGGCTGAGCATGGGGTTCAAGGTGCCGATGAACAGGTAGTGTCGGAGCTGCATGACGGAGAGCCAGAGCAGGTGGGTGAGGAAGAGCTTGGAGAAGATGCAGCTTCTGAAGGAGGGAATCTCCTCCTCGTTCCCGTCCGCCTGCGAGTCTGTAGCGGGAGGGGAGGAAAAACACAGAGTTAAACGGAGCAGGAATCCTTGCCCTTTCATAGCCTCACTTTACAGCACAGAAGGAGGCCGCTCGGCCCATCGGGCCATGTGCTGGGACTTTGGAAGATTCTATCGGATTAGACGCACTCTCCAGCTCCTTCCCACAGCCTCTGCAAATAGAGACAGAGAATCATTGATGTTTTGGACACAGAAGCTGAGGGGGGAAAGAGGGAAAAGGGGAAAGAGGGAGGGGAAAGAGGGGAGAGGGAAAGAGGGGAGAGGGAAAGAGGGGGAAAGAGGGGAGGGGAAAGAGGGAGGGGAAAGAGGGGAGGGGGAAAGAGGGGAGGGGGAAAGAAAGAAAAGGGGAAAGAGGGAGGGGGAAAGAGGGAGGGGGAAAGAGGGAGGGGAAAGAGGGGAGAGTGAAATAGGGGAGAGGGAAAGAGGAAGGGAAAGAGGAAAGCGGAAAGAGGGAGGGGGAAGAGGGAGGGGAAAGAGGGGAGAGTGAAATAGGGGAGAGGGAAAGAGGGGAGAGGGAAAGAGGGGAGAGGGAAAGAGGAAGGGGAAAGAGGGAAAAGCGGAAAGAGGGAGGGGGAAAGAGGGAGGGGGAAAGAGGGGAAAGAGGGATGGGGAAGAAGGGGGGTAAAGAGGGGGAGAGGGAAAGAGGGAGCGGGAAATACAGGAGAGGGAAAGAGGGGAGAGGAAAAGTGGAAGGGTGGAAGTGGGAGGGGAAAGAGGGGAGAGGGAAAGAGGGGAGAGGGAAAGAGGGAGAGGGAAAGAGGAAGGGCGGAAGTGGGAAACGGGGAAAGAGGGAGGGGGAAGAGGGAGGGGGAAAGAGTGAGGGGGAAATATGGAGGGGGAAATATGGAGGGGGAAGAGGGAGTGGGAAAAAGGGGAGAGGAAAGAGGGGAGAGGAAAGAGGGAGGGGGAAAGAGGGAGGGGGAAAGATGGAGGGGGAAGAGGGAGGGGGAAGAGGGAGGGGAAGAGGGAGGGAACAGAGGGGAGGGGGAAAGAGGGAGGGGAAAGAGGGAGGGGGAAAGAGGGGGAGAGAAGCTGGAGGGGAAGGGGTGAGGGGAGGGGAGAGGGGAAGGGGTGATGCGGCAGGGGAGGGGGGAGCAGAGGGGAGGGGGGAGGGGAGGTGGAGGGAAGGGGATGGGATGGGAGGGGAGGAAGGAAGGGAGGGAGGAGACAGGAGGGGGAGGCAAGGGGGAGGAGAGGTGAGCGGGAGGACAGAGGAGGGGAGGAGAGGGGAAGGGGAGGAGAGTGGAGGGTGAGGAGAGCGAAGGGTGAGGAGGTGGAGGGGAGGAGAGGGGAGGGGGAGGGGAAGGCGAGGGGAGGGAAGGGTGGGGGGAGGAGACGCGAGGCAGTGATGGGGTAAGGGGTGAAG
>NW_028225180.1:10770251-10789321 GCF_052327205.1 Somniosus microcephalus | reverse complement strand
GTGTTTTGGGATCTGGGGGGGAGCCGGTGTGTTTTGGGGGTTGGGGAGGATCCGGTGTGTTTTGGGGTCTGGGGAGGAGCCGGTGTGTTTTGGGATCTGGGGGGGAGCCGGTGTGTTTTGGGGTCTGGGGAGGAGCCGGTGTGTTTTGGGATCTGGGGGGGAGCCGGTGTGTTTTGGGGGTTGGGGAGGAGCCGGTGTGTTTTGGGGTCTGGGGGGGAGCCGGTGTGTTTTGGGATCTGGGGGGGAGCCGGTGTGTTTTGGGGTCTGGGGAGGAGCCGGTGTGTTTTGGGGGTCTGGGGAGGAGCCGGTGTGTTTTGGGGGTCTGGGGAGGAGCCGGTGTGTTTTGGGGTCTGGGGAGGAGCCGGTGTGTTTTGGGATCTGCGGGGGAGCCGGTGTGTTTTGGGGTCTGGGGAGGAGCCGGTGTGTTTTGGGATCTGGGGGGGAGCCGGTGTGTTTTGGGGGTTGGGGAGGAGCCGGTGTGTTTTGGGGTCTGGGGAGGAGCCGGTGTGTTTTGGGGGTTGGGGAGGAGCCGGTGTGTTTTGGGGTCTGGGGGGGAGCCGGTGTGTTTTGGGGGTTGGGGAGGAGCCGGTGTGTTTTGGGGTCTGGGGAGGAGCCGGTGTGTTTTGGGGGTTTGGGGAGGAGCCGGTGTGTTTTGGGGGTTTGGGGAGGAGTCGCTGTGTTTTGGGGTCTGGGGGGGAGCCGGTGTGTTTTGGGGTCTGGGGGGGAGCCGGTGTGTTTTGGGGGTTGGGGAGGAGCCGGTGTGTTTTGGGGGTTTGGGGAGGAGTCGCTGTGTTTTGGGGTCTGGGGGGGAGCCGGTGTGTTTTGGGGCCTGGGGGGGAGCCGGTGTGTTTTGGGGGTCTGGGGAGGAGCCGGTGTGTTTTGGGAGTCTGGGGAGGAGCCGGTGTGTTTTCGGGGTTGGGGGGGAGCTGGTGTGTTTTGGGGTCCGGGGAGGAGCCGGTGTGTTTTGGGGTCTGGGGAGGAGCCGGTGTGATTTGGGGTCTGGGGAGGAGCCGGTGTGTTTTGGGGGTTTGGGGAGGAGCCGGTGTGTTTTGGGGGTTTGGGGAGGAGTCACTGTGTTTTGGGGTCTGGGGGGGAGCCGGTGTGTTTTGGGGTCTGGGGGGGAGCCGGTGTGTTTTGGGGGTTGGGGAGGAGCCGGTGTGTTTTGGGGGTTTGGGGAGGAGTCGCTGTGTTTTGGGGTCTGGGGGGGAGCCGGTGTGTTTTGGGGTCTGGGGGGGAGCCGGTGTGTTTTGGGGGTCTGGGGAGGAGCCGGTGTGTTTTGGGGGTCTGGGGAGGAGCCGGTGTGTTTTCGGGGTTGGGGGGGAGCTGGTGTGTTTTGGGGTCCGGGGAGGAGCCGGTGTGTTTTGGGGTCTGGGGAGGAGCCGGTGTGATTTGGGGTCTGGGGAGGAGCCGGTGTGTTTTGGGGTCTGGGGGGGATCCGGTGTGTTTTGGGGATTGGGGAGGAGCCGGTGTGTTTTGGGGGTTTGGGGAGGAGCCGGTGTGTTTTCGTGATTGGGGAGGAGCCGGTGTGTTTTGGGGGTTTGGGGAGGAGCCGGTGTGTTTTGGGGGTTTGGGGAGGAGCCTGTGTGTTTTGGGGATTGGGGAGGAGCCGGTGTGTTTTGGGGGTTGGGGAGGAGCCGCTGTGATTTGGGGTCCGGGGGGGAGCCGGTGTGTTTTGGTGGTTGGGGAGGAGCCGGTGTGTTTTGGGGTCCGGGGAGGAGCCGGTGTGTTTTGGGGGTTGGGGAGGAGCCGGTGTGTTTTGGGGTCTGGGGAGGAGCCGGTGTGTTTTGGGGTCTGGGGAGGAGCCGGTGTGTTTTGGGGTCCGGGGAGGAGCCGGTGTGTTTTGGGGTCTGGGGAGGAGCCGGTGTGTTTTGGGGGTTGGGGAGGAGCCGGTGTGTTTTGTGGTCTGGGGAGGAGCTGGTGTGCTTTGGGGTCTGGGGGGGAGCCGGTGTGTTTTGGGGTCTGGGGAGGAGCCGGTGTGTTTTGGGGGTTGGGGAGGAGCCGGTGTGTTTTGGGGTCTGGGGGGGAGCCGGTGTGTTTTGGGGATTGGGGAGGAGCCGGTGTGTTTTGGGGTCTGGGGGGGAGCCGGATTGTTTTGGGGATTGGGGAGGAGCCGGTGTGTTTTGGGGTCTGGGGGGGAGCCGGTGTGTTTTGGGGTCTGGGGAGGAGCCGATGTGTTTTGGGGGTTTGGGGAGGAGCCGGTGTATTTTGGGGTCTGGGGGGGAGCCGGTTTTTTTTTGGGGTCTGGGGGGGAGCCGGTGTGTTTTGGGGGTTGGGGAGGAGCCGGTGTGTTTTGGGGTCTGGGGGGGAGCCGGTGTGTTTTGGGGATTGGGGAGTAGCCGGTGTGTTTTGGGGGTTTGGGGAGGAGCCGGTGTGTTTTGGGGATTGGGGAGGAGCCGGTGTGTTTTGGGGTCTGGGGAGGAGCCGGTGTGTTTTGGGGGTTTGGGGAGGAGCCGGCGTGTTTTGGGGTCTGGGGGGGAGCCGGTGTGTTTTGGGGTCTGGGGAGGAGCCGGTGTGTTTTGGGGTCTGGGGAGGAGCCGGTGTGTTTTGGGGGTCTGGGGAGGAGCCGGTGTGTTTTGGGGGTCTGGGGAGGAGCCGGTGTGTTTTGGGGTCTGGGGAGGAGCCGGTGTGTTTTGGGATCTGGGGGGGAGCCGGTGTGTTTTGGGGTCTGGGGAGGAGCCGGTGTGTTTTGGGATCTGGGGGGGAGCCGGTGTGTTTTGGGGGTTGGGGAGGAGCCGGTGTGTTTTGGGGTCTGGGGAGGAGCCGGTGTGTTTTGGGATCTGGGGGGGAGCCGGTGTGTTTTGGGGTCTGGGGAGGAGCCGGTGTGTTTTGGGATCTGGGGGGGAGCCGGTGTGTTTTGGGGGTTGGGGAGGAGCCGGTGTGTTTTGGGGGTCTGGGGAGGAGCCGGTGTGTTTTGGGGTCTGGGGAGGAGCCGGTGTGTTTTGGGATCTGGGGGGGAGCCGGTGTGTTTTGGGGTCTGGGGAGGAGCCGGTGTGTTTTGGGATCTGGGGGGGAGCCGGTGTGTTTTGGGGGTTGGGGAGGAGCCGGTGTGTTTTGGGGTCTGGGGAGGAGCCGGTGTGTTTTGGGGGTTGGGGAGGAGCCGGTGTGTTTTGGGGTCTGGGGGGGAGCCGGTGTGTTTTGGGGGTTGGGGAGGAGCCGGTGTGTTTTGGGGTCTGGGGAGGAGCCGGTGTGTTTTGGGGGTTTGGGGAGGAGCCGGTGTGTTTTGGGGGTTTGGGGAGGAGTCGCTGTGTTTTGGGGTCTGGGGGGGAGCCGGTGTGTTTTGGGGTCTGGGGGGGAGCCGGTGTGTTTTGGGGGTTGGGGAGGAGCCGGTGTGTTTTGGGGGTTTGGGGAGGAGTCGCTGTGTTTTGGGGTCTGGGGGGGAGCCGGTGTGTTTTGGGGTCTGGGGAGGAGCCGGTGTGTTTTGCGGGTTTGGGGAGGAGCCGGTGTGTTTTGGGGGTTTGGGGAGGAGTCGCTGTGTTTTGGGGTCTGGGGGGGAGCCGGTGTGTTTTGGGGTCTTGGGGGGAGCCGGTGTGTTTTGGGGGTTGGGGAGGAGCCGGTGTGTTTTGGGGGTTTGGGGAGGAGTCGCTGTATTTTGGGGTCTGGGGGGGAGCCGGTGTGTTTTGGGGTCTGGGGAGGAGCCGGCGTGTTTTGGGGTCTGGGGAGGAGCCGGTGTGTTTTGGGGTCTGGGGAGGAGCCGGTGTGTTTTGGGGTCTGGGGAGGAGCCGGTGTGTTTTGGGGGTCTGGGGAGGAGCCGGTGTGTTTTGGGGGTCTGGGGAGGAGCCGGTGTGTTTTCGGGGTTGGGGGGGAGCTGGTGTGTTTTGGGGTCCGGGGAGGAGCCGGTGTGTTTTGGGGTCTGGGGAGGAGCCGGTGTGATTTGGGGTCTGGGGAGGAGCCGGTGTGTTTTGGGGTCTGGGGGGGATCCGGTGTGTTTTGGGGATTGGGGAGGAGCCGGTGTGTTTTGGGGGTTTGGGGAGGAGCCGGTGTGTTTTGGTGATTGGGGAGGAGCCGGTGTGTTTTGGGGGTTTGGGGAGGAGCCGGTGTGTTTTGGGGGTTTGGGGAGGAGCCTGTGTGTTTTGGGGATTGGGGAGGAGCCGGTGTGTTTTGGGGGTTGGGGAGGAGCCGCTGTGATTTGGGGTCCGGGGGGGAGCCGGTGTGTTTTGGTGGTTGGGGAGGAGCCGGTGTGTTTTGGGGTCCGGGGAGGAGCCGGTGTGTTTTGGGGGTTGGGGAGGAGCCGGTGTGTTTTGGGGTCTGGGGAGGAGCCGGTGTGTTTTGGGGTCTGGGGAGGAGCCGGTGTGTTTTGGGGTCCGGGGAGGAGCCGGTGTGTTTTGGGGTCTGGGGAGGAGCCGGTGTGTTTTGGGGTCCGGGGAGGAGCCGGTGTGTTTTGGGGGTTGGGGAGGAGCCGGTGTGTTTTGGGGTCCGGGGAGGAGCCGGTGTGTTTTGGGGTCTGGGGGGGAGCCGGTGTGTTTTGGGGTCTGGGGGGGAGCCGGTGTGTTTGGGGGTCTGGGGAGGAGCCGGTGTGTTTTAGGGGTTGGGGAGGAGCCGGTGTGTTTTGGGTGTTGGGGAGGAGCCGGTGTGTTTTGGGGTCTGGGGGGGAGCCGGTGTGTTTTGGGGGTTGGGGAGGAGCTGGTGTGTTTTGGGGTCTGGGGAGGAGCCGGTGTGTTTTGGGGGTTTGGGGAGGAGCCGGTGTGTTTTGGGGTCTGGGGAGGAGCCGGTGTGTTTTGGGGTCTGGGGAGGAGCCGGTGTGTTTTGGGGGTTTGGGGAGGAGCCGGTGTGTTTTGGGGGTTGGGGAGGAGCCGGTGTGTTTTGGGGGTTGGGGAGGAGCCGATGTGTTTTGGGGTCTGGGGAGGAGCCGATGTGTTTTGGGGTCTGGGGAGGAGCCGATGTGTTTTGGGGTCTGGGGAGGAGCCGGTGTGTTTTGGGGGTTGGGGAGGAGCCGGTGTGTTTTGGGGTCTGGGGGGGAGCCGGTGTGTTTTGGGGGTTGGGGATGAGCCGATGTGTTTTGGGGTCTGGGGAGGAGCCGGTGTGTTTTGGGGGTTGGGGAGGAGCCGGTGTGTTTTGGGGTCTGGGGGGGAGCCGGTGTGTTTTGGGGTCCGGGGGGGAGCCGCTGTGTTTTGGGGTCCGGGGAGGAGCCGGTGTGTTTTGGGGGTTGGGGAGGAGCCGGTGTGTTTTGGGTCTGGGGGGGAGCCGCTGTGTTTTGGGGACGGGGAGGAGCCGGTGTGTTTTGGGGTCTGGGGGGGAGCCGGTGTGTTTTGGGGGTTTGGGGAGGAGCCGGTGTGTTTTGGGGTCTGGGGAGGAGCCGGTGTGTTTTGGGGTCTGGGGGGGAGCCAGTGTGTTTGGGGGTTTGGGGAGGAGCCGGTGTGTTTTGGGGTCTGGGGAGGAGCCGGTGTGTTTTGGGGTCTGGGGAGGAGCCGGTGTGTTTGGGGGTTTGGGGAGGAGCCGGTGTGTTTTGGGGTCTGGGGGGGAGCCGGTGTGTTTTGGGGTCTGGGGGGGAGCCGGTTTTTTTTGGGGTTTGGGGAGGAGCCGGTGTGTTTTGGGGTCTGGGGAGGAGCCGGTGTGTTTTGGGGTCTGGGGGGGTGCCGGTGTGTTTTGGGGTCTGGGGAGGAGCCGGTGTGTTTTGGGGTCTGGGGGGGAGCCGCTGTGTTTTGGGGTCTGGGGGGGAGCCGGTGTATTTTGGGGTCTGGGGAGGAGCCGATGTGTTTTGGGGGTTGGGGAGGAGCCGGTGTGTTTTAGGGGTCCGGGGGGGAGCCGCTGTGTTTTGGGGGTTTGGGGAGGAGCCGGTGTGTTTTGGGGTCTGGGGAGGAGCCGATGTGTTTTGGGGGTTGGGGAGGAGCCGGTGTGTTTTGGGGTCTGGGGAGGAGCCGGTGTGTTTTGGGGTCTGGGGAGGAGCCGGTGTGTTTTGGGGGTCTGGGGGGGAGCCGGTGTGTTTTGGGGTCTGGGGAGGAGCCGATGTGTTTTGGGGTCTGGGGAGGAGCCGGTGTGTTTTGGGGTCTGGGGGGGAGCCGCTTTCTTTTGGGGTCCGGGGGGGAGCCGCTGTGTTTTGGGGTCTGGGGAGGAGCCGGTGTGTTTTGGGGGTTGGGGAGGAGCCGGTGTGTTTTTGGGTCTGGGGGGGAGCCGGTGTGTTTTGGGGGTTGGGGAGGAGCCGGTGTGTTTTGGGGTCTGGGGAGGAGCCGGTGTGTTTTGGGGGTTGGGGAGGAGCCGGTGTGTTTTTGGGTCTGGGGAGGAGCCGGTGTGTTTTGGGATCTGGGGGGGAGCCGGTGTGTTTTGGGGTCTGGGGAGGAGCCGGTGTGTTTTGGGGTCTGGTGGGGAGCCGCTGTATTTTGGGGACGGGGAGGAGCCGGTGTGTTTTGGGGTCTGGGGGGAGCCGGTGTGTTTTGGGGTCTGGGGAGGAGCCGATGTGTTTTGGGGGTTGGGGAGGAGCTGGTGTGTTTTGGGGTCTGGGGGGGAGCCGGTGTGTTTTGGGGTCTGGGGAGGAGCCGGTGTGTTTTTGGGGTTGGGGAGGAGCCGGTGTGTTTTGGGGTCTGGGGAGGAGCCGGTGTGTTTTGGGGTCTGGGGGGGAGCCGGTGTGTTTTGGGGTCTGGGGAGGGGCCGGTGTGTTTTGGGGGTTGGGGAGGAGCCGGTGTGTTTTGGGGTCTGGGGGGGATCCGGTGTGTTTTGGGGTCTGGGGAGGGGCCGGTGTGTTTTGGGGGTTGGGGAGGAGCCGGTGTGTTTTGGGGTCTGGGGGGAGCCGGTGTGTTTTGGGGTCTGGGGGGGAGCCGGTGTGTTTTGGGGTCTGGGGAGGAGCCGGTGTGTTTTGGGGGTTGGGGAGGAGCCGGTGTGTTTTGGGGGTTGGGGAGGAGCCGCTGTGTTTTGGGGACGGGGAGGAGCCGGTGTGTTTTGGGGTCTGGGGAGGAGCCGGTGTGTTTTGGGGGTTGGGGAGGAGCCGGTGTGTTTTGGGGACGGGGAGGAGCCGGTGTGTTTTGGGGTCTGGGGGGGAGCCGGTGTGTTTTGGGGGTTGGGGAGGAGCCGGTGTGTTTTGGGGTCTGGGGAGGAGCCGGTGTGTTTTGGGGGTTTGGGGAGGAGCCGGTGTGTTTTGGGGGTTTGGGGAGGAGTCGCTGTGTTTTGGGGTCTGGGGGGGAGCCGGTGTGTTTTGGGGTCTGGGGGGGAGCCGGTGTGTTTTGGGGGTTGGGGAGGAGCCGGTGTGTTTTGGGGGTTTGGGGAGGAGTCGCTGTGTTTTGGGGTCTGGGGGGGAGCCGGTGTGTTTTGGGGTCTGGGGAGGAGCCGGTGTGTTTTGCGGGTTTGGGGAGGAGCCGGTGTGTTTTGGGGGTTTGGGGAGGAGTCGCTGTGTTTTGGGGTCTGGGGGGGAGCCGGTGTGTTTTGGGGTCTTGGGGGGAGCCGGTGTGTTTTGGGGGTTGGGGAGGAGCCGGTGTGTTTTGGGGGTTTGGGGAGGAGTCGCTGTATTTTGGGGTCTGGGGGGGAGCCGGTGTGTTTTGGGGTCTGGGGAGGAGCCGGCGTGTTTTGGGGTCTGGGGAGGAGCCGGTGTGTTTTGGGGTCTGGGGAGGAGCCGGTGTGTTTTGGGGTCTGGGGAGGAGCCGGTGTGTTTTGGGGGTCTGGGGAGGAGCCGGTGTGTTTTGGGGGTCTGGGGAGGAGCCGGTGTGTTTTCGGGGTTGGGGGGGAGCTGGTGTGTTTTGGGGTCCGGGGAGGAGCCGGTGTGTTTTGGGGTCTGGGGAGGAGCCGGTGTGATTTGGGGTCTGGGGAGGAGCCGGTGTGTTTTGGGGTCTGGGGGGGATCCGGTGTGTTTTGGGGATTGGGGAGGAGCCGGTGTGTTTTGGGGGTTTGGGGAGGAGCCGGTGTGTTTTGGTGATTGGGGAGGAGCCGGTGTGTTTTGGGGGTTTGGGGAGGAGCCGGTGTGTTTTGGGGGTTTGGGGAGGAGCCTGTGTGTTTTGGGGATTGGGGAGGAGCCGGTGTGTTTTGGGGGTTGGGGAGGAGCCGCTGTGATTTGGGGTCCGGGGGGGAGCCGGTGTGTTTTGGTGGTTGGGGAGGAGCCGGTGTGTTTTGGGGTCCGGGGAGGAGCCGGTGTGTTTTGGGGGTTGGGGAGGAGCCGGTGTGTTTTGGGGTCTGGGGAGGAGCCGGTGTGTTTTGGGGTCTGGGGAGGAGCCGGTGTGTTTTGGGGTCCGGGGAGGAGCCGGTGTGTTTTGGGGTCTGGGGAGGAGCCGGTGTGTTTTGGGGTCCGGGGAGGAGCCGGTGTGTTTTGGGGGTTGGGGAGGAGCCGGTGTGTTTTGGGGTCCGGGGAGGAGCCGGTGTGTTTTGGGGTCTGGGGGGGAGCCGGTGTGTTTGGGGGTCTGGGGAGGAGCCGGTGTGTTTTAGGGGTTGGGGAGGAGCCGGTGTGTTTTGGGTGTTGGGGAGGAGCCGGTGTGTTTTGGGGTCTGGGGGGGAGCCGGTGTGTTTTGGGGGTTGGGGAGGAGCTGGTGTGTTTTGGGGTCTGGGGAGGAGCCGGTGTGTTTTGGGGGTTTGGGGAGGAGCCGGTGTGTTTTGGGGTCTGGGGAGGAGCCGGTGTGTTTTGGGGTCTGGGGAGGAGCCGGTGTGTTTTGGGGGTTTGGGGAGGAGCCGGTGTGTTTTGGGGGTTGGGGAGGAGCCGGTGTGTTTTGGGGGTTGGGGAGGAGCCGATGTGTTTTGGGGTCTGGGGAGGAGCCGATGTGTTTTGGGGTCTGGGGAGGAGCCGATGTGTTTTGGGGTCTGGGGAGGAGCCGGTGTGTTTTGGGGGTTGGGGAGGAGCCGGTGTGTTTTGGGGTCTGGGGGGGAGCCGGTGTGTTTTGGGGGTTGGGGATGAGCCGATGTGTTTTGGGGTCTGGGGAGGAGCCGGTGTGTTTTGGGGGTTGGGGAGGAGCCGGTGTGTTTTGGGGTCTGGGGGGGAGCCGGTGTGTTTTGGGGTCCGGGGGGGAGCCGCTGTGTTTTGGGGTCCGGGGAGGAGCCGGTGTGTTTTGGGGGTTGGGGAGGAGCCGGTGTGTTTTGGGTCTGGGGGGGAGCCGCTGTGTTTTGGGGACGGGGAGGAGCCGGTGTGTTTTGGGGTCTGGGGGGGAGCCGGTGTGTTTTGGGGGTTTGGGGAGGAGCCGGTGTGTTTTGGGGTCTGGGGAGGAGCCGGTGTGTTTTGGGGTCTGGGGGGGAGCCAGTGTGATTGGGGGTTTGGGGAGGAGCCGGTGTGTTTTGGGGTCTGGGGAGGAGCCGGTGTGTTTTGGGGTCTGGGGAGGAGCCGGTGTGTTTGGGGGTTTGGGGAGGAGCCGGTGTGTTTTGGGGTCTGGGGGGGAGCCGGTGTGTTTTGGGGTCTGGGGGGGAGCCGGTTTTTTGGGGGGTTTGGGGAGGAGCCGGTGTGTTTTGGGGTCTGGGGAGGAGCCGGTGTGTTTTGGGGTCTGGGGGGGTGCCGGTGTGTTTTGGGGTCTGGGGAGGAGCCGGTGTGTTTTGGGGTCTGGGGGGGAGCCGCTGTGTTTTGGGGTCTGGGGGGGAGCCGGTGTATTTTGGGGTCTGGGGAGGAGCCGATGTGTTTTGGGGGTTGGGGAGGAGCCGGTGTGTTTTAGGGGTCCGGGGGGGAGCCGCTGTGTTTTGGGGGTTTGGGGAGGAGCCGGTGTGTTTTGGGGTCTGGGGAGGAGCCGGTGTGATTTGGGGTCTGGGGAGGAGCCGGTGTGTTTTGGGGTCTGGGGGGGATCCGGTGTGTTTTGGGGATTGGGGAGGAGCCGGTGTGTTTTGGGGGTTTGGGGAGGAGCCGGTGTGTTTTGGTGATTGGGGAGGAGCCGGTGTGTTTTGGGGGTTTGGGGAGGAGCCGGTGTGTTTTGGGGGTTTGGGGAGGAGCCTGTGTGTTTTGGGGATTGGGGAGGAGCCGGTGTGTTTTGGGGGTTGGGGAGGAGCCGCTGTGATTTGGGGTCCGGGGGGGAGCCGGTGTGTTTTGGTGGTTGGGGAGGAGCCGGTGTGTTTTGGGGTCCGGGGAGGAGCCGGTGTGTTTTGGGGGTTGGGGAGGAGCCGGTGTGTTTTGGGGTCTGGGGAGGAGCCGGTGTGTTTTGGGGTCTGGGGAGGAGCCGGTGTGTTTTGGGGTCCGGGGAGGAGCCGGTGTGTTTTGGGGTCTGGGGAGGAGCCGGTGTGTTTTGGGGTCCGGGGAGGAGCCGGTGTGTTTTGGGGGTTGGGGAGGAGCCGGTGTGTTTTGGGGTCCGGGGAGGAGCCGGTGTGTTTTGGGGTCTGGGGGGGAGCCGGTGTGTTTGGGGGTCTGGGGAGGAGCCGGTGTGTTTTAGGGGTTGGGGAGGAGCCGGTGTGTTTTGGGTGTTGGGGAGGAGCCGGTGTGTTTTGGGGTCTGGGGGGGAGCCGGTGTGTTTTGGGGGTTGGGGAGGAGCTGGTGTGTTTTGGGGTCTGGGGAGGAGCCGGTGTGTTTTGGGGGTTTGGGGAGGAGCCGGTGTGTTTTGGGGTCTGGGGAGGAGCCGGTGTGTTTTGGGGTCTGGGGAGGAGCCGGTGTGTTTTGGGGGTTTGGGGAGGAGCCGGTGTGTTTTGGGGGTTGGGGAGGAGCCGGTGTGTTTTGGGGGTTGGGGAGGAGCCGATGTGTTTTGGGGTCTGGGGAGGAGCCGATGTGTTTTGGGGTCTGGGGAGGAGCCGATGTGTTTTGGGGTCTGGGGAGGAGCCGGTGTGTTTTGGGGGTTGGGGAGGAGCCGGTGTGTTTTGGGGTCTGGGGGGGAGCCGGTGTGTTTTGGGGGTTGGGGATGAGCCGATGTGTTTTGGGGTCTGGGGAGGAGCCGGTGTGTTTTGGGGGTTGGGGAGGAGCCGGTGTGTTTTGGGGTCTGGGGGGGAGCCGGTGTGTTTTGGGGTCCGGGGGGGAGCCGCTGTGTTTTGGGGTCCGGGGAGGAGCCGGTGTGTTTTGGGGGTTGGGGAGGAGCCGGTGTGTTTTGGGTCTGGGGGGGAGCCGCTGTGTTTTGGGGACGGGGAGGAGCCGGTGTGTTTTGGGGTCTGGGGGGGAGCCGGTGTGTTTTGGGGGTTTGGGGAGGAGCCGGTGTGTTTTGGGGTCTGGGGAGGAGCCGGTGTGTTTTGGGGTCTGGGGGGGAGCCAGTGTGATTGGGGGTTTGGGGAGGAGCCGGTGTGTTTTGGGGTCTGGGGAGGAGCCGGTGTGTTTTGGGGTCTGGGGAGGAGCCGGTGTGTTTGGGGGTTTGGGGAGGAGCCGGTGTGTTTTGGGGTCTGGGGGGGAGCCGGTGTGTTTTGGGGTCTGGGGGGGAGCCGGTTTTTTGGGGGGTTTGGGGAGGAGCCGGTGTGTTTTGGGGTCTGGGGAGGAGCCGGTGTGTTTTGGGGTCTGGGGGGGTGCCGGTGTGTTTTGGGGTCTGGGGAGGAGCCGGTGTGTTTTGGGGTCTGGGGGGGAGCCGCTGTGTTTTGGGGTCTGGGGGGGAGCCGGTGTATTTTGGGGTCTGGGGAGGAGCCGATGTGTTTTGGGGGTTGGGGAGGAGCCGGTGTGTTTTAGGGGTCCGGGGGGGAGCCGCTGTGTTTTGGGGGTTTGGGGAGGAGCCGGTGTGTTTTGGGGTCTGGGGAGGAGCCGATGTGTTTTGGGGGTTGGGGAGGAGCCGGTGTGTTTTGGGGTCTGGGGAGGAGCCGGTGTGTTTTGGGGTCTGGGGAGGAGCCGGTGTGTTTTGGGGGTCTGGGGGGGAGCCGGTGTGTTTTGGGGTCTGGGGAGGAGCCGATGTGTTTTGGGGTCTGGGGAGGAGCCGGTGTGTTTTGGGGTCTGGGGGGGAGCCGCTTTCTTTTGGGGTCCGGGGGGGAGCCGCTGTGTTTTGGGGTCTGGGGAGGAGCCGGTGTGTTTTGGGGGTTGGGGAGGAGCCGGTGTGTTTTTGGGTCTGGGGGGGAGCCGGTGTGTTTTGGGGGTTGGGGAGGAGCCGGTGTGTTTTGGGGTCTGGGGAGGAGCCGGTGTGTTTTGGGGGTTGGGGAGGAGCCGGTGTGTTTTTGGGTCTGGGGAGGAGCCGGTGTGTTTTGGGATCTGGGGGGGAGCCGGTGTGTTTTGGGGTCTGGGGAGGAGCCGGTGTGTTTTGGGGTCTGGTGGGGAGCCGCTGTATTTTGGGGACGGGGAGGAGCCGGTGTGTTTTGGGGTCTGGGGGGAGCCGGTGTGTTTTGGGGTCTGGGGAGGAGCCGATGTGTTTTGGGGGTTGGGGAGGAGCTGGTGTGTTTTGGGGTCTGGGGGGGAGCCGGTGTGTTTTGGGGTCTGGGGAGGAGCCGGTGTGTTTTTGGGGTTGGGGAGGAGCCGGTGTGTTTTGGGGTCTGGGGAGGAGCCGGTGTGTTTTGGGGTCTGGGGGGGAGCCGGTGTGTTTTGGGGTCTGGGGAGGGGCCGGTGTGTTTTGGGGGTTGGGGAGGAGCCGGTGTGTTTTGGGGTCTGGGGGGGAGCCGGTGTGTTTTGGGGTCTGGGGAGGGGCCGGTGTGTTTTGGGGGTTGGGGAGGAGCCGGTGTGTTTTGGGGTCTGGGGGGGAGCCGGTGTGTTTTGGGGTCTGGGGGGGAGCCGGTGTGTTTTGGGGTCTGGGGAGGAGCCGGTGTGTTTTGGGGGTTGGGGAGGAGCCGGTGTGTTTTGGGGGTTGGGGAGGAGCCGCTGTGTTTTGGGGACGGGGAGGAGCCGGTGTGTTTTGGGGTCTGGGGAGGAGCCGGTGTGTTTTGGGGGTTGGGGAGGAGCCGGTGTGTTTTGGGGACGGGGAGGAGCCGGTGTGTTTTGGGGTCTGGGGGGGAGCCAGTGTGTTTTGGGGTCTGGGGAGGAGCCGGTGTGTTTTGGGGTCTGGGGAGGAGCCGGTGTGTTTTGGGGTCTGGGGGGGAGCCGATGTGTTTTGGGGTCTGGGGAGGAGCCGGTGTGTTTTGGGGTCTGGGGAGGAGCCGATGTGTTTTGGGGTCTGGGGTGGAGCCGATGTGTTTTGGGGTCTGGGGAGGAGCCGGTGTGTTTTGGGGTCTGAGGAGGAGCCGGTGTGTTTTGGGGTCTGGGGGGTAGCCGGTGTGTTTTGGGGTCTGGGGAGGAGCCGGTGTGTTTTGGGGTCTGGGGGGGAGCCGGTGTGTTTTGGGGTCTGGGCGGGAGCCGGTGTGTTTTGGGGTCCGGGGAGGAGCCGGTGTGTTTTGGGGTGTGGGGAGGAGCCGGTGTGTTTTGGGGTCTGGGGGGGAGCCGGTGTGTTTGGGGGTTGGGGGGGAGCCGGTGTGTTTTGGGGGTTGGGGGGGAGCCGGTGTGTTTTGGGGGTTGGGAAGGAGCCGCTGTGTTTGGGGGTTGGGGAGGAGTCGCTGTGTTTTGGGGTCTGGGGGGGAGCCGGTGTGTTTTGGGGGTTGGGGAGGAGCCGGTGTGTTTTGGGGTCTGGGGGGGAGCCGGTGTGTTTTGGGGTCTGGGGGGGAGCCGGTGTGTTTTGGGGTCTGGGGAGGAGCCGGTGTGTTTTGGGGTCTGGGGGGGAGCCGGTGTGTTTTGTGGTCTGGGGAGGAGCCGGTGTGTTTTGGGGGTTTGGGGAGGAGCCGGTGTGTTTTGGGGTCTGGGGAGGAGCCGGTGTGTTTTGGGGTCTGGGGGGAGCCGGTGTGTTTTGGGGTCTGGGGGGGAGCCGGTGTGTTTTGGGGTCTGGGGAGGAGCCGATGTGTTTTGGGGTCTGGGGAGGAGCCGGTGTGTTTTGGGGTCTGGGGGGGAGCCGGTGTGTTTTGGGGTCTGGGGGGGAGCCGGTGTGTTTTGGGGTCTGGGGAGGAGCCGGTGTGTTTTGGGGTCTGGGGAGGAGCCGGTGTGTTTGGGGGTTTGGGGAGGAGCCGGTGTGTTTTGGGGGTTTGGGGAGGAGCCGCTGTGTTTTGGGGTCTGGGGAGGAACCGGTGTGTTTGGGGGTTTGGGGAGGAGCCGGTGTGTTTTGGAGTCTGGGGGGGAGCGGGTGTGTTTTGGAGGTTTGGGGAGGAGCCGGTGTGTTTTGGGGTCTGGGGAGGAGCCGGTGTGTTTTGGGGATTGGGGAGGAGCCGGATTGTTTTGGGGTTTGGGGAGGAGCCGGTGTGTTTTGGGGTCTGGGGAGGAGCCGGATTGTTTTGGGGTTTGGGGAGGAGCCGGTGTGTTTTGAGGTCTGGGGAGGAGCCGGTGTGTTTTGGGGTCTGGGGAGGAGCCGGTGTGTTTTGGGGGTTTGGGGAGGAGCCGGTGTGTTTTGGGGTCTGGGGGGGAGCCGGTGTGTTTTGGGGGTTGGGGAGGAGCCGGTGTGTTTTGGGGTCTGGGGGGGAGCCGGTGTGTTTTGGGGATTGGGGAGGAGCCGGTGTGTTTTGGGGATTGGGGAGGAGCCGGTGTGTTTTGGGGATTGGGGAGGAGCCGGTGTGTTTTGGGGTCTGGGGAGGAGCCGGTGTGTTTTGGGGGTTTGGGGAGGAGCCGGCGTGTTTTGGGGTCTGGGGAGGAGCCGGTGTGTTTTGGGGGTCTGGGGAGGAGCCGGCCTGTTTTGGGGTCTGAGGAGGAGCCGGTGTGTTTTGGGGGTCTGGGGAGGAGCCGGTGTGTTTTGGGGTCTGGGGAGGAGCCGGTGTGTTTTGGGATCTGGGGGGGAGCCGATGTGTTTTGGGGTCTGGGGAGGAGCCGGTGTGTTTTGGGGTCTGGGGAGGAGCCGGTGTGTTTTGGGGTCTGGGGAGGAGCCGGTGTGTTTTGGGGTCTGGGGGGGAGCCGGTGTGTTTTGGGGTCTGGGGGGGAGCCGGTGTGTTTTGGGGTCTGGGGAGGAGCCGGTGTGTTTTGGGGTCTGGGGAGGAGCCGGTGTGTTTGGGGGTTTGGGGAGGAGCCGGTGTGTTTTGGGGGTTTGGGGAGGAGCCGCTGTGTTTTGGGGTCTGGGGAGGAACTGGTGTGTTTGGGGAGGAGCCGGTGTGTTTTGGGGTCTGGGGGGGAGCCGGTGTGTTTTGGAGGTTTGGGGAGGAGCCGGTGTGTTTTGGGGTCTGGGGAGGAGCCGGTGTGTTTTGGGGATTGGGGAGGAGCCTGATTGTTTTGGGGTTTGGGGAGGAGCCGGTGTGTTTTGGGGTCTGGGGAGGAGCCGGATTGTTTTGGGGTTTGGGGAGGAGCCGGTGTGTTTTGAGGTCTGGGGAGGAGCCGGTGTGTTTTGGGGTCTGGGGAGGAGCCGGTGTGTTTTGGGGGTTTGGGGAGGAGCCGGTGTGTTTTGGGGTCTGGGGGGGAGCCGGTGTGTTTTGGGGGTTGGGGAGGAGCCGGTGTGTTTTGGGGTCTGGGGGGGAGCCGGTGTGTTTTGGGGATTGGGGAGGAGCCGGTGTGTTTTGGGGTCTGGGGAGGAGCCGGTGTGTTTTGGGATCTGGGGGGGAGCCGGTGTGTTTTGGGGTCTGGGGAGGAGCCGGTGTGTTTTGGGGTCTGGGGAGGAGCCGGTGTGTTTTGGGGTCTGGGGGGGAGCCGGTGTGTTTTGGGGTCTGGGGAGGAGCCGGTGTGTTTTGGGGTCTGGGGAGGAGCCGGTGTGTTTGGGGGTTTGGGGAGGAGCCGGTGTGTTTTGGGGGTTTGGGGAGGAGCCGCTGTGTTTTGGGGTCTGGGGAGGAACCGGTGTGTTTGGGGAGGAGCCGGTGTGTTTTGGGGTCTGGGGGGGAGCCGGTGTGTTTTGGAGGTTTGGGGAGGAGCCGGTGTGTTTTGGGGTCTGGGGAGGAGCCGGTGTGTTTTGGGGATTGGGGAGGAGCCGGATTGTTTTGGGGTTTGGGGAGGAGCCGGTGTGTTTTGGGGTCTGGGGAGGAGCCGGATTGTTTTGGGGTTTGGGGAGGAGCCGGTGTGTTTTGAGGTCTGGGGAGGAGCCGGTGTGTTTTGGGGTCTGGGGAGGAGCCGGTGTGTTTTGGGGGTTTGGGGAGGAGCCGGTGTGTTTTGGGGTCTGGGGGGGAGCCGGTGTGTTTTGGGGGTTGGGGAGGAGCCGGTGTGTTTTGGGGTCTGGGGGGAGCCGGTGTGTTTTGGGGATTGGGGAGGAGCCGGTGTGTTTTGGGGATTGGGGAGGAGCCGGTGTGTTTTGGGGATTGGGGAGGAGCCGGTGTGTTTTGGGGTCTGGGGAGGAGCCGGTGTGTTTTGGGGGTTTGGGGAGGAGCCGGCGTGTTTTGGGGTCTGGGGAGGAGCCGGTGTGTTTTGGGGGTCTGGGGAGGAGCCGGTGTGTTTTGGGGTCTGGGGAGGAGCCGGTGTGTTTTGGGATCTGGGGGGGAGCCGGTGTGTTTTGGGGTCTGGGGAGGAGCCGGTGTGTTTTGGGATCTGGGGGGGAGCCGGTGTGTTTTGGGGTCTGGGGAGGAGCCGGTGTGTTTTGGGATCTAGGGGGGAGCCGGTGTGTTTTGGGGTCTGGGGAGGAGCCGGTGTGTTTTGGGGGTTTGGGGAGGAGCCGGTGTGTTTTGGGGTGGGGGGGAGCCGGTGTGTTTTGGGGGTTGGGGAGGAGCCGGTGTGTTTTGGGGTTTGGGGAGGAGCCGCTGTGTTTTGGGGTCTGGGGGGGAGCCGGTGTGTTTTGGGGTCTGGGGAGGAGCCGGTGTGTTTTGGGGGTTGGGGAGGAGCCGGTGTGTTTTGGGGGTTTGGGGAGGAGCCGGTGTGTTTTGGGGTCTGGGGGGAGCCGGTGTCTTTTGGGGTCTGGGGAGGAGCCGGCGTGTTTTGGGGTCTGGGGAGGAGCCGGTGTGTTTTGGGGTCTGGGGAGGAGCCGGTGTGTTTTGGGGTCTGGGGAGGAGCCGGTGTGTTTTGGGGGTCTGGGGAGGAGCCGGTGTGTTTTCGCGGTTGGGGGGGAGCCGGTGTGTTTTGCGGTCCGGGGAGGAGCCGGTGTGTTTTGGGGTCTGGGGAGGAGCCGGTGTGATTTGGGGTCTGGGGAGGAGCCGGTGTGTTTTGGGGTCTGGGGGGGAGCCGGTGTGTTTTGGGGATTGGGGAGGAGCCGGTGTGTTTTGGGCGTTTGGGAGGAGCCGGTGTGTTTTGGGGATTGGGGAGGAGCCGGTGTGTTTTGGGGGTTTGGGGAGGAGCCGGTGTGTTTTGGGGGTTTGGGGAGGAGCCGGTGTGTTTTGGGGATTGGGGAGGAGCCGGTGTGTTTTGGGGGTTGGGGAGGAGCCACTGTGATTTGGGGTCCGGGGGGGAGCCGGTGTGTTTTGGTGTTTTGGGGTCCGGGGGGGAGCCAGTGTGTTTTGGGGCCTGGGGAGGAGCCGGTGTGTTTTCGGGGTTGGGGGGGAGCCGGTGTGTTTTGGGGTCTGGGGAGGAGCCGGTGTGTTTTGGGGGTTGGGGAGGAGCCGGTGTGTTTTGGGGTCTGGGGAGGAGCCGGTGTGTTTTGGGGTCTGGGGAGGAGCCGGTGTGTTTTGGGGTCCGGGGAGGAGCCGGTGTGTTTTGGGGTCTGGGGAGGAGCCGGTGTGTTTTGGGGTCCGGGGAGGAGCCGGTGTGTTTTGGGGGTTGGGGAGGAGCCGGTGTGTTTTGGGTCTGGGGGGGAGCCGCTGTGTTTTGGGTCTGGGGGGGAGCCGGTGTGTTTGGGGGTTGGGGGGGAGCCGGTGTGTTTGGGGTCTGGGGGGGAGCCGGTGTGTTTTAGGTCTGGGGGGGAGCCGGTGTGTTTGGGGGTTGGGGGGGAGCCGGTGTGTTTTGGGGTCCGGGGAGGAGCCGGTGTGTTTTTGGGGTGTGGGGAGGAGCCGGTGTGTTTTGGGGTCTGGGGGGAGCCGGTGTGTTTGGGGGTTGGGGGGGAGCCGGTGTGTTTTGGGGTCCGGGGAGGAGCCGGTGTGTTTTGGGTGTGGGGAGGAGCCGGTGTGTTTTGGGGTCCGGGGAGGAGCCGGTGTGTTTTGGGGTCTGGGGGGGAGCCGGTTTTTTTTGGGGTCTGGGGAGGAGCCAATGTGTTTTGGGGTCTGGGGTGGAGCCGGTGTGTTTTGGGGGTTGGGGAGGAGCCGGTGTGTTTTGGTGATTGGGGGGGCGCCGGTGTGTTTTGGGGTCCGGGGGGGAGCCGGTGTGTTTTGGGGTCTGGGGGGAGCCGCTGTGTTTTAGGGTCTGGGGAGGAGCCGGTGTGTTTTGGGGTCCGGGGGGGAGCCGGTGTGTTTTGGGGTCCGGGGGGGAGCCGCTGTGTTTTGGGGTCCGGGGAGGAGCCGGTGTGTTTTGGGGTCTGGGGAGGAGCCGGTGTGTTTTGGGGTCTGGGGAGGAGCCGGTGTGTTTTGGGGTCTGGGGAGGAGCCGGTGTGTTTTGGGGTCTGGGGGGAGCCGGTGTGTTTTAGGGTCTGGGGAGGAGCCGGTGTGTTTTAGGGTCTGGGGAGGAGCCGGTGTGTTTTGGGGTCTCGGGGGGAGCCGGTGTGTTTTGGGGTCTGGGGAGGAGCCGGTGTGTTTTGGGGTCCGGGGAGGAGCCGGTGTGTTTTAGGGTCCGGGGAGGAGCCGGTGTGTTTTGGGGTCTGGGGAGGAGCCGGTGTGTTTTGGGGGTTGGGGAGGAGCCGGTGTGTTTTGGGGATTGGGGGAGAGCCGGTGTGTTTTGGGGGTTGGGGAGGAGCCGGTGTGTTTTGGGGATTGGGGGGGAGCCGGTGTGTTTTGGGGTCCGGGGGGGAGCCGCTGTGTTTTGGGGTCCGGGGAGGAGCCGGTGTGTTTTGGGGTCCGGGGAGGAGCCGGTGTGTTTTATGGTCTGGGGGGAGCCGGTGTGTTTTGGGTCTGGGGGGGAGCCGGTGTGTTTTAGGGTCTGGGGAGGAGCCGGTGTGTTTTGGGGTCTGGGGGGAGCCGGTGTGTTTTGGGGTCTGGGGAGGAGCCGGTGTGTTTTGGGGTCTGGGGGGGAGCCGGTGTGTTTTGGGGTCGGGGGGGAGCCGGTGTGTTTTGGGGTCTGGGGTGGAGCCGGTGTGTTTTGGGGATTGGGGGGAGCCGGTGTGTTTTGGGGTCCGGGGGGGAGCCGCTGTGTTTTGGGGTCCGGGGAGGAGCCGGTGTGTTTTGGGGTCCGGGAAGGAGCCGGTGTGTTTTAGGGTCTGGGGGGGAGCCGGTGTGTTTTGGGGTCTGGGGGGGAGCCGGTGTGTTTTGGGGGTTGGGGAGGAGCCGGTGTGTTTTGGGGGGGGGGAGCCGGTGTGTTTTGGGGTCCGGGGGGAGCCGGTGTGTTTTGGGGTCTGGGGGGAGCCGCTGTGTTTTAGGGTCCGGGGGGGAGCCGGTGTGTTTTGGGGTCTGGGGGGGAGCCGCTGTGTTTTAGGGTCTGGGGAGGAGCC
>NW_028225180.1:10748512-10769751 GCF_052327205.1 Somniosus microcephalus | reverse complement strand
GCTGGCAACAGTGAGTCGCCATGTGTTGGCCATCCCTTCACCGTCAAATCATATACCCGAGACAGTGTCGGATCATTTCGGGTCTCCTTCTCTATATCCGCGTTAGTTACTGGCAAGCGTTCAATTGTAGTTGAATAAAATATTTTGACAGGGTCCACTGCTGGTGCTTCCTCCACAGTAGGCAGTGGCAGGCGTGATAGCCCATCAGCGTTTCCATGCTGTTTCGTGCCCTTATATTCTATTTCATATTGGTTCACCCCTAGAAAAAGGGACCATCTTTGTAGCTGTTGCGCTGTCATCACCGGAACGCCCTTCTTTAGATTAAAGATGGAGACAAGTGGTTGGTGGTCAGTCAGCAAGGTGAACTTCTGCACGTGCAGATCGTGGTTGAACTTTTTCACTCCCCACACTAGGCTGAGGGCCTCCCTGTCAATCTGGGCGTAGTTGCGCTCGGCTGAGGTTCGTGACCGAGACGCAAAGGCTACTGGCCTCTCCAACCCGTCTGGGAATTTGTGTGACAGCACCGCTCCAATACCATAGGGTGATGCATCACACGCCAACCGAATTGGTAGTGCTGGGTTGAAATGAGCCAACACCTCTTTTGATGTGATCAATTCTTTGCACTTCTGGAAAGCTCGTTTACATTCGTCATTCCACTTCCATGGTACCCCCGTTTGCAGTAGGGTGTTCAGTGGGTGTAATACTGTAGACAAATTTGGTAAGAACTTATGGTAGTAGTTCACCAGCCCGAGGTACGACCTCAGTTGTGACACATTTTCCGGTGCTGGAGCCTTGACTACTGCCTCAATCTTTTCAGGGGGCTTATGTAACCCCTCTTCATCAATAACGTGGCCACAATACGAGATCTGCTTCTGGAAAAACTCGCATTTGTGGCGATTAGCTCATAGCCCATATTCCTTCAATCTAGTGAGCACCTGCTCCAGGTTGGCGAGGTGATCACTGTCATTTTCGCCCGTGACCAGGATGTCGTCCAAATAACACTGGGTCCCTGGAATCCCTTGCAGGACTCGATCCATTGCACTTTGCCAAATAGCCGGAGCTGATGCTACCCTGAATACCAGCCGATTGTATTGGTAGAGACATTTGTGAGTGTTGATCGTGAGGTATTGTTTCGAGGCTTCTTCTACCTCCATTTGCAGGTACGCCAGGGCCAGATCAATCTTCGTGAAGCATTTTCCTCCAGATAGCGAGGCGAAAATATCTTCAATCCGCGGAAGCGGATATTGTACCGTGTGAAGGACTGGGCTCACTGTCACCTTAAAGTCCCCACAGATGCGAACCTTCTTTGGTTCCCCAGGCGTATTACTCAACGACCTCTTCATTACAGGAACGATGGGTGTAGCCCACTCACTCCAGTCCACATTGGACAGTACTCCTGAACGTTCCAAACCTTCCAGCTCTGCTTCGACGGCTAGGCGGATCGCATAAGGCACCGGTCTGGCCATAAAAAACTTTGGGCTTGCATTTTCCTCTATTTTAATCGTCACTATTATGCCTTTTAGTGTTCCGAGTCCCTCCTGGAACACTTCTTGTGCATCAGTTAGCATTTTTGACAGTCGTCCAGGTGTGGCGTCGTCATCCTTTTTGGCCTCTACCGTCAGTGCCTGTATGGAATGCCAATCTAACTGTATCTTCCAGATCCATTCACGTCCTAGTAGTGGTGGTCCTCCATCTGGCAATACATATAGGTCCATTTTTGGTGTTTCCTGGCCGTTGTATATCACGTTCACCCTTATTTTTCCTTTGGGGTAGACTTTTTGCCCCGTGTACGTCTTCAAGACAATCTCTGTATCTCTCAAGGGTATATGTGAGAATAGCCACTTGTAGTCCCTTCGGTTTATGACTGTTAGGGCTGATCCTGTGTCCAATTCCATTTTCACTTGGACTCCGTCTATCTTGAGCGTGACCCAGATAGTTTGGTGATCCTTCATTTTGATTACATTATGTAGTTTCAGACAACCCAGCTCCTTGCTTCTGGAGTCTGTATCACTTTTCTGTTCATCTGAACTACTCTCCGTCACCTTATGTACTTTTTGTACTTCTGTGGAGATTTCTTGCTGCTGGTTTTCTTCCCCGACCTGCAGACTCTTGCTATGTGTCCTGCTTTTCCACAATGTCTGCACACTTGGTCCTTGAACCAACGATCCTTCTGGTCGTGTGTTGTTCTGTCGCAGCGATAACACTTCCCTGCTCCATATGACATTTCATTGGTGCCATATTCTTGTGGTCTCCGTTGTATCTCTGCAGCGCCCCGTGCGGTTGCTTCGTGTGATACTGCCATGCTGAAAGCCTTGTCCAGCGTAAGATCCTTTTCTGATAGAAGCCGTTTCTGGGTTCCTTCACTTTGAAGCCCACACACAAACTTGTCCCTTAACGTATCTGCTAGTCCCTTTCCAAACTGGCAGTGTTTCGATAGCTTGTGCAGTTCCGTTAAATACTCAGCATTACTTTCGTCTTTATGCTAGTTCCTTTTGTGAAACTTAAATCTTTCTGCTATCAGCAGCGGTGTGGGGTTTAAGTGGTCCTGTAGGATTTCCACTATGCTTTCGAGATCCTTATCCACTGGCTTCTCTGGGATTACTAGGTTTCGCAGTAAGCCATGCGTTTTTGCACCCATGGAATTCAACAAAACCAGTGCTTTCCTGGCATCTGGCACTTCATTCGCCTTGCAGTACACTTCAATACGTTCCACATATGTCGCCCAATCTTCGACTTCATTGTCGAACGCTGTGACACTGCCACTCTTTGGCATCCCTGGGTGTGGTTAGTCTGGATAGAATGGCATCTCCTGCGCTCTCCCTTCTTCTCCGCTGGCTCAAAATGGCGTCTCCCGCGCTTCCCTTTCTTCCCGCGCTCTCCCTTCTTCTCTGTGGCTCAAATGGCGTCTCCCAGGCTTCCTGTCTTCCCCCGCGGATGCTGCTCAGCCCTTGAACCCTGGCTGCGCTCTGCACGTTCTCCTGTGTGCCTCTCTCGTTGCCGCCGCTCGGTCCTGAACTTCGGCTGTGCTTTACCCTCTCTCTCTTTTTGTTTTCCGTCAACGCCGCTCGGTCTTCAACCCCCGGCTGCGCACTGTGCGCTTTACCCTCTCTCTTACCCCGTCGACACTGCTCGGCCTTTTCTGTGCCGTCGGTCGGCTCCAGCCGCCGCTGTCCGGGAAGGGTCTGCGCTGTACCTGTTGCCAGCCTGTTGCTGGACCGTCGTGGCTGGAGAACCAAGCCCAGCTCTCAACAGCCTCCCCTGCAATGCTCACTCTCTGCCGGATGACTGGGCGGTTGCTCGTGGTCGATGCCCGTGATTCTGCCCTCGACTTTCTTCCACTGTCCTCCAGGAGCGAATCCCTGGGAGGAAATGCAGAGTTGCAGGTAGGTTCGAATCGACCTCATTGCCACTGTTAAATCCGTGAATCTTATGGTATGGTGTTCTTCAATAAATAGACGGAGACTGCAGATTAACAATCAACAGGTGTTTACTGGATGAGGGTAGTCTTAAAACTAACAGTACAGATCCCTACACAGGGTTTATATACAGGTGTGGTCACTGCCGGTACTACAGTATACAGGAGCTGTTAAAGTATTTCTCCCCTTAAAGGTACATATACTACAGGGGGAGAGTGGAGGTGAAGGGGGAGAGGGGAGGTGGGTAGAGGGGGGAGAGTGGAGGTAAAGGGGGAGAGGGGAGGTGGGGGGGGAGTGGAGGTGAAGGGGAGAGGAGAGGTGGGGGAGAGTGGAGGTGAAGGGGAGAGGGGAGGTGGGGGGAGAGTGGAGGTGAAGGGGTAGAGGAGAGATGGGGAGAGTGGAGATGAAGGGAGAGAGGAGAGGTGGGGGGAGAGTGGAGGTGAAGGGGGAGATTGGAGGTGAAGGAGGAGAGGGGAGGTGGGGGGAGAGTGGTGAAGGGGAGAGGGGAGGAGGGGGGAGTGGAGGTGAAGGGGGAGAGGAGAGGTGGGGGGAGAGTGGAGGTGAAGGGGGAGAGTGGAGGTGAAGGGGGAGAGGGGAGGTGGGGGGAGAGTGGAGGTGAAGGGGGAGAGGAGAGGTTGGGGGGAGTGGAGGAGAAGGGGGAGAGGGGAGGTGGAGGGGAGTGGAGGTGAAGGGGGAGAGGGGAGGTGAGGGGGAGTGGAGGTGAAGGGGGAGAGGAGAGGTGGGGGGAGAGGAGAGGTGGGGGGAGAGTGGAGGTGAAGGGGAGATTGGAGGTGAAGGGGGAGAGGGGAGGTGGGGGGAGAGTGGAGGTGAAGGGGGAGAGGAGAGGTGGGGGAGTGGAGGTGAAGGGGGAGAGGGGAGGAGGGGGGAGTGGAGGTGAAGGGGGAGAGTGGAGGTGAAGGGGAGAGGGGAGGTGGGGGGAGAGTGGAGGAGAAGGGGGAGAGGGGAGGTTGGGGGGAGTGGAGGTGAAGGGGGAGAGGGAAGGGGAGGTGAGGGGGAGTGGAGGTGAAGGGGGAGAGGAGAGGTGGGGGGAGAGGAGAGGTGGGGGGAGAGTGGAGGTGAAGGGGGAAACTGGAGGTGAAGGGGGAGAGGAGAGGTGGGGGTGGAGTGGAGGTGAAGGGGGAGATTAGAGGTGAGGGAGAGTGGAGGTGAAGGGGGAGAGGGGAGGTGGGGGGAGTGGAGGTGAAGGGGAGAGGGGAGGTGGGGGGAGTGGAGGTGAAGGGTGAGAGGAGAGGTGGGGGAGTGGAGGTGAAGGGGGAGCGGGGAGGTGGGGGAGAGTGGAGGTGAAGGGGGAGAGTGGAGGTGGGGGGTCTTATGTTCATTAATAAATAGACATTCTTTTTATGGACACAGCAAGCTTTTGCTAGTTACTTTATTGAGCACATGTGGACTAGGTACAATATCTGTAGAGGCTGCCATCTTGACTGCTGCCTTGTGGGTAGCCTAGTGCCTCATGGGTAATGTAGTCTTAATATATATACAGCTGGGTAGTGTAGTCTTATATACAGCTCTACACAGCTCTACAGCTCCACCTAGTGTCCACTATAGAATGACATGTTATTGATCATTACATCCCCCTTTCTTTGAGGTTTAACAAAATCAATATCAATCAACTATCAAGAAAACAATGAAGATAATATTAGTAACACTTTTGTTAGTGCTCTATAAACATAAACATTTTCAAAACAGTCAACACATTTTCAAAGCTTTACATTGTACTCAAAGATTAAGTCTATCAGGCTCTTTTACTTCACGTGTGGATCTTCTCAACACGGGTAAGTCTGATGTGTCTTCATGAGATTGTTCTGGCGGTGAATGACAAGATGCAGTTGCGGCATTGTCATCGATCTGCTCTTGTATAGATCGAGGTCTCCTTGCGATCTTTGCTTGGAGAGGGTTTCAGTGTTTCCTTCACTCTTCATGCCATAACTCTCAATGTAGTCAATGCACTCTCGAAAAACTGCTGGCAGCTGGATCCCATCATACAGCATAGTCCTCTCAGCAGCCTCGGCTAATGGAACACCAAAGATTGGCCTGAGGGAAGAAGGAGTATCCACCGGAACTGCTTCCTGCTCTGGTGCAGGCTTCTTCTTTTTCTTTTTCTCTTTCCACTGCTTAACAACATCTGCTGCGGTTATATCTTTGGACTTTTTCTCCTTGTGTTTTTCCTCTTTGTGCTTTTCTTCCTTTGGCTTCTCTTTGACCTTAAAGTCTTTTTCTTTCTTCTTGGAGAAACTAGGCTTTTTGAAGACATGGATACCCTTCGGCCTTTTCATCCTTGATGGGCTCTCTGCTTCATCACTTGAGTCAACTGGTCTGCTTATGGCACAGTTTATACGGTAGACTCTCTTGACCAGTTCTAAGTCTTCACAAGCTTTGTCACCTAGTATCGAATCAAGTCTTTCAGCCACAACAGAAAACATGAGATGATGCACTTTGTCTTTGACTGTCACTTTAAGTCTGCATACACGTAAGCTATCTATTTTATGTCCATTATAGTCCTTCAGCAGTACTGACGTTTTCTGTATTTTGGGCTTTTCTTTCATATTTTTTATGTCACTCATACTGATTAAGTTTGCTTTTGCTCCAGTGTCCAGTTTCAATGTAACTAATGCTCCATTTATCTGCAGTGGGATCATCCATTTGTCCACTTTTACTGCATTGACTTTATGTTCAGCATTGTCCATTTCTGAGGGCTGCACATTTTCTGTATCTTTTTTGATATCGTCACATGACACCATTCCTACAAAAAATGTCTCACTTAAATCAGTGTCCTCAATTGCATTAATTCGTTGCCCTTTCTTAGTTTGTACTTTTGAAAAGCATTGTTTGGCAAAGTGATTCTTTCCATTACACTTTGTGCACATTTTTCCAAATGCTGGGCATTGTCTTAACTGGTGTTTGTAACCACAGCGTTTACAATTAAAAATTTCATCCTACGATTGCTTTTCATTTCTGTTCTGCCCACGTTTCTTCCCCTTGTAGGACACAGCACCGACAGCAGCATTATCACTCATTACAATCGCATCATTATTGATTTCACTGAAAGTCTTCGCGTACTTTCGAGCTAGCTCGCTGGCTTGGCATATTTTCACCGCATTTTCCAAATTTAGTTCGGTTTCTCTCAACAGACGTTCCCTGACTTTTTTATCATGAATACCAAACACAATCTGGTCACGAATCATGGATGCTTTGAGCTCAGAGAAATTACATGTCTGTGCTTTCAGTTTCAGATCAGTTATAAAGCTATCAAAAGTCTCATTTTGTTGCTGTGTCCGAGAACAGAAGATGTATCTTTCATACGCCTCATTCTTTTTGGGAGAGCAATGTGCATCAAATTTTTTTAGCACATCTTCTAATTTTTCTCTGTTCTCCTCTGGGTTAAATACAAATGTATTAAATACCTCTATCGCCTGTGGGCCTGCAACCGTAAGCAGCAATGCTATCTTCCTTGCGTCTGGTGTCATACCGAATCCGATGGCTGCAATGTAGAGTTCGAATTGTTGTTTAAAAGTCTGCCAATTGTAGTCGATTTTTTCTGTGAGTTTCAAACGCTCTGGTGGCTTCAAATTCTCCATGTCGTTTTTCACAATTTTCAGCAGATCTTCACCACCCTGGTACCATCTTATGTTCATTAATAAATAGACATTCTTATTATGAACACAGCTAGCTTTTGCTAGTTACTTTATTGAGCACATGTGGACTGGTACAGTATCTGTAGAGGCTTCCATCTTGACTGCTGCCTTGTGGGTAGCCTAGTGCCTCATGGGTAATGTAGTCTTAATATACATACAGCTGGGTAGTGTAGTCTTATATACAGCTCTACACAGCTCTACGGCTCCACCTAGTGTCCACTATAAAATGACATGTTATTGATCATTACAGGGGGAGAGTGGAGGTGAAGGGGGAGAGGGGAGGTCGGGGGAGAGGAGAGGTGGGGGTAGAGTGGAGGTGGGGGGAGAGGAGAGGTGGGGTGGAGTGGAGGTGAAGGGGGAGAGGAGAGGTGGGGGGGAGAGTGGAGGTGGGGGGAGAGTGGAGGTGGGGGGGTGAGTGGAGGTGGGGGGAGAGTGGAGGTGGGGGGGTGAGTGGAGGTGGGGGGAGAGTGGAGGTGGGGGGGTGAGTGGAGAAGATTTTCTCACCTTTTGGCCCATTGGACTGATGATCCACACCAGCAATCGTCTCCATTTCTTCGCTTATCTCTCCCCGGTCTCCTTCCATCTCTTCCCATCTCTCTCCCGAGTCTCCTTCAGTCTCCTCCTGTCTCTCTCCCCGGTCTCCTTCCATCTCTTCCCATCTCTCTCCCCGGCCTCCTTCCGTCTCGTCCCTTCTCTCACTCAGGCCTCCTTCCATCTCGTCCCTGCTCTCGCCATTCTCTCGCTCAGTCCCGTCTCCTCCCTGGTGAGGCTTCCTCTGGCTCGCAGTCTCCTCCGCAGGGCAGGATAACATCAATCTGACCTTCTGACATTTCATCCTGTCTGACCAAGGCAAGAATTTCCTCATTAAATATAACACCAAATCTTTCAATCGACACCACACTAAGCCCGCAAACCCCTCGATTACATTCCAGCCTGTAACTCACTCCCGGGTATCTGTTATTCTTTATTTAAAGCCCCAAACCCCTGGATTAGATTCCAGCCTGTAACTCACTCCTGGGTATCAGTTATTCTATATATAAACCCCCCAAACCCCTCGATTAGATTCCAGCTTGTAACTCACTCCCGGGTATCTGTTATTCTTTATTTAAAGCCCCAAACCCCTGGGTTAGATTCCAGCCTGTAACTCACTCCTGGGTATCCGTTATTCTATATATAAAGCCCCCGAACCCCTCGATTAGATTCCAGCCTGTAACTCACTCCTGGGTATCAGTTATTCTATATATAAACCCCCCGAACCCCTCGATTAGATTCCAGCTTGTAACTCACTCCCGGGTATCCGTTATTCTATATATAAACCCCCCGAACCCCTCGATTAGATTCCAGCCTGTAACTCACTCCCGGGCATCTGTTATTCGATATATAAACACCCCAAACCCTTTGATTAGATTGCAGCCTGTAACTCACTCCCGGGCATCAGTTATTCTGTGGCAAAGCCACTAAGAGACTCTCACAGTGACTTGTACAATTGCCTTTAACCATGTTTATTACCTTTTAATGTTGGCTCTGGTTAAACAGAGCTAGATCGACAAAATTGCGATCTGACGCGATGACATCATCACGTGGGTCATGTGACATTCCCAACGGCGGGAAACGTGATGATGTCATGACGTCAGAGGTAGAGGGCGTTTCTAGTTAGTCCTCGGGTGGGGTGATGGTGAATAGGCCTGTTTAGGGCTTCTCCTGCATTTTCTTGTTTTGTAAAGTTTTAGTTCATTAAACTCAGTTTGTTAACTACCAGTGAGTTTATAGTATCTTTGCTAGGAGTACAGAGACTCCTATATTGGTGACCCCGAATCCTCGCGATCGTTTTTCACGGTGAACACGGAACACGGGCCAGTAATGGAGGCCAATGCAGTGGCCTTGAAGCCTCAACAATTCTGGGAACAACAGGCAGCCTCGTGGTTTGTGCAAGCCAAGACACAATTTGAACACCACCATGTCATATAGGACCGGACCAGATATCTCTATGTGGTCTCCGCCCTCGATAGCTCGACAACGTCGAGAATCATCAGCCTTCTGGAGAACCCCCCGAATGCTGACAAGTATGTCGCCATCAAGACACGACTGCTGCAGGTATTTGGTCTTACCAAAGCGGAGCGCGCTTGCCGTTTACTGACGCTACCAGGGTTAGGTGACTCCAAACCCTCGGAACTTATGAGCCACATGCTGACTCTCCTGGGGTCCGAGCCCCAGTGCTTTCTGTTCCGGGAGCTGTTCCTGACCCAGCTCCCCGAGCAAGTCCAGGCAGCCCTCGCCCGGAGACCGGAGACTGCGTCGCGCTTGCCGAAGAAGCGGATAAGATTTACACAGTCCGGCAACAATACTGCGCCATCGCACAACACCCCGCCAGGAGGAGCCCGGCCCTGGCTCCGGCCACGGCGCCTCTGATGACCGGTTACTACCGTGCTCGTTTCGGCCTGAAGGCCCGCTGCATTACCAGACCGTCGAATAGACCACCGCGAGTCAAGCACGCCGGACCCGGTACTTCCCCCGTGGCCACGACGGTGATCGGGAATCTCACGTACTTAACCGACTCCATCTCAGGCCATCGTTTTCTGTGCGACACGGGGGCGCAATGCAGCATACTTCCCGCCTCGGTCATCGACCTTCGGTCCGGCGGATGGGGTCCCCCCTTCAAGCGGTCAACGGGGGTTCGATCCGCACTTGCGGGAAGCGGCTAGTTCAAGTCTGTTTTGGTGGACAGCTTTTCACCTGGAATTTCGTCACCGCACAAATCTCGCAGGCCCTTTTGGGTGCCGACTTTTTGGGCACCAATGGCCAGTTGGTGGACGTGAAAAATCGACGCCTCGTTCACGCCGCTACACTCGATGATATTTCCGGGGCGGGCAGCACGGCTGCGTCGCACACGATTTCATGTGCGCGACCACCGCCAGACGATTTCGCCCGTCTCCTCGAGGAATTCCCCGAGCTGACGAAGCCCACCTTTTCAGCTTCAACCGTCAAGCATAGGGTGGAGCATCATATTTCAACCACCGGCTCTCCTGTTTACGCCAGGGCGCGACGTTTAGAGCCCAGCAAGCTCGCAGCAGTGAAGGCGGAGTTCGCCACGATGGAGAAAATGGGGATCATCCGTCGGTCCAGTAGCCCCTGGTCCTCCCCGCTCCACATCGTCCCCAAGCCCGGCGGGGGATGGCGGCCCTGTGGCGATTATCGCCGCCTCAATGAGATAGCGACGCCCGACCGCTACCCCATTCCCCATATACAGGACTTTTCAGCGCATTTGGCAGGGATGACAATATTCTCAAAAGTCGACCTCGTCCGTGGTTACCACCAGGTACCACTGCACCCTCCAGATGTCGAAAAGACGGCGGTCATCACCCCCTTTGGACTTTTTGAATTCCTCCGAATGCCCTTTGGGCTTAAAAACGCGGCGCAGGCATTTCAGCGCCTCATGGATTCAGTCCTGCGGGACCTTGATTTTTTGTTTGTTTATTTAGACGATATTCTGGTTGCCAGCACCTCCAAGGAGGAACACCTCAAGCACCTTCGGGTCCTTTTCAGACGGCTTCAGCAGCACGGCCTCATCGTTAACCCGGACAAATGCTGTTTCGGCCTAGCGCAACTGGATTTCCTGGGCCACCGCATAACTCCCGCTGGGGCAATGCCACTCCGAGTCAAGGTGGAGGCGATCGCGGCGTTCCCGAAACCGGAATCTGTGAAAGCCTTACAGGAGTTCCTGGGGTTGGTGAACTTCTATCATCGTTTCATCCCCAGGGCGGCGCAGCTCATGCGTCCGCTCTACGAGGCCCTCAGGGGCACGACGGGAAAGGAGCCCATGGTATGGTCGCAAGACATGGATCGCGCCTTCGAGGATACGAAGACTGCGCTCGCCAACGCGACCATGTTAGCACATCCCCTGCCGGGAGCCACCATCGCCCTCACGACGGATGCGTCGGACTATGCAGTGGGGGCCATCCAGGACCAATGGGTCGACGGCGCGTGGCAACCTCTGGCATTTTTTAGCCGCCAGCTACAACGGCATGAGCGCGGGTACAGCACATTCGACAGAGAGCTGCTGGCTTTGTTTTTGGCCATCCGCCACTTCCGTTTCCTCCTCGAAGGGCGCTGCTTCACCGCGTTCGTTGACCACAAACATTTAACGTTCGCAATGGCCAAGTCTGCGGAACCATGGTCGGCTCAGCAGCAAAGACAGCTTACGTATATATCCGAGTTCACCACCGACGTCCGGCAAGTGGCCGGTAAGGACAATGTTGTCGCCGATTGCCTATCCCACGCCGCCGTCCAGGCCATTCAATTGGGCATTGACTACGCACAGATGGCAGCTGACCAGGCGGCCGACCCGGAGACCCAGGTGTTTCGTTCGGTTCCCGCCAGCCTCCAGCCGAGAGACGTGTCGTTCCATTCCGCAGGTACTACTCTGTTCTGCGATGTTTCGTTGGGTGCACCCCGTCCGATTGTCCCGTCTAAATGACGCCGAGCTGTTTTTGACGCCATACACGGCCTATCGCATCCTGGGGTGCAGGCGTCGCAGAAGCTGCTGGTCTCCAAATTCATATGGAGGGGAATACGTAAAGACGTCAGAGATTGGGCGAACACTTGTGTGGTTTGCCAACGGGCCCAGGTGCAGCGGCATGTCAGGGCCCTGCTCGCCATCTTCGAGGTACCGGAGTGGCGGTTCGATCACATTCACATTGACTTAGTGGGCCCGCTTCCACCGTCCCGGGGCTCTACGTACCTTTTGACGATGGTGGATCGCACCACGAGGCCCACCGGAATGCAGCCCATTGTTTCCGCCCAGTTCCGACCTCACAGCATGGTTTGCCTTCGTCCAACGTCCTGGGGGGAGTTGGCGAAGGCCAAGTTCATTTTTGTGCGCCAAGACGGCCATCGTACCCCGCTCGCATCCCCTTATGCAGGGCCCTTCCAGGTTCTACAGGCCGGGGACAAGAGTTTCGTGATCGACTTCGGGGGCAAGCCAGATCACATCTCTGTCGATCGCCTTAAGCCTGCGCACCTGGACCTCGAACAACCGATCGAGCTGGCGCAGCCCCCGCACCGTGGCCGGCCGCCGCCACACCTGACAGCGCCGTGTTACCTGCCAGCTCGCCGCCTGCTCAGCGTTTTCCCCTCCGGGAATTTCGGAGTCGGTCCAACAGGCTTGTCCGACCTCCTCAGCGATTGACTCTTCTCGTTAAAGACAATTCTGGGGGGGCGTATGTGGCAAAGCCACTAAGAGACTCTCACAGTGACTTGTACAATTGCCTTTAACCATGTTTATTACCTTTAATGTTGGCTCTGGTTAAACAGAGCTAGATCGACAAAATTGCGATCTGACGCAATGATGTCATCACGTGGGTCATGTGACGTTCCCAACGGCAGGAAACGTGATGACGTCATGACGTCAGAGGTAGAGGGCGTTTCTAGATAGTCCTCAGGTGGAGTGGTAGTGAATAGACCTGTTTAGAGCTTCTCCTGCATTTTCTTGTTTTGAAAAGTTTTAGTTTATTAAACTCAGTTTGTTAACTACCAGTGAGTTTAAAGTATCTTTGCTAGGAGTACAGAGACTCCTACAATTCGATATATACGTCACACGAACCCCTCGATTAGATTCCAGCCTGTAACTCACTCCCGGGTATCTATTAGTCTATTTATAAACCCCTCGAACCCCTCGATTAGATTCCAGCCTATAACTCTCTCCCGGGTATCTGTTATCCTATATATAAACCCCCTGAACCGCTCGATTAGATTCCAGCCTGTAACTCTCTCCCGGGTATCTGTTATTCTATATATAAACCACCCAAACCCATCGATTAGATTCCAGCCTGTAACTCTCTCCCGGGTATCTGTTATTCTATATATAAACCACCCAAACCCCTCAATTAGATTCCAGCCTGTAACTCACTCCCGGGTATCTGTTATTCTATATATAAACCCCTCGTACCCCTGGATTAGATTCCAGCCTGTACCTCACTCATGGGTATCTGTTATTCTATATATAAACCACCAGAACCCCTCGATTAGATTCCAGCCTGTACCTCACTCCCGGGTATCTGTTATTCTATATATAAACCCCACGAACCCCTCGATTAGATTCCAGCCTGTACCTCACTCCGACTCTCCTCCTTACCCATAGGTGTACTCCTCTGGCAGAGGGTAGGGAATGTGTGAGCGGGGCAACAGGAGGCAGGTGCGCAGGATGTGCAGGGAGCTCAGACAGCTGAAGAACACGAACATGGTCTTCAGTGAGAAACCAGCCTCATATAAAACCTACAGGGAGACAGTGTGGGACGGAATTAAACAAGAGGCGACAGTTGACAGCAGGTCTCACCTCACCCGACCTCTCACCTTTATCTGACCCACCACCAACCCCTCCACAACCCGCACCCTCCCCTCTCTCTCTCCCCACCCCATCACTCTCTCGCTCCCCGCACCCCCACTCTCTCTCTCCCCCTCTCCCCCGCACTCCCTCTCTCTCTCTCGCTCCCCCTGCACACCTTCTCTCTCTCTCTCTCTCCACAATCTCTCTCCCCCTCTCCCCCGCACTCCCTCTCTCTCTCTCTCGCTCCACCCACGCCCCTTCTCTCTCTCCCCTCTCTCCCCACTCTCCCTCTCTTGCTCCACCCGCACCCCTTCTCCCTCTCTCTCGCTTTGCCCTCTCTCCACCCCTCTCTCCCCAAGTGCCCTCTCTCTCTGTCCCCCCTCTCCCCGCGCTCCCTCTCTCGCTCCACCTACACCCCTTCTCTCTCTCTCTCTCTCTCTCTCCCCCTTTCTCCACGCGTTCCCTCTCTCCCTCTCTCTCCCCCCGCCTCTATCTCCACACCCAGAACCCTCTCTCTTACGCCTCTCCCCTCCCCCGCAGACAGAGGGGCTGAAGGGCTCCTCTCTCTGATGGGGTGACCTTAGATGGGGTCAGTCGATCATGCCGTGACCTTTCACCCTCTGAGCTGGCTTTTAAACCAAGCAGCGACTGCACTTTGAATCATCCGCCCTCAGTCTGTTTTTGTGAGTTAGTTCGTTGTCTGCACCTCTCACCTTGACCAGCAGAAACACGGCGGACGAGGAATCGAAGGCTCCATTTAAAAGTGTGATAACTGTGGACCGTTTATTCCCAAATAAGTTTCCAACCTGGGTTATCAGACACAACAAAAACAGTCAGTGGAGCTCGGTGTACGCACGCAAGCGCTTGAAGCTGCTCCCAAACAGCTCCATCAATAGCTGGGCCGCAGAGAGCAGGAAAGGCCCAGGCTCCATTCCCGGCCTGTGCTGAGTGAGCCTGATCTCACACCCGGTGAGGTACTGAGGCCCACACACACACACACAGAGCAGGAGAGGCTCCATCCTGTGATCGTGCGTCATTCCCTATTTTGCCTGCAGATGGCATCACACACCCGCCATTCTGATTGGAATGGGAGTTTTATTGATGCAGACGATAGCGATCCTCTGCACCTTAACAGAATAACAACAGCTGGAACAACAATGAATATTTGGTGCTCCTTAAATCACATGAACCAGACAGCTCCTGCTTCAACAGCATCCCCCAATGAATCCTAATGACCTTCGCTAAGCCAAGTATCTATCACATAGAATACATTCCCACAATACATTGATGTTTGTAAGAAATCAGGACACCGGGGTGAACTCCCCTGCTCTTCTTCCAATAGTGGACATCCATCTGGGATGGCAGACATCGCGTCCGACAATGCAGCGCACCGTCAGTGCTGCCCCTCCAACAGTGCGGCGCTCCCTCAGTACTGCCCCTCCGACAGTGCAGCGCACCATCAGTACTGCCCCACTGACAGTGCAGTGCTCCCTCAGTACTGCCCCTCCGACAGTGCAGCACTCCCTCAGTACTGCCCCTCCAACAGTGCTGCGCTCCCTCAGTACTGCCCCTCTGACAGTGCGGCGCTCCCTCAGTACTGCCCCTCCGACAGTGCAGCGCACCGTCAGTGCTGCCCCTCCGACAGTGCGGCGCTCCCTCAGTACTGCCCCTCCGACAGTGCAGCGCTCCCTCAGTACTGCCCCTCCGACAGTGCGGCGCTCCCTCAGTACTGCCCCTCCGACAGTGCGGCGCTCCCTCAGTACTGCCCCTCCGACAGTGCAGCGCTCCCTCAGTACTGCCCCTCCGACAGTGCGGCGCTCCCTCAGTACTGCCCCTCCGACAGTGCGGCGCTCCCTCAGTACTGCCCCTCCGACAGTGCGGCGCTCCCTCAGTACTGCCCCTCTGACAGTGCGGCGCTCCCTCAGTACTGCCCCTCTGACAGTGCGGCGCTCCCTCAGTACTGCCCCTCTGACAGTGCAGCGCTCCCTCAGTACTGCCCCTCTGACAGCGCAGCGCTCCCTCAGTACTGCCCCACCGACAGTGCAGAGCTCCCTCAGTACTGCCCCTCTGACAGTGCAGCGCTCCCTCAGTACTGCCCCTCTGACAGCGCAGCGCTCCCTCAGTACTGCCCCACCGACAGTGCAGAGCTCCCTCAGTACTGCCCCTCTGACAGTGCAGCGCTCCCTCAGTACTGCCCCTCTGACAGCGCAGCGCTCCCTCAGTACTGCCCCTCTGACAGCGCAGCGCTCCCTCAGTACTGCCCCTCCGACAGTGCAGGGCTCCCTCAGTACTGACCCTCTGACAGTGCGGCACACCCTCAGTACCGCCCCTCCGACAGTGCAGCGCTCCCTCAGTACATTTCCTGCTCTATCGGGCTCGATACTACATTACCTGCATGTTTGTAATGAGAAAGATCATTCCACCCACTGCAATCAGGCAGAGTGCCGGGAACAACAGTGTTGCTGAATCTGCAACAGAGGGAGAGAGTGAGCATGAGAAAGTGAGAACCTGCAATTATATCGCACCTTTCAATACCTCAGGGCTTCCCTTCCAATCATTACTTTAATTTAAGTCTAGTCACTGTTGTAATGTAGGAAGTACAGCAGCTATTTTGCGCACAGTTAGCTCCCTCAAATGAAAGATGTTGGTTGAGGGATAAATAATGGGCCCAGGACACCGGGGAGAACTCCCCCTGCTTTCTGTTCTCTTGGCTATATTTTGGAAGATGAGCAAGAGAGAGGGACAGAGAGAGAGAGAGTTTGTCCCCATGTCCTGGGGCTCCCAACATTTGTCCCTCAGCCGACATCTCCGGTCCAAACTGTTCAACCAGGAGGTGCGTCGCATCGCGGTGGCACATGTGGGATCCTGCTGTGCACTGGATGTGCTGCCGCCACTAACTGTCGGAACGCTGGCGAGGCGTGTCCGAGAGCGGGAGTGGGACCAGTGTCCTAGTGGAAAGGGTGAATAAGGAGGTGGCAAAGGCTTTAAACTATTAAGGCCAGGGGGGCTGGGCGAGGACCAGCAAGAAATGAAACAATCTTAAATGTAAACGTAAGAGGAAAGGCGAGCGTGGGACAGAATAAAGTAAGAGACGGCCAGGGAACAAATAGAGTTATAGAACAGGAGTGTAAAAAAGATTGTTCAAAATAAAGTGAGAGAAAATGCTATTAAAGAACGAGTTAAACTGCCCGTACAGCAATGCACGCTGTGTCCGCAATAAAACATTACCACACATGCACTGTGCTTTGACTGGGGCCGCACACCCCCAAAAAAAATTAAAGGGAGCATTAGTCACCAAGAAATCCAATCGGGAATTCCGGGGAGACATCTTTACCCAGAGAGTGGTGAGAATGTGGAACTCGCCGCCACAGGGAGTGCCTGAGGCGAATAGCAGAGGTTCATTTAAGGGGAAGCTGGTTAAACACCTGAGGGAGAAATGAAGAGAAGGATATGTTGATGGGATGAGTTGAAGAGGGGTGGGAGGAGGCTCATGTGGAGCGTAATCGGCAGCATGTTTGGGCTGTTTGTGTCGCAGTGGGGAAAGAGTTAAACTGACATTGCTGCCGGTTTCACTGAAAGACAGGGGCTAACATGAAAGGCCACATCCATAAAGAAACAGTCAAGATAAACTGACCTTTGAAGGCTTAAAAAAGCAATTAAATGTGTCTTGTTTTGCACACTTTGTACAAAAATAATAACTTGCAGGACGACGGATTATTACAGTTTAATTCTTTTATTAAGCATTAGGTCTGTGATAACATAGAAACATAGAAACATAGAAGATAGGAGCAGGAGTAGGCCATTCGGCCCTTCGAGCCTGCTCCGCCATTCAACGAGATCATGGCTGATCATCCAAACCCTAGCACCCGGTCCCTACACCGACAGCCATCCCACCCAAGCCCTATCCCCGTGACTCCGTAACCCCTTATTCATAGCAACACCAGTGGGGAAAAGCCTGGCATTAGGACCCCTAGCCTGGGTCTTCAAAACAATAGTAGTCCTTACAGATGCCTGCAGGCCAAAGACAACTCAGCATGTGATCACATGTGAATATAATAGGTATTCCTTACAGATGCCTGCGGGCCAATGATAATTCAATATGCAAATGTTACAAAATGAAGACAGGGTGTCTAGAATTTCAACTGCCCATAAGAACTGTTTACATTAAATATTCCAGAACTTCGGATCCCTCCGGGTGAGTACGCGTTGGGTACTCACACGTAGGCCCAACGAAAGTGCCGGTTTCATACATGCACTGCGCATGCGCGGGAAACTGGAACTTCCGTTCCCTTGAAGGAAGGGGTTCACAGGTCGAAGGCGTGCGCCGGAGAGGCAGCGCGTGCGCCTGGAACTTCCGTTTTTTTTGCAAGTTTCTCCGGGAGGGTAAGTCTCCAGCAGCTACGCTTTTAAAAAGGAGTCGCAAGGCCTGCTTTTAACAGTAAGTGGTGAATTAAGAAAAATTAAAACATTTTATCAACAGGTTTATTATTTTTAAATACTTTAAAGAAAGGTAAGTTTATTTTTAGCCCCGTTAAAAACTGTAATTAATGTTTTCAAAAATTTAAATTATTGTTTAATATAGTTATTTAATTTATAGTTATTTTAAAATTGTGATTTAAAAAAAAAATTATTTGAAGTTTTATTTATGCTTTGGTGCCGATCTCTACTTCATAGATTTGACAGGTCTTCCTGTCAAATCTATGAATACAGATTCCCTGCTACCATTGGCTCTCCGTGGCCCACGTGATCCCAGGGGATGCTTCGAACTAACTGCGCCCCTGGGATACGCAAGCACTGCGCGCCGGCAGCTGGAGGAGGCCCAGGATCGGAATCCCACGCGGGCCCACAGCTCAACGGCCGGCGCGCTAGGTAAGTGCAGGTCGGGGGGCTTACACCCACGGGGAGCCCCCGACCCAAATTTCTGGCCCAACAAGGGAAAGAAGCTGCATGCGGGCCAGGATCCAATCAGGTGGCAGGAATGAATTGTGCATGAGGCTGCCATGTGTATTTGAATGTATAAAAATGTAGCGTTTGCTGTAACAATTTGGAGAAGTCTGGCTAAAGACCGAGCAGACTGTCTCCCCACCGGTGCAATAAAGACAACTTGACTATCGATCTAAAAACCTTGTGTCGAGTGTTGGTTTAAAATACTCCACAACACTGTGTTATATATTCTACCATGTAATTCTATGTTAGTCTTGACAGACTGTGTGTGTGTGTGTGTGTGTGTGTGCGTGTGTGTATGTGTGTGTGACTCAGGGTTCTGACGTATTCAGTCAATGAGAGGCTCTGACGCATTCAGTCAATGAGAGGCCGCAGAGGGAGGGGGGAGGGAAGGGGAGCCCCGGCTTGCTCCCTGATTGGTCCTCCTTGCTGCGGCCTGGGACAACGCTGTCTCTCTCTCTCTCTCGGACACACAGGATTTTCCCCACCCCTCCGTCCTCCCATCTCGCGCCCCGGGAGCGCTCGGAAGGGAACTGGGCTTACCGGCAGTGGAGAAGGCGATCATCAGAGTGCCGGTGGTGTAGAGGAATCTGTGGAGATAAAACTCAGGACTTATTTTAACCTCGTTTGTCCCCACATTCTGCTCTTCCCTTCACCCCCTTTTCCCATGAAAAGAATGAACTCCCAGTTCTCCAGCGCCTTTCACCACCTCAGGATGCCCCAACATGCTTCACAGCCAATAAACGACTTTATAAACAGAGACACGGGGGGAAAGATTTGTGTGGTTCGCCCCACACGTTAGCGCCACAAGATGGCGATAAAATACCATTGACAGCTGTGACAACAGGATAGACAGAAAGGAAAAGGAGGTGGGGTAGCTCTGCTAATAAAGGATGAGATCAGTGCAATGGTGAGAAATGATATTGGCTCAGAAGATCAAGATGTAGAATCGCAGCGAGTGGTGATGACCTGGACTTGGAACTCGCTACCGACGGAAGTGCTGGAAGCAGAGACACTGTTTTCAAGGGGAGACTGGATAGGCACTTGAGGGAAATAAACTTGCAGGGCTACGGGGAGAGAGCGGGGGAATGGGACTGACTGGATTGCTCTACAGAGGGCCGGCATGGACTCAATGGGCCAAATGGCCTCCCTCTGTGTCGTTATGATTCTATGACAGTTTGGGTGGAGATAATAAATAATAAGGGAAAGAAGTCACTGGTGGGAGTAGTATATAGGCCCCCTAACAGTAGCTACACTGTCAGAGGAGGAAGTGGAGGAGGAGGAGGGGGAGGAGCAAGAGGAGGACGAGGAGGAAGATTAGGAGAATGAAGAGTATGAGGTGGAGGAGGTGGAGGAGGATAAGGAGGATGAGTAGAAGGAAGAGGTGGAGGAGGAGGTGGAGGAGGAGGGGGAGTATGAGGAAGAGGAGGCTGGCAAGGAACAGAAGGAGGTGGAGGACGTGGATGAGGAGGAGGAGGAGAAAAGGAGGATGAGAGAAAGAAGAGGAGGAGGAGGAATATTAGCAGAATGAGGAATAGGAGGAGTTGGAAGAGGAGGAGGATGAAGAGGAGGACCGAGGAGGTGGAGGTGGAAATGAGGAGGATGAGGAGGATGAAGAGCAGGAGATGGAGGAGGAGAAGGAATAGGAGGAGGACGAGGAAGAGGAGGACGAGGAGGAGAAGGATGAAGTGAAAGAGGAGGAGAGGAGGAGGTGGAGGTGGAGGATGAGGAGGCAGAGGAGAAGGAAAAGGAGAGGAGGAGGATTATGGAGGAAGAGAATGAGGAGGAGCAGGTGGATGAGGTCCAGGAGGAGGAACAGGAGGAGGTGGAGGAAGAGGCGGAGTAGGAGGGGGAAGTATGAGGAAGAGGAGGGATGGCGAGGAACAGAAGGAGGTGAAGGACGTGGAGGAGGAGGAGTAAGAACAATATTAGCAGAGCTAGAAATAGAAGGAGTTGGAAGAGGAGGAGGAGGATGACGAGGAGTATGAGGTGGAGGAGGTGGAGGAGGATGACGATGAGGCGAGGGACGAGGAGATGGAAGAGGAAATGAGGAGGATGAGGAGGAGGAAGAGGAGGAGAGGGAGGAGAGGGAGAAGGAGAAGGGGAGGAGGACTAGGAGGAAGAGGGGGATGAGGAGGATGAGGAGGAAGAGGTGGAGGAGGAGGATAGGAGGAAGAGGAGGCAGAGGATGAGGAGGAGGAGCTTGAGGGCGACGATGAGGAAGTGGAGGTGTACGAGGTGGAGGAAGAAGAGGGAGGAGCTGCTGGAAGAGGAGAAAGAGGAGGAGGAGGACTAGGAGGAAGAAGAGGAGGAGGAGGAGGAGGAAGAAGAGGAGGTGGAGGACTAGGAGGAAGAAGAGGAGGAGAAGGAGGAGGAGGAGGAAGAAGAGGGGTGGAGGAGAGGAGGAGGAGAAGGAGGAGGTGGAGGAAGAGGCGGAGTAGATGGGGAGGATGAGGAAGAGGAGGATGGCGAGGAAAAGAAGGAGGTGTGGACGAGGATGATGAGCAAGAGGAAGAGGAGGAGGATGATGAGGAGGAGGATAAGGAGGAGGAAGGAGACGAGCATGAGGAGGAGGAAGAGGACGAGGAAGAGCAGGTGGATGAGGACAAGTAAGAGGACGAGGAGCAATAGGAGGAGGTCGAGGAGGAGGATGATGAGGAGGATGAGGAGGATGAGAAGGAGGAGGAGGAGGATGGGGAAGAGGAGGAGGAGGAGGAGGAGGTGTAGGAGAATGAGGAGGACGAGGAGGAAGAGTAGGAGGAGGAGGAAGAGGAGGAGGCGGAGAACAAGGAGGAGGAGCTCGAGGAGCAAGAGGACGACGACGAGGGAGTGGAGGAGTGCGAGGTGGGAGGAGGAGGATGAGGACCACAAGGGAGAGGAAGAGGAACAGGAGGAGGGCCCGAG